>NC_056449.1:24946359-25546359 GCF_018296145.1 Oncorhynchus tshawytscha
GCCTAGCCTATATCTACCAGGAAAAGAATGAACAAAAGGCTGAAATAGTTTAAGGTGAGGTTAATACAAGTTTCTACTTTTTTTGTGTGTGTCCAGAATGGTGACTGGTTTTATTACTGGCCTCCGTGATGACAGAAAGCAAATAACCTAACAATGACCCAGACACCGCCTGAACATTTAATCCCTGCAGAACTCTCCAGCCTCTTCCCACTAAACTTCTACCACAGTTGGTTCTACTCTAAACGTAATAGAAGAGCATAGGCGTGAACTGAAAGCTTCTCATTAAGAGTCTTAAAGATGTGTGCAATCTGGAGCGAGGTCAATACTATTTCTGAGGACTGAGACTTGCCCCCCTGTTGGTTCATATGAATGAATCGGTCATGACTGCAAAGCAACAACGGTTATGTTAATGTGCTGCTTCTGCAGCAGGGAGTCAACTGAGAAAACAACTTTAACTCTTGAATATAGCCCCTCTTGAATAGATTTACCACAGATGGACTCCAATGAAGTTGTAGAAACATCAAGGATGATCAATGGAAACAGGATGCACCTGAGCTCAATTTCGAGTCCCATAGCAAAGGGTCTGAATAATTATGTCAATAAGGCATCTTTTTATACATCACATAAATACATTTGCAAAAATTTCAAAAAACCTGTTTTCCCTTTGTCATTATGGGTTATTGTGTGTAGATGTAATCAATTTTAGAACAAGGCTGTAACGTAACAAAGTATTCAGACCACATTTTCCGAATGCACTGTATCTAGGCTGCTATGCTACCACGTACTAGGCAATGCAGCAACTGCGGCTTACCTGTAATCACTGGCTAACATAGTCAAATCAGACAACCAGAGTCCAAAAGTTGACAAATAAATCCCTCCAACAACACATGCAACCTGGATTAAGGGTCAGGTACGATTAATAGGTTTACAAGACTGGATTCATGCCAGATATAAATCCACTATGCTATTGTTGAAACAGTTGTCACACAGTAATAGTACTTTGATCATCTTGGCAATCTCCCTTGGAACAAATGAAGACTGGAGCATATAGTGTACAAACCATTACGAACAACAGTTTTTTTATAGCTTTTTTCATTATTGGACATAAGACTGTGAAGTCACCAGGAAATCAGCTCAGTGATTATAAATTTAGGAAATCTGTTCCCACGTATTCCCACACTTAAATAGAGATAAATACAGTGCATTTGGGAAAGCATTAAAAAAAGAAATTCGCTTTTTCCACATTTTGCTATGTTATTAAAACAAAACAAAAATTTGTTTTATTCCTCAATCTACACACAATACCCCATACTGACAAAATGAAAACAGGTTTTTATAAATTGTGGCAAATTAATGAAAAATAACAGAAATAACTTATTTAAGTCTTCAGACCCTTTGCTATGAGACTCGAAATTGATTGGAGTCCGCCTGTGGTAAATTCAATTGATTGGACATGATTTGGAAAGGAACCCACCGGTCTATACAAAGGTCCCACAGTTGACAGTGCATGGCAGAGCAAAAACCAAGCCATAAGGTCGAAGGAATTGTCCGTAGAGCTCCCAGACAGGATTGTGTCGAGGTACAGATCTGGGGAAGGGTACCAAAACATTTCTGCAGCATTGAAGGTCCCCAAGGACACAATGGCCTCCATAAATCTTAAATGGAAGAAGTTTGGAAACACCAAGACTCTTCCTAGAGCTGGCCGCACGGCCAAACTGAGCAATCAGGGGAGAAGGGTCTTGGTCAGGGAGGTGACCAAGATCCTGATGGTCACTGACAGAGTTCCTCTGTGGAGATGGGAGAACCTTCAAGAAGGTCAACCATCTCTACAGCACTCGACCAATCAGCCCTTTATGGTAGAGTGGCCAGACGGAAGCCACTCCTCAGTAAAAGGCACATGACAGCCAGCTTGGAGTTTGGCAAAAGGCACCCAAAGACACTCCGACCATGAGAAACAAGATTCTCTGGTCTGATGAAACCAAGATTGAAATCTTTGGCCTGAATGCTAAGTGTCACGTCAAGAGGAAACCTGGGATCATCCCAACGGTAAAGCGTGGTGGTGGCAGCATGATGCTGTGGGGATTTTACTTAGCGGCAGGGACTGGGAGACTACTCAGGAACGAGGGAAGATGAACGAAGCAAAGTACAGAGAGATCCTTGATGACAACCTGCTCCAGAGTGGTCAGGACCTCAGACTGGGACGAAGGTTCACCTTCCAACAGGACAATGACCCTAAGCACACAGACAAGACAATGCAGGTGTGGCCTTGGGACAAGTCTCTGAATGTCCTTGAAATGCCCAGCAAGAGCCCAGACTTGAACCCGATCGAACATCTCTGGAGAGACTTAAAAATAGCTGTGCAGCAACATTCCCCATCCAACCTGACAGAGCTTGAGAGGATCTGCAGAGAAGAATGGGAGAAACTCCCAAAATACAGGTGTGCTAAGGTTGTCTGGGTCATACCAAATAAGACTCGAGGCTGTAATCATTGCAAAAGGTGCTTCAACAAAGTACTGAGTAAAGGGTAAAAATACAGTTGAAGTCAGAAGATTACATGCACCTTCGTTTTTCACAATTCCTGACATTTAATCCTCGTAAAAATTCCCTGTCTTAGGTCAGTTAGGATCACCACTTTATTTTAAGAATGTGAAATGTCAGAATAATAGTAGAGAGAATTATTTATTTCAGCTTTTATTTCTTTCATCACATTCCCAGTGGGTCAGAAGTTTAAATACAATCAATTAGTATTTGGTAGTGTTGCCTTTAAATTGTTTAACTTGGGTCAAACATTTCAGGTAGCCTTCCACAAGCATCACACAATGAATTGGGTTAATTTTGGCCCTTTCCTCCTGACAGAGCTGGTGTAACTGAGTCAGGTTTGTAGGCCTCCTTGCTCGCACACGCTTTTTCAGTTCTGCCCACACATTTTCTATAGGACTGAGGTCAGGGCTTTGTGATGGCCACTCCAATACCTTGACTTTGTTGTCTTTGAGCCATTTCGCCACAACTTTGGAAGTATGCTTGGGGTCATTGTCCATTTGGAAGACCCATTTGACCAAGCTTGAACTTCCTGACTGATGTCTTGAGATGTTGCTTCAATATATCCACAATTTTCCTTCCTCAGGGTGCCATTTATTTTGTGAAGTGCACCAGTCCCTCCTGCAGCAAAGCAGCCGCGCAACATGATGCAGCCACCCCCGTGCTTCACGGTTGGGATGGTGTTGTTTGGCTTGCAAGCCTCCCCCTTTTTCCTCCAAACATAATGATGGTCAAACAGTTCTATTTTTGTTTCATCAGACCAGAGGACATTTCTCCAAAAAGTGTGATTTTTGTCCCCATGTGCGGTTGCAAACCGTAGTCTGGCTTTTTTATGGCGGTTTTGGCGCAGTAGCTTCTTCCTTGCTAAGCGGCCTTTCAGGTTATGTCAATATAGGACTCATTTTTCTGTGGATATAGATACTTTCGTACCCGTTTCCTCCAGCATCTTCACAGGGTCCTTTGCTGTTGTTCTGGGATTGATTTGCACTTTTCGCAACAAAGTACGTTCATCTCTAGGAGACAGAACGCGTCTCCTTCCTGAGTGGTACGACGGCTGCATGGTCCCATTGTGTTTATACTTGCGTACTATTGTTTGTACAGATGAAAGTGGTACCTTCAGGCGTTTGGAAATTGCTCCCAAGGATGAACCAGACTTGTGGAGGTCTACATTTTTTTTCCCTGAAGTCTTGGCTGATTTCTTTTGATTTTCCTATGATGTCAAGCAAAGAGGCACTGAGTTTGAAGGTAGGCCTTGAAATACATCCAGAGGTACACCTCCAATTGACTCAAATGATGTAAATTAGCCTATCAGAAGCTTCTAAAACTATGACATAATTTTCTGGAATTTTCCAAGCTGTTTAAAGGCACAGTCAACTTAGTGCATGTAAACTTCTGACCCACTGGAATTGTGATACAGTGAATAAGTGAAATAATCTGTCTGTAAACAATCTTTTGAAAAATTACTTGTGTCATGCACAATGAATGTAGTTGTCCTACCTGATTAGCCAAAACGTTAGTTTGTTCAAAAGAAATTTATGGAGTGGTTGAAAATTTTGTTTTAATTACTCCTACCTAAGCGTATTTAAACTTCCGACTTCAAATGTAAATGTGATATTTCCGTTTTTTGTATTTGTAATACATTTGCTAAAATTTCAATAAAAAAAAAAAAACAGTTTTTGCTTTGTTATTATGGGGTATTGTGTGTAGATTGATGAGGAGAAAAAAACTATTTAATCCATTTTAGAATAATGCTATAATGCAACAAAAATGTTGAAAAAGTCAAGGGATCTGAATACTTTACGAATGCACTGAACGTGATCGTATCCCAATGTAATCAAGGTTTGAAATGATCCTGTTTTTGCCAAATACTATATCTGTTTGGGATTCTTGCGGTGAATTTGCAGTGAACAAATTATTTGACGGTAGCTAGGTTTTCATACGAATATTCTAAAATCTGCATAATAACAATGTATCATGCGATGGGCTAATATGTTGGATAGATGTCAAAAAAGGTTAGAGAAGACAAATGCAAAAAGTGTATACTTTACAGTACCAGTCAAAAGTTTGGACACACCTACTCATCGAAGGGTTTTTCTTTATTTTTTACTAATTTCTGCAATTGTAGAATAATAGTGAAGATATCAAAACTATGAAATAAAACCCCAAAAAGTTAAACAAATCAAAATATATTTAGATTCTTCAAAGTAGCCAACCTTTGCCTTGATGACTCAACATTCCATGACATACACTAAGGTATTGTTGGCAGAATAGATGGATGCAGTTCACAGCATGATTAATATAATTCACCAATATATTTCTTGGTAATCCAAAAACTATTGCTATCAGTTTGTAAATCACAGCTGGACTGGTACATTGTTTTCCGCCTCCATTTGGGATGTACTGTTTCAGTTCCATTGAAAAACACGGAGTCTAAAAACACGGAGTCTAACGTTAGCTACTTAGCTAGCTGCTAGGAGGATTTCATGTAATGTTATTGGAGGAGTGGGTGACTGACTTTTTCCCCTCATATTGTTTTTCGGTGGCTATACACAGCTAAAGACGCAGGTGTTACTTAGTTAGCTTGCAAGAACTTGAACTACTGTTATCCAGTTAGCATATCTCTTGTGTTTGCAAATGCACGATTTCAGAGCACTCTCGACTGGGTGCCATAACGCTGAAAAACTGATGATTTTTACGAATGCGCAACACACACCAGATATGACCGGTGTTAGTAAATGTAGGCAAAAAAAAGTAATAGTAGCGAACACTTTAGATAACGTGTAAACACCCTAACCAGTTCTGTTACGGCGAGTAAAATTGTAAGAGTGAGGAGTGCTCTCATTGGGCTGGAAGTAGCTAGCTAGCAAGCTAGCCAAATTTAGCCAGTTAGCTTGGGAGCTTGGTTAGGACAAATATGAATGCATTGGTAGGCAAGCTGCAGATGGACGAGTAAGCTACATTCCCCATTGTTTAACAGTGCAATTTGATGGGCAACTAGCTGAAGAAGTTTGAATGTGTTTACCCAAATGTTCTTTGTTAGATTTTAGTTCATCTTGCTCTGGCTAGCATTAGTTGTTGATCTTGTTCAATAACTGAGGGAGAGAGAGCCCACCATTTAAGGTTGTTTGATCAACAGGTCTGTAAAGTTCCAAAATGTAAGAGGTCTCCCGTGGTATTTACATATTTGCAGAAATCCATTCAGGTGTATTTTGTGGCTTTTGGCGAATGCGTTCTAATGATATAAAGTTGTGCTGTTGCAACTGCCTGTAAACACACAGTTCAGTTCAAAGTGAATGATGGCAGGCCTGTGTGGCAAATGGCTTATTTGCATAAAAACCTACTGTAGCTCTGATTGGCTATGGCACAACGGTATGTGTAGACTCCGGTCTCGGACAAGAAAGATGTTTTTAATTAGGTTTTATTTACTGCAGTGTCAATAAATTGTCCAAACGCATGGCCGCTTTCCCACTCTACATTGCTATAGAATTTCCACAAATACCTTATATTCTACTTTTGACTATTTCTGGTCTTGCGATCGATGACAGCAGAGTACGTTGCCCAACCTTATGTAATTAGAAAGAGGAGAATATGCTAATTCAAATGGTGTCCGACTTGAAAAAAAATCTAAATATACGCATTGCGAGATATTTGGCAAAATATACCAGCATATGCCTCTCCATAGGAAAACAAATGAGGGGAGCTCAGCGTTCCAAGGGCAAAAGGTCTTTCGGGGCTGGCGTTTGATGACAACCGAGTACGCTGCCCAGCCTTGCATAATTAGAAAGAGGAGAGTCTCATGATTAAAGTGGTGTCCAATTTGCAAAAAATCGAAATATACACATTGCGAGATATTTGGCAACACAGTCATACCTATATTTCCCTATGGGAAACCACGGGACGACCTCAGAGTTCCATAGTAATTTTTTGTTATTGTTTACATTTTAACTACCAGCAACATGGGCAGCTCTCATTGCCAACAAGAGCAAAGCAAGCATTGTGGTGTAGAACAATAGGCTGGGAATAGAACGTTTGGAAGGCGAGTTGGTGCCACGGTACTCAATAGAACTAATAGAAGCTGGCAAGGTGAAAAATACCCTAAAATAAGGCTGGGTACAATGAACTCGTTTTTATCTGAAAAAAAGCATTGTTAAAAATGTCAAGTGTCCAAGCCTAGTCTTCTGTAACCATCCCAAAAGCAACAAGAGTCCCGGATTTACATTTACTATGTTGCGTCTGGTCTATGAGACCAGGTTGTGTGGCCGGGAAACATGTTATGCACCACAGGCGTAATTGTCCTTTCTGTTGACACTGACTGTTGGGAAGATAATTCAGAAGACAGTAGCTAGCTCTCATCATAGACAATGACTAGACTTTGTTCCATGTCGTTAGTTAGCTCCACATGAACGCGAACTAATGCTATTAACATCACTCTGGCCCCTGTTGTGAAAAACTAAGACGGTAACTAACCAACTAAATTAGCAGCATTGGCTGTAGTTAGCTATGCTAAAACAAAAAACACTGCCTGTTTGACAAACCTCGGTGGTTTGGTTCACGGTTTTACCTGCCTGAAGAGCTAACGTTAGCTAGCAGCTAACAAGCATAGGCAAAACGTTGGTCTAGCACACGCAGCTACGCAGGACAATTCTGTAAGATACTTCTGAGCTAAAGTTATCCACTTCACAGTAATTTGCCCAAGTGGCATAGCTATGTTGCTAGCTAGCCAGCTAACGTAACTCAAAATAATAAATCTAGCTGCTAGCTAACTATTAACTAATCTAAAAATCCCTCACCTTCCCCGATGCGCCGTCTCCGATGACTACAATTTTAAGTTGCTTATCTTGACTGTCCTCTTCTGAGTCCGACATATTGAAATATATTGCAATGAAGATATTATTGTACTGAAAATGTAGCTACTGCTATTCACAGTAATATCGTCAAAGCCTTTGAATATAGCTAGCTTGCTAATCAGTTAGCTAAAATAGACCCAGCAGCAGACGCCATGTTTCACCAGCCACTCATGCCAGGCATGTTCCATTTATGTTTTGTAAGCCTGTTATTTACAAACCCTTTATCGGCCAACTGAAATACTTGTACATTAAGGACACATTTGATGTTAGAACTTTTATGTAAAAAAAAAAATATCATCCAAGAATAGCAAATAAAGAAGGTTAAAATGTTCATTGAATAAAACTGCTTTACAATGGACCAGTCCAAGGACCTGAACGCTCAACAGTGAGCGTCCTTGTTGCTATGGTAACCAAGGTCAAAGACTGAGAGGCATTCTTTCCAGATAAAGAAATGTAGAATTTAAAGGTATTGACCATTCCATAAATAATACTTTTCTCCCCCCACATGATGTAGCATAAATTGCATAAAATAACTGTATGAACTAAAGTATGTAGCTATACACCTTTAAAAACGTTCCACATCTCCTAGCCTAGCCTATTCATCATGATGGTCCATAAAAAAAATATTCAAATTCCCAGGTAGCCCGAGGCCCTAATGGATTTTAAATTCAGTAGACCTGAATTGTGTTCATATGGGATTGCGGCTACTCAATTATAGTGATCCATTCAGACGTGGTTTAAATTATAATTTTACTAATCCCATGTGGCTCAGTTGCTGGAGCATGGTGCTTGCAACGCCAGGGTTCTGGGTTCGATTCCCACGGTTGACCAATAAGAAACAAGTATGGACGTACTTGACTACTGTAAATTACTCTTGATGGGCATCTACTAAGTGACTAAAATGTTACACCAATTAATGCTGTCGCTGTCTCCATGTTGGGAGCACATTCATCATTGTCGTTTGCAGAGGAGTATGGAATATAATATATAGAATATCCTTTTCATTTTAATTTAGGAATGAACGTGAGAAAATGCATGTAGCTGTTACTTTGCAAAAGCATATTGTATTCGGCCTAGATAGCCTATATCTTCAAAGTAATATGTTGATTTTAATTTATGTTAAATTTAAGTTAATGGTTCATTAAAAATAGTTATAAATGTATTCATTTCAAATTTCACCGTTTTCAAGATGGCGTCAGTTTAATTCAGTCTGTTATAGGAGATGTTATGTGGTCACCGGGTCCGAACAGCAGGTAATACAGAGGAATTTGCACCTGGAGCGGTTTGAGCCCAGTGGCAGTGACTGTCAGGTCAATATTGGCCCATCAACGTGGTAAGTGAGGGTGCCAAGATAGTTATAGGAGTATTGTGAAGGTATATGCGTGAAAGACCCTGAACTGGACCAAAAGAAAGGCACAGGTATGCACACACAAAGCATGCAATGTGTAGGTTATTGAACATAATTATGTGTTATGCGGAAGTAACTTTGATATTGTTGTTACTGTGTAGTGAAACAAAATAGACTCCAGTACAGATGCTACGTAAATTGTTTGATTGATTTCAAATGAAATTGTTGGGCTACATGATAGCGGGCAGTTATGAAATCTAATAAAATATTATTGCCAATATCTTGCACATGTTCTTCAATTATGGGTACCATCAGAACCCTCATAAATATCTGTAAGAATGGAAAATGAATTTTCATAATACAAAAAATACTATTTTTCAGCAACTTAAAGCCTTAAATATGAATCTTCAGGGAAAATCCAAGGCAGTGGTGTAATGGCACGGAAAAGGGCACATATTCAGTTGAGAGGGGACACCGATTCACTAAACAGGTATGGCCCAGATTCATCCAAAAACAACAATAACACGTTTTCATTTTCTCCCGTCTCACGTTGGTTG
Source organism: Oncorhynchus tshawytscha (assembly GCF_018296145.1). NCBI lineage: Eukaryota > Metazoa > Chordata > Actinopteri > Salmoniformes > Salmonidae > Oncorhynchus > Oncorhynchus tshawytscha. The sequence continues at coordinate 24,955,650 of NC_056449.1, forward strand.
TTTGGAAATGTAGAGGAAAAGTCGAGATTCATTTGAGGACACATGGGCAAATAGATATAGCCATGTGGTATAGTAATGACATTTGTTACAATATTAATGTTAATATAGAATAGCTACATCTGCTTGTTGGAAGGACTAGTCACTAGAGGTCATCCCTAATCATTATTAAAGATCCCTAATGACATAATAATGCATAATACAGTATGTGTATGGGTTATGATTAGGTTTTCCTTCTCTTAGGTGAGTACATATATTAATCAATAAAGCAATAACTATTTTAAATATGTATGAACAAAAACAAATGTGAGAATCAATCTTCAGGCTATGCATAATGTTAGACTACATAGGTCCTATTTAATGCATGATTTGTTAATACGTGTGAATATATTTTCGCATTGTGTGGTACAACATACAGCCTACACTAGTAAATGTTTAGGTAGGTTGGTAAAGTTTATTTTGATATATTTCTCACATAAAATGTCAAACACCCTATAATGATATTAATTTGGTAGCCTAATCTTTAAATTGAATCAGCATAATAGCCTCTATCGGGAATTGCAGCATGGGTCAAGCTAGCGGGAAAATATTTGATGTGCTATTTTACAATAGCCAACTATCAAATACATATTTCCTTTGTTTTATGTAGGCTATAGGCCAGCTCAGTACTATACAATAATATACATTTCCAAATGATGCTGCGTCATTTTATGCCAAATAAAAGTGTACAATATTTAGCTTGTTTATGCAGTAGGCTAAACAATAACATACATGTTATAGGCTAGGCTATAACTTTTGATATTTTAAATTATATCTTTCTTGAACGTTACATTTGTATCCATTCGGGAATCGAATCTCTGAAAATATATAGACAGACATCGAACGCTATAGGTTTTAGACCGTTCAAAGACCGTTCTATTCCAATAACCAAGAGTAGTCAGACTAGACTATGCTTAGTACCTTTTTACTTATTATAAGAATTTTTGATGCACAGGACCAATCCACGTATAGATTCAGTTTTGTCTCGCAATTTAATATTGCAACATCATTTTTCAACCGCCATGTCCACGAGCTCTAATCTATACATCCCCAAGTCGATATGGACGCGTGACATTCTGTCGTATGCCCTCTCCAGACCTTGTTGTGCCCCCCAGGTCATCGTTTATAACCTGCAGTTTCTTTCGAGACTGGGAGGTACACATTGGATCAGTAGCTAAAGGCTGATGATGTAGGGTCATTGTATAGGTTATCACAGTTCAGAAGTTGTGTGAAATTCTTTATCGTGCAGTTTACCTGCGCTCTATCTAAGTTGTCAAACCTAGTTGCTTCTGTTTTTTGTCATTTCATTTTTCAGATTATCACTAGCAATAGAAAATGTATCTTGCATTTTCTCGATCGGTATGGTTTAATGTTACTTAACCATTATTGAAATAGACTAGAGTGTAAGCGCTTGCTTGGCCTTCAACACTAGTCAAGCCGTCTGGAAATAGGCCTACTCGTTTGATATTAGGCTACATTTGACAAACGAAATATTTAAACTACTGCATAGGCTGGATAGTCACTTTTACAATTATAAATGTTCTTAAATTAAATTTTAGTATACTATTTACTTTGATGCGATACATACCTCCTTCTCCATGATTTACTTATTTATCTATCGTAGGACCTTTGTTTGGGTTTAATGTATGGAGGTATTACCCGAGATAGACTACTCCACGAGATCTGAAAATCGATCAAAATGTAATTAACATTTTATGAGATATATATAGGCTACCTACCATGTGTGGCAACTTATATACATCACCGCGATGACCTTGATGATTTAAATGGTGGAGGTCAAAATGTACCATTTAGTATGAAATGGAGCAAGGACACCTGCTGGGTATTTTACATTTTCATTACATATTTTCTTGAGGGTTGTTATTATTTCGATTGAACTTTTTGTAATGTTTGTGCATTCTATATTTATCGTGATTAATTGCATTGTCTGAAAGCGTTCAAAATATACTGAAAGCATCCAAAATACACAATGTATACAGCTAAAAACAACAAATCCGTGTCAAAACAAGTTGACGTTGAGGTTACAGAAAGTGTGCTTTATCAATTGACTTGATTTTGCTTACCATTATCTTGGACAAAATCAAAACGTCAGAATTATTGTAATGCTTTTTGTATATATCAAATCTTAAAGCTCAATTTGAGCAAATTCTGAATTTAAGATTAATCGTGTAACCACAGCAAATTCTAAAATCAACTCGATATGAGTTTGTTTTTATCGTTTGACAGCCCACGTTCTCTTATTTGAAATGTATGCAGTTTTGTCCTTGAGCTGTTCTTGTCTATCAATGCTCTGTATGTCAACAGATGTTTTATGTTTTGTGTGGACCCCAGGAAGAGAGCTGCTACATGAGCAACAGCTATTGTGGATGCTAATAAATAAATCATCATAGCTGTACTTTTCTCTCGGTGTTTGAAGCAGATAAATAATTCTGCATATTATCAAAATCCATAATTGCACTATGTCTACAAAGTTCATTTTTGCCTTTCTCCACAAATTCATCCAATTGCAGTCTCCGGATGTGACTACTCAATAAATTATTTTATTTTGAAATGTGAAATGTGTTGTTTTACAAGGTCAGCCATAGTAGTACGGCGCCCCTGGAGCAAATTATGGTTGAGTGCCTTGTTCAAGGGCACATCGACAGATTTTACACCTTGTCAGCTCGGGTATTCGAACCAGCGACCTTTCGCCTACTGGCCGCTATGCTACCTGCCGCCCTAATAATGATGTCACTTCGGTTATTTTCCTTTTGACAAGGTAGACACAAATAGGCTGCGGATGGTATATACACTTCGTGTGAACGCACTATGGGAAAAAAATGTGTCCCACCCGCAGCGCAATAGCCTCTCTACCTACGTTACTAAATATCGAGGTTCTGTAATTGTGCTATTGTAACCTGACATGTCCACATATCATTTAATTAAGTCTATAGCCTATATACACCGATAGATTTTGCCATGCATATGGAAACATATGGCCTACGGATTTAAGTCTCAAAGAACGTCATATTAAATACCAATTTTCTATCATTAGATCTGCAACTTGATCTAGAACAACAACTGGAACATGTCTCTGCGAGAGAAAATAATTTCACTGATTAAGTCTCATTATACGTGTCAAGCGAACATGTATGGAATTGTCCTTGACATCATGCAAGATCTATATATATATATATATATAGGCATTCCGATGATTGTAAGAAAAAGGAAAAATTACTAATATACTGGTAAATTACTATTCCATGTTGAGTAAATCATGTATGATGTTTCTTGTACTGGCAAACAAAGGAGCAGTGACTAAGAGTGTGTGTGTGTGTGTGTGTGTGTGTGTGTGTGTGTGTGTGTGTGTGTGTGTGTGTGTGTGTGTGAGAACAGAGAGTGAGAGAACGAGACAGGGAGGGAGAGGGGGAGAGACAGGGAGAGTTTGAAGGTGTTTGTGTGCGAGTCTAGAAACGTATCTATATGGTAAATAAATATACATTATTTATTAATCTATGTCTACCAGCCTCAAACATTGTGCTCTTGCTCTGATTTAGGCCTGCACAACAACACTCACGAGTCACATTCCGAAAAAGTGCACCAATGTATGCCTATAGATATTAGCGTTCGATACACATGAATTGAGGAGTTCGTTCTGTGGAGACAAATTTGAGCATATTGAGCTATATGGACACGCATATGATCATATTGTTTTGTTTGCTGTTGCAAATAACCATCCTGTGATCTACTCTATATTTTGATGCAACCAACTATTGACCTATATTAACACTATTATTAAGGGCTGAGCCCGCTTGGTGACATATTTCGGATTAAACAAAAAATTGTTTTGGAAGAACCTTCATGAATTGGCCTAGGTCTGTATCATTCAAAGTGATAAATATGACGTCTAAATAAAATAGGAAGAAAAATGCCAAACAATTTGTCAAAACGAGTAGGCCTTGATTGGAATGCGGAGCCGTCTGTTGGATGACATATTTTTTTGTAGTTGTTTTGGAACCAAAGGCCTCTACTGTTGGTTGATCAGATCATTTTCAATTATAGTAATTATTTTGAGATTTATTAGATTGGCATGTATTAGCGTCTTAAAGACAATTCCACATGGGCCTATTGCGATCTTGCGATTTCAAAAGTGACAAACGATAACACGAAGTGATGGGCCTGCACGCCACATAGATAGCCCTATAGCCTAGCTCCTGAAACCAGTTCAGTTTAATTTCTTTGTTATTTGAAAATAAGCGAAGAATATTTCATTTGTTAGAGCTTGTATGATTCATGAGCAAGCCATGGTTCATTCGCGTAATCCATTTGCTAAGATATATGCGTAACAAAACAATGATGCACGATTTACACATGTCCTAAAAAGGTATTGTCTCTTCCATGTAAAATCATTTATTTCACCCTTTCCTTTGCTGTGTGTTGCATCTCGGCTCTGCTGGGCTCACCTCAGCCAGCGGCGCCCACCCCTGCGTTGCAAGCCAGCTTGGCACAGATGGGCATACAGCCTTGGTTAAGGAGATATGTTTCGCATAAAGTAACGGGAAACGATTCCACTCACAAAATATGTCAAATCACGACGCAGACTACGTTTTCAATTATTTCAATCTAGCTGTTAAAAATAATTTGGATTTATATAGGCCTACGGATGTGGCCTACCAACGTGCTACATGGCATGTGTTCTACATTTGACCTACCACGGTACAGGCTTAGTACGTGACAAAAAATCTGAACTCATGATTTACATTTGTGTAACTCTGTGTCGTTGTATCTGTCGAACTGCTTTGCTTTATCTTGGCCAGGTCGCAATTGTAAATGAGAACTTGTTCTCAACTTGCCTACCTGGTTAAATAAAGGTGAAATAAATAAAAAATGTCAAAACATACTTTTAACCATCTTCATGCTTTGCACATAGGCCTGCACGCATTCCCTCCACATGTCATGCAAACGCTCTCATGTATAAAAACAAGTCGAATGGGTAGACAATGAAATGGAGTTACTGCATACCTATGTGGGTGTTTGCATTTCACCAATCAAAAGTTGAAAAGAAGAATTTCAACTGACAAAATATTTCACTCTTAATGAGATGTCTTCGTATGCAGGCATGAGACGGAATGCCATGTCAATGGGATTTGGGATAGGTCATGTAGAATAACAGCCCTTCCAATAACGCCAATTTGTATTTCATTTTAGCAATTCTATTTTTAAGACAAACGGTGTTTGTAGAGAAACAAGCAATTAACAGAATCATTGGAGTTGTCCTTTGGGCTGTACGATTGTGTTGGCTGTATAGCCGGGCGTGGTATCAGATATAGGCTATAGCCCGCAAACTACTCGATAAGAGTTTGTGCAAGAATTATCCAGAATACGAATACGAAGATTGAAATGCCCTTTGTGCTTGGAACCAGGGTGTCAGGTAGATAGCCTAGCAGCGTCGATCTAGTAACTGAAAGGTCTCTGGTTTGAATCCCTGAGCTGACTAGATTTTTTAAAATCTATCCATATGCCCTTGCGCAAGGCACTTAACCCTAATTTGCTCCAGGGTCCGGGTACTACAATGGGTGCCCCTGTAAAACAACACATTTCACTGCACCTATCCGATGTGTCCCTTACAAATAAAGATAGCACTTTTTAAACTGCAGTCGGCTGTGGAATTTTGGACACAGTTATTGCAGAATAATTGCAACGTACTGTATGTAGTTGAACTGCAGTTATACTGCACTGTAACTGCAGTCACAATGGAAAATTACTGCAGTATTTGCAGCATACAGCAGTTGTACTACACTCTAAATTCAGTTATACTACAGTATGCTGCAGTTATAGTGCAATATTTTTTTGTAAGTGGTGTAACAATAAAATATTGATTTATTTTTACCCTAATTGCTCTTCTAAGTCGTTCTGTATAAGAACGTCTGCTAAATGACTAAAATGGAAAATGGGACCATTTCTGTTGGTTTTGTCAGTGAGATGATATGTTGAAAAATACTATAAAAGTTCCTCTGATTGATTAAAAATTAGCCTATCGTTTGCTGTTTATTTCTTGCCGCACGGAAAAAGTAGCCTATCTACCCGAAATAGTATCGAGTTTGAAATTAGTTGTGGTTATAAAAGTCAGTCCATAGGCTTGCGTTTTTCTCTCCCTTTACCTCCATAACACCCAAACACTCATGGATATAGATATCTTCATGTTGACACACCTCGAAGGTTCCTGTCAGTTTACATAGTTCAGGAATCGGGGACCCATAAATCATTGTCTGGCAGGTGTATTAGTGGGGAGGCAAATGAGGATTAGTGTATGGCCAACCTGTCAGGAAGTTGTGCAGTAAGGGTGGTAGCACTGAGGTGTGTGTGGTTTAAACTAGGGCCGCTAGGATAGCCTATAAGATTTATAGGCTATGATTATGATGTAGTCATCACATATCAGAATAGAACCGACTACTTGGCTACCTCTACTTTTAATAATAATACAAAATAATTATAGAATAATCATCTACTTGTTAGTTTTATGGTTCTTTATTTGTATATTTATTAACTTTGTTCAGCCAAATTAAATTATATGAATCAGCACAATTCAACTTTCTGTCATTGAATTAACAAGTTCATTCAATCAATTATTCCGTTTCTCAGGAATAAGATGAAATTAACGTATGAAACCCTACCTCTTCAAAGAGTATCTTCAATAATTGCACATGTCTTTTCCTACTAGCACTGACTTTGCTGATAACTTTTTTATTATGGAAAAATGGACTTACTACGACTTTGATGTGGTTATCTCAACTATAGCCATATTAAGATGAATACACTACTTACTGTAAGTCGCTTTGGATAAGAGCTTCAGATAAATTACCAAAATGTGAAATGTAATTATGTAAATGAAAATAGTGTGGGATTAAAACCGTCACATGCTCTTGAACCCTGCAGTTTTGGTGTGCAGAATATTTCTCTCCCATTCTAATTAGACCGCAGTGAGACATGTTAGTTTTAACCTGCTGATAAAGAGTACAGTAATTAATAATGAGCAACTGGAATTTAAAAAAAGGACAATGCTTAATTCATGATTTTTCTTTTAAATATTTTGAAATACATTGGTAGGCTAAGTAAATAATCCCCAAACAGTTATTATATAACTGGTTTGAGGGGAATTCCTCAACTGTAGGCTTATATGATATATACTGTAGCTGCAGAATAAGGTGGGCCTGCCTGGAGCTATGAGGATGATGAAAGTAAACTGACCAAAACCATGTTAGAAAGTAGTTACTACTTAAATTAGGCTACACAAACAAAGAAAATGTATGCTACCGGATACAGGTACTACATGGTATCTGTGGACATAAACGTTGTATATGATGTAATATATGACCACCAATTTAGTCATTTAGGTCAAGAAAATAAAACCCTACATTTGTTGTTGCGATGCAATTTCGTTCATCAATGCATCATGGGTATTTCATTGCTTATTATTATTATTATTATTATTACTACGTTAATTAAGTTATTATTATAATTTTGTTATCATTATGACAACAAGATTGGTTAATGACACAATTATAATTCATTTAGGCCCACTAATCATGGTCAATAAAACCCCTGTCATATTAACTGAAATTCAGTCCTTACAAATAAGATTGCTGTTTTGAAATTGCAGTAAAAGTGCAGTAACTGCAGTCAGCAGCTGACTGTGGTATTTTGGTGCATTAGTTGCAGCATGCAGTAATACTGCACTACAACTGCAATCTTTTTTCGTAAGGGAAAGTCTAAGGAAAAAAGGACATACATATTAAGGCTCGAATCAAACACGACTTGCTTCAAAATATAATATGCCTGATATGTTTTTAATGTTTGATTTCTCTCTTAATAAACAATCAGATTTAGAACAATTAGAAAATAAGTACATTTTTAACAAGAGTTCAATTGTTACTGTCTCTGCCACAGTTCACGTTAAGGTCATAAGTACAAAAGAAACCTTCAAATCCATATTTCAGTCAGATATATGTCCACACTCTATCTCTATGTTTCGAAAAGTGCTGAAAATCTTACCGTTACCCTACAACCGCAGCATGAAAAGAAAAGCAGTAAGGGAGATATTCGAAATGTCGCTTGGGGGTCTGATATCTCCAATGCTCGTAGTATACATAGGAACATAGATGTTGTAGGCCCCCACTGGAAGGTTTACACTCCATACAATCTGAAACAATGGCCTAGTGTCATCACTATACCAAGAAAAGTGACATGTTCAGTCTAGACACCATGAGGCAGTTCAAATGATTGACATAACTCACATAAGTAGTTCTGAGTTCATTTAATCTCTCCTGATTTCTTCATAAAAAGTCAATAAAGAAAATGCCTCGATTTCCTGATGGAGGAAAATAAATACAAAGTAGGCTATTCAATTCTCATTGATTCCCAGCACAAGTAGAGAGTGTCCATGCCGGGAGGCAATAGGCGTAGGGGTAGTAATACGACGGCTGGAGAGCGAGGAGCGGAGGCCGCAGTAGTTCTCCGGGGTTGTACTGTCTCTGGTCGTCCCGAACCAACACTTTCACAGCCACTTTCTTTGCTGCAGGGGCCGATGCCATCAAGTCGGCAGCCATTTGACGGCGTTTTGTTTTATATCTGCGGTTCTGGAACCATATTTTGACCTGCGTCTCTGTCAGCTTCAGGGAGGCCGCCAGGTCTGCTCTCTCTGGTCCGGATAGGTATCTTTGGTGATTGAACCTACGCTCGAGCTCGAACACTTGCGCGTGGGAGAACGCAGCCCTTGAACGTTTTTTCCTCTGTTTGGGCTGATCCGAACTTTTATCACAACTGGCCTCGTCTAGGTTGTTGGAATCTGAAAGAATAAATTGTGCATTTTATGTACTATGAACAATAAAAATCATCGCTTTTCTTAGACCACACAAGATGGAATAGTCAAATAGGCCCTAGCTCTTAAAATGCATCCAAGGCTGCCTAAAAACTAACCTCACAATTTCATAAATCATCATGGCCATATACACATGTTAATGGAATATATAGATTGAAATTAGGCCTAAAAACGTGTGTATGCCATGACATAACATCCCGCTGCCTCATGCGCAAAGGCGGTGCCTCCTGCGAGTAAAATAGCCTAATGTTTACACCACATTGGTAAAATGATTTGAAGGGATTAGACTGGGATGTTCTCCATAAAGTATTTTTATATTACTTTAAATTATGGTTTCAATTGATGTGTTTACAGACTTTTACCCGATATGTCCCAATAAAAAATGTGTAACTTACCCGAAATATTAGGTTCACAGTCACTAAGACCTTTTGCGTTATCGACAGCAGTGGATTCATGGTCCGTTTCGTCCTGCAAACTTTCTTCCAGTACGTCTGAAGCAGGATCCCTGTTTTTCTCGGACTTGCAAACGGCCAGCCTCTTGCTGTCATTGTCATCACTGAGACCTGAATCCGAGTCGTAACTTTTCTGGTCGCTGGCCATGCAAGCTCCCTCGTCACTTCTACACGCCGCGGGAAAGTCCTCCGAACCAGTATCTATTTCTCCAAATATTTTCCAACACGCAGTCTTCGAAAAGCAGATGTCCAAATCTGGCAAGTGTCGACTGTCCTCTTTTTTGTTCAAAATGGCTTGGATAGAGAAAGGCATCAAGGAGTTGCTACGAACGGCCATTTCAAAGAGCAACGTTTCTGTCTTGTAAAAATCGTAGATATGGACCAACGTCAAATCATCCGCATTGTATTCCCCTTGAAGCGCTATTACTGCTTTTTTGTACCTCCCAGATTTGGTATCTCATTGCATTTCCACTGAAAAAGCGATGGAAATACTGCGTTCAGCCTATATCCCGAGGCTCGATGCTTCTCCTCCGTCAGCTCTCGCATTAGCCTAAGCTTTCTCTCTTTTCCTGCCTTTTTCACACAGATCCACTATCCAACCTCACCTGTGACAGACAGCGATCCCTCTCCATTTCCTATTGGACGAGAGGAGAGAAAAATCGCGTGATGATTGGCCACTGTAAATTACGACACACTCACGTCCTGTCTGGCAATAAATATGTTTTTTAAAGGTTAACCCCTCACCGGCCAAAAGGGCTGTTGTCTATCAAACCATGAAAATAAAATGACCCATTGGAATGAGAGTAGCCTAGCTAGCATATGTTTGTCTTTAGCCAACGGACACCAATAGATACGCATACACAACTGTAGCCAATGTCACTCAGAATAATAAGAACTTCGAGGTTGATAGTAATACAGCTGTCAGTCTACCTGGGTGGCTGTTGTTGTGCGCCTTCTCCCTATCCATACATAGGCCTACCGTTTGCTCAATAGATGACGTTATTGACGACGACCTTGGCCATGAATCTATACTGTAAATACCAACCACCTGAACCACAGGTAAGATTCACTCGGTGTCAAATGTATTCAATTAAGGTTGATAACTCATCATAAATGTAAAACAAAGAAAGAAGAGTTATATGGTAGGGACTATTTGCGTAATGTCTGGAGTTCTTTCTGAGGAGCATCTTCCCCTGAAATAATGATGTAGGCTTTATGCTTCTCCTTCTGCATGTTATAAAGCAAATGCCTAAACCCCATTTAATTTCAATGCATGCACATTATGTTTTTCATGGTTTGCCACATGTAGGCCTATAAATTAACACAGACCTCGGGTGTCGGTGACATGATCTGTGGGCCCGCAGGCAGCACATTGAGGTAGGAGGAATAATTATTTTCTCATTGGCAATTGATCGAATTGAGGTCTTAATAAATTCGTCCAAGATTTATCATTGATCTTGTTTAATTGAGCTGTAGGTAACCTAGCGGTTAAGAGCGTTGGGCCAGTAAATGAAAGGTTGCTGGTTCGAATCCTCGAGTCAACGAGGTTAAAAATATTTCCATGTGCTCTTGAGCAAGGCACTTAACCCTAAATGCTCCTGTAAGTCATTCTGGATAAGAGCGTCTGCTAAATGACTAAAATGTCATTCAGGAGCCGTGCTTGTGTGTTTCCTCTCGCAATGATACCTCAACAGTAGGCTACATATAGACTAATCTTTAGCCTATTATTTCAGATGTTATATTATCACCATGGTATCGTGCATTTGGTTTAGGATATAAATAAATACTAAATTAAGTCGAGCAATATGTGTTTGTCTTGTAGCTTTAGGCCTCTCTTTACGATTAACAAGAACCATCATAATGCACAGTGTAGGTTTTGTAGGATCATAGTGTAGGCATATCATTCATGTAATAGCCTGCGTCCCAATTGGTCAGATTATGTTGCGTTATCTGATAATACCAGGTGTAGCCTCCTTTATAGTCTACGCCAAGGGCTACCACTAATAATAATAATACATGTCATAGTATTATTTTTATTTGTATAGTTGTTATTGTTATTGGTGTACATCATATATTTTTTATCGTGATGTTAGTAAGACATGAATAAACATCAACAACATTCATTCAGCGCACAATGCACGAATTCACCTATATTTATGAGCAGACCGCAAGCGTGAATATTCGAACGCTTCAGCAGTTCCCATAATATAGGCTTTTAACCATGTCACTTTATCCACTATCGTCCACTACTATTAAATATACAATATATATATATATATATACACAAAAGATCAGCTGATGCATTACCTGTATCTAGTGTTAATGGTGCATCAGGTCTTGGCCTACTGATATCACCAACTTTCAATCAACACAAATATGAGTCAATGTAAAAGAAGATAGTGGATAAACGCTTTATGTATAAAACAAGTAAATCAATACATTAGGCTATCAATTAAAACACAAAAGGCATAACTGGTATTTGTGAATGTCTTCTTGCGCAAAAAAGCAATCGAGTTATGCGCGGTATATGCGTAGGCCTATGTCATGTATTATATAGTTAGGCCTTGATTAATAATATATTTAATGGGCACAATGTAGAGCATAATGTTGAATAAGCAGGGATTTTTAGATTTATTTTGAATTTCAACCGTTTAACAGAATCATAATAGGGTCATTGGCATTGAATCTGATGCTATCATTTCAGATATTTTATTATTTCCATTCTAAATAGCTTCCTCATCTTGATAACAGTTTGATGATTGCAACAGTTTGCAGTGATATAAATATCAGCATGAACCCACTGAATATAACGTGAGGTCATATGCCTAGAAAATGTATAGGGCAATTGATGACAAGCATATGACAAGGATATGTTATGAGTGTGTAATCCTATCATACCTGGATCAATGATGTCATTGGCAGACCTTTTGCATGTATATGTTCTACCACCTAGTGGTCACTGAGTATACTACTTTGTAATTTGCATATGTGGCATCCTTGACTTTTCCCATTCCAATATGATGATAGTAGATGTTGTTGGGAGGTTGATAAATCAGGGATGTAAATATAATTCTTATCTTAATAACGTTTTCTGAGGTAATGAATTTATACTCAAGAAATCCATATAAAAAGACTGTTACTTACTACTGTCCCTGCAGTTAAAGATATATTAGTGAAAACACTAGCAGCCTGAAGTACATATAGGACCTTTCCCTGCTGTGCAACTGCATGGACCCTGCACCTGGATTAGAAGGGGACCTCATTTTAATTTTTCACAACATCTTAAAAGACTGCTTTTGTGTACAGACAATTGATTGTTCGTTGTGCTACTTTTGCATTTTTATGATGATATCATGACATATGTTCCTTGCAAAAAGTTGACTGCTGATCTCACAACAACTCCTTCCTTACAGGAATAACCCCAGCTGACTTAAGACTTCAAGTTTGACTTAGTCTTGAAGAGAATTGTAAAAGGTTTTTGTAATGAGTCTTCCTTTAGCCACAGAAGGAGGGTAAAGAGAAGGTAAGAGAGAATAAGATGGAAAATGGGTCAAATTGAGAGTTTGTTCATGTGCCAGAGGTCCACAAAAGAGGAAGTCACCCTGGTTATCAATACAATGTCAACCAGGACTCACTGGGCTCCAGCGTGTTTAGATAACCAAACTGGGATGAATAATAGAAAGTAAGTAGCTATAAGTGGCAAGAAAACTAAACAGTGTACAGCAAGACAATAAGTGATGCATAGTAAGTGATATGCAATAAAAGCTTCAGCGTGTGTATGCATAGAGTAAAGCAAGATTGATGTCACAGATGTATAAAAGCATTTCTTTACAAAGGAAAGTCATTCATGGCACTCAAGGGGAAAATCTACCTCTAACGAATTCATCCCAAATTGGCGTACCAACTTGTGGTTCAAATTTTTACAGTGTTTTAAGAATTGGCAGAAGTGGTGAAAGAACTAATTGGAAATAAATCCAATGTCCCCATGAATTTCACATATTCTTCCAGACCATCAACAAAAGCATACTTTTGTCCCTTTTCAGAATGTATCTTCTCCTCTGCCATTTCATTTGTGGGTGTGGGACTTATGTGCAATTAGTTAGAAATATAAATATACTTGTGAAGAGATTCAAAACTGCCCAGACACATAGGCTGCCTAGGACCGGGTTTGGAAAACTATATAGAAACCCCATAGTGTTTGAGTAAATGCCTGTTTGTAAGGTTCACATCATGCTCTCTAGCCTGTATATAGAGGGATACTCAGGGACAGCCAAGGTAGATTAGATAAGATGGGTCCCTCTGCTGGCTGGGAAAGACACTGACATGGAGGTGGTGTCTGGGGCCCACAGGTAAATTTGGGCTTTGTGACATTCAGATGTAGGATCTTAATTTGAGCATCCTGATGCAGGAGATAAAACTTGTAGTTTATTTGATGTTAAAAAAGGCTTCTGAGTCGAGTCGTACAAAATGGAATATAACGTTGCGGATAATGTTCGGAATGACAACATTTCATGTGTACATCTAAAGACCTGCATCACTATACTGAGAGCATTAATTTTTTTATATATATTTTTTTTTAGCTTTTGTTAATGTCTTATCTAAGCACTGCAAAACGAGCATACGGAAGTGTATCGCTGGTTGGGGTAAGTTTCTCAAAACCAATTGAAATATAAAAATATACAAATTTTAAAAAAGAGTCTGGACTATTCGATAACATGCCATTTTCATCCAAAATACAGATTTAGTTCAAATAAAGGGAACATCTCCTTTAAATATTGCAGATTGAACCTTTCAAGGTGATTATATGTAATCATTTTAATTATCATCGTTATATTCGATTACAATGATGGCAGATCATTCTGTATGTTGGTGTTATGGAGAGTTGACATAATGTATTCATTTGTCCACAAATGTCATTTTCACTTCCTGAATACCTCCTTGGTGTGATGTAAGGGATAAAACTACCACACTCCCTGAATACCTCCTCTGTGTGATGTAAGGGAGAAAACTACCACACTCCCTGAATACCTCCTTGGTGTGATGTAAGGGATAAAACTACCACACTCCCTGAATACCTCCTCTGTGTGATGTAAGGGATAAAACTACCACACTCCCTGAATACCTCCTTGGTGTGATGTAAGGGAGAAAACTACCACACTCCCTGAATACCTCCTCTGTGTGATGTAAGGGAGAAAACTACCACACTCCCTGAATACCTCCTCTGTGTGATGTAAGGGAGAAAACTACCACACTCCCTGAATACCTCCTCTGTGTGATGTAAGGGAGAAAACTACCACACTCCCTGAATACCTCCTCTGTGTGATGTAAGGGAGAAAACTACAACAAAACCCAAGACATACATGTATACTGGGTTAACCTGGCATGAGTGATTGTGTCTCATTATTTCTACACAGCATATAACTTCAACCTTGTGTTTTTAACAGAAATCCTGGTTAATCGAGCCGCATGACAGAACCATGGTAACATCTCTGTTTCCCATCCTCTCCAGGGTGTGTTTATGACAGGTCCTGAACCTTTGCGTGCTGGTATGAGGAAGGAGGCTTGCAGCACGCCATTCTCCCCCTCTCTTACAAGAACCGCTGCCAAATTGCGTTCAGATGGAGCAATACATGAGAGGGCACTGCCAAGAGTCATTTGCAATACATGCTCCCAAAAGGTCCTCTGCATTTCTCACCAAATATCAGATCCACCCTTAATCAACTTCGACATTGAGAAGTGGAGGAAGAGCGCCACCGACTATAAGTATGCTTTTAGTCACCTAACTAATGATTCGAATGCCCCTAATCTTTTTTTTCTCAAGAAACATTATCCTTGCATGCGATGAACCACTAAATGGAAGAACCCTTTGGACGGCACACACCTTATACTGTAAATGTTACCAAGAGACAAAGGAAGAGCAGGCCTAGCTGTGCCCTCCTCCTCTTGGAAGTTATTCAAAACAACTCAGCATTGGCTACATTACTGGGCTCACACTCAAAGCACAGGAGCACTTTTTAGTGGGGGGATAGCCCACTGTTACAGTCCAATTCATTTGTGTAGATAGCGCAGACATGATTTATAGTGGATTTTCAAGTGTGTTCTACTGACAAACGAGCTCCCATCTGCCTCCGGCACGCAATAGACAATACATGCAACTCAAGCACATTCATGCGAGGCTTCTCTTTAGTCAAGGGCCTCGTTGCCTAAATGCCTCTGCGACGATTCTCTTTCTCCTGCGCTCACACTTCAATAAAAATGTCCTTCATAGAAAACAAGCCTTTCATGAATGTTATGTCAGATGTACTTCTTTTGAATATACACAGGGGTTTATCAGGTAATCAAGGCTTCAAGGATAATTTAGATGTTCTAGAACTAACTGAGGATAGTTGGACTGAGGTGTCTTTGACTGTATATTACCACTTTGAGCTCAATACTGCTCATATGGAGGACTTATTATATACACAGTGCATCAAAAAGTATTCAGACCCCTTAACTTTTTCCACATTTTGTTACTTTACAGCCTTATTCTAAAATGTATTTAATGTATTTTTTTGCTCATCAATCTACACACAATACCCAATAATGACAAAGTGAAAACAGATTTTTAGAAATGTTTGCAAATTTATTCAAAATAAAAAGAAATACCTTCTTTACATAAGTATTCAGACCCTTTGCTATTAGACTGGAAGTTGAGCTCAGGCGCATCCTGTTTCCTTTGATCATCCTTGAGATGTTTCTACATCTTGATTGGAGCCCACCCGTGGTAAATTCTATTGATTGGACATGATTTGGAAAGGCACACACCTGTCTATATAAAAGGTCCCACAGTTGACAGTGCATGTCAGAGCAAAAACCAAGCCAAGAGGTTGAAGGAATTGTCCGTAGAGCTCCCAGACAGGATTGTGTCGAGGTACAGATCTGGGGAAGGGTACCAAAACATTTCTGCAGCATTGAAGGTCCCCAAGAACACAGTGGCCTCCATCATTCTTAAATGGAAGAAGTTTGGAAACACCAAGACTCTTCCTAGAGCTGTCCGCCCGGCCAAACTAAGCAATCAGGGGAGAACAATCAGGCCATTATGGTAGAGTGGCCAGACGGAAGCCATTCCTCAGTAAAAGGCACATGACAGCCCGCTAGGAGTTTTCCAAAAGGCACCCAAAGATTCTCAGACCATGAGAAACAAGATTCACTGGTCTGATGAAACCAAGATTGAACTCTTTGGCCTGAATGCCAAGCATCACGTCTGGAGGAAACCTTGCACCATCTCTACTGTGAAGCATGGTGGTGGCAGCATCATGCTGTGGGGATGTTTTTCAGCGGCATGGACTGGGAGACTGGTCAGGATCGAGGGAAAGAGGAACGGAGCAAAGTACAGAGAGATCCTTCATAGAAACCTGCTTCAGAGTGCTCAGATCCTCAGACTGGGGCGAAGGTTCACCTTCCAACAGTACAACATCCCTAAGCACACAGACAACAAAGGAGTGGTTTCGGGATGTCCTCGAGTGGCCCAGCCAGAGCCCGGACTTGAACCCGATCGAACATCTCTGGAGAGACTGAAAAATAGCTGTGCAGCAATGCTCCCCATCCAACCTGACAGAGCTTGAGAGGATCTGCAAGGAAGAATGGGAGAAACTCCCCAAATACAGGAGTGCCAAGCTTTTAGCGTCATACCAAAGAAGACTCCAAGCTGTAATCGCTGCCAAAGGTGCTTCAACAAAGTACTGAGTAAAAGGTCTGAATACTTATGTAAATGTAATATTCCATCATTTTTTTTCCCAAATAACTTTTCAAACATTTCTTAAAACCTGTTTGTGGTTTGTCATTATGGGGTATTGCGTGTAGACTGATGAGGATCCCCCCCCCCATCCATTTTTAGAAAAGGCTGTAACTTGTCAAAATGTGGAAAAAGTAAAGTGGTCTGAATTACGTTGCCGAATGCACTGTAAATTATTTTATGGTGTTCTAGTCTTTGGAAGCTTCTAGAGGTCCCAGATTGTCCATGCCCCTATGCCACCATGGCTTTGCAGCTCCTATGTTGGTCAGTGAAGAAAGTATTATGACATTATTTTTTTTAAATGACTGAATCTTGTATCCTCTCGCTCTCCCTGGGTTAGGTCAGTCGTGGCCAGCAGCATATTATTATGGTTACCACAGACCTAATCTTTGATCTGTTTCTTCTGTGCTGTGTTTCCTATGACATTTTATTTTGCCATTGTCTCTCTAAAAAGCTGCCAGCGATGGAGTGCTGTGGTGACATGGCTCAAAAACCCAGTCAAGTTAGAGTCAGGGGCTTAACCTCCATCTCTGCCTTAACCATGGTATTTTTTAAATAATGCGTATATATATAAAAAAAAAATCTAAGCCTCTACCCTTCTTGGCTGCCTGTCTCTATTTCTGTGACTCTCATATGAAACACTTCTGACATTAAACACCTGTTAACTTTTATGTTTTGTGAGCGGAGAGGCTGAATGGGAGGCCATTATATTCAGTGCCAGTCGCCTTGGCAAAATCCTAGTAGAGGAAAGACCACTCCCAATATTGAGGGGCTATGAGAGTGAGCCCCCTTATCCCAAACAGCCGAGCTAGGCAGTCTGGGAGGATCTCACCTCTGTTCAAATCTAACATGCCTTCTATTTCACTTGACAGCTAAGATGAAACCACATGCTTTCCATAGTGCTCTCCAGTATAAACCACATGGCTAACGAAGAGACTAGCCTAACCTTGATGACACTCATATCAAGTCACAACAGGAGAAGCAAAGCTCTCCCATCTGGAGGATGCATTAAGGATAAGTGAAATGGAGTGCGTGGACACATCCCTTAGTCGTGGTATATTGACCATATACCACAAACCAACAAAGTGCCTTATTGCTATTATAAACTGGTTACCAACGTAATTAGAACAATGAGAAAGTCATTTTTGGTCATTTCCTATGTATACGGCCTGTTATATCAGAACTTTCAACCAATCAGCATTCAGGGCTCAAATCACCCGGTTTATAATGTCTGTTAGATCATGACTGTACTGTACCAACCTAGCGGTCTCTACACAATTAGGTACAATAGTACCTAACACATAGAATTACATACAGAACATCATTTAATATGATCTATGACCTTACATTATAGTCCCCAGTCAGTCCTTTCAGACAGCCAGTCATTAGAAAACAAAAAGGTACCTGGTTACTCCAATGGTATCAATCATTGCCAGGACCAGTGACTAAATGAAAATGGATCCAAAACATTAAAAATAGGTGTTAAGATGATATTTAGGGACTGGATTCCTGTACCAGGAAATACCTGAGCAGAACTCCTTAAAGAATCGGATTAAGCATTCCGCAGGAACGGTCGGAAAACTCCATCCAGTGTCTTAAAAAACCTCCAGCATTTCATGGCCCTTATTGATGCCTTTGGAATTCATGGGCTCAGGTGTAGTCATTATTTAAATCCTTGTAATGTGTTAACGATTGTGGCATATTTCATTCTTAGCATGTTAGTTTATTTCCCATTTGTAACCAGGAATGTCCTCTCCCCTCAGCTGATTGGTTGACTTCAGCTATGTACACTTTACAGATAGCACATCCATTCACACAACACCTCCACTGAAAAATAACAGTTGAGACTTAACTGCCCAGCAGTTAAAACATGTGTGATACACACAGTAGCACTACCTCACCTTAAAGGGGCAATCCGCAGTTGAAACAATAACAAAGCTTAACGTAGTTGTTTAACATGCAAAATGGATTAGACGGCACTTCATGAGTGTTACCAGATGTGGAAGATTTTACAATGGAGTTTAAATGTGTGAAACTATGATGAGTACTATAATTATGCATACGCAAAGTGTGAAGTGTAACACGTGTCATGGGTTTTGTATTAATATCACATTTAATAATGTCCTGAAACATACCTTCCAGTATAATCAAAAACAAAATGTTCAGTCAATAAGTGAGGAAAGAGTCCCACACACGCCACTTGTTCACCATTTGAAAGGGATTTAATCTCTTCCATTACTTACAACAGGGCATAAGCTCTGTGAGCACACATTACAAAAATAACCAAAAATAGAAATCACTTAATGGGGAAAGTAGTTAGGAGCACAGACAAATCTGTGTAGTAAAAAACAAAATAACAGAAGAAAAAAAAAACACAGGGAGAAGACAAACACCTCCTTTACATTCATAGAATGGATACTTCCATGTTCAAGTCCAGTAACAGGAAGAGGCTTCTGGGTACGGAAACAATGAGCAAAAACATAACACAAATTGTAAAAGTACTTGTGAGACTATACCCAGGTTAATAACTTCTATACAACTCTATATGAATGATATCTAAATGTATCTATAGGTCGAAGAAATATAAAACCCTTGAACGTGATGCAGGAACCAAAGGACATATGCCTGCACGACGGCAAATCCTTGGAGTGACCAACACAGACAGAAGTCGATTTGTCAGTGACAAAGAATTTCCACTGTTTTGTCCTAGGATTAAAGTCAATGAGGCTCTCCACAAAAGACCTTTGATTGGTCTCTAATGCTCCGTTTCATGAGATATTATTAGCTAACATCTTTAAATGACCAGTGCAATCTAAAACATATGGGCCTATGGTGAAGGGTCTATAATACTGTATTGAAATGGAAAGCACCATGAGCTAAATCCAGGTCAGGTTACTGTTTTGAGAACCACCACTGCTAGACCATACTGTCATGCCATCCCCAAATGTTCCTATCCAACACATCCACAGGCTTGAATAGAGGGGAGAGGTTCAGATCTGTTAAATTTAATACCAGTATGTATTATGTGAAGTGTTTCTAAAAACAAAGAAGCATTTAAAACTCAAAAAACTCATATGTCAACAGCGCTGTGAATATTCTAATACCTGGGCTTGGGGAAAGCAGGTATTTGTTCATCGCTTAGTCTTTTTGGAAGGGAGCTCCTCAGATTTTTGTCCACCTCTGGTGCGCACTGCTGGGGGGCTGGCTTCACGTTTACGCCCCCCTGCCTTAGCTGACGCCGAGGCCTGTCCTCTCATCCCACTGAAGGGTAATAACAGGTAAGCAAGAGTATGCAGTAACATATATAATGCCCTATTGACAATATATTAGAGGGTCACGTCAAGACAATTATAAAGAGGTCCCCTATAAAAACGAGTTTGCTAGATACTATATAGCATTTCAGAAAATAATCATAGCGTTTATACAAATAAACAAGGATTCACACAGTACCAAGAGATGAGCACATCCTGTCACACACACAGACGCATGCATACACACACATCAACCTACCGTGTGTTTGCTGGGTTCTCCTCTTCACCTCGAGCTCGGGTGGAAGGTTTCCTTGGTTTGTTCCTGGAGAAAATACAAATGGAAAGCAACTTGAGAGAACTGCCTTCTTGCAACCTCAGTGCCAGACACCCCAACAAGATATTGTTGGACAGACTTTGTTCCCTTCTCCTTTATAGTTCATTATGAATGTTTCAGAATGATCTGAAGATGGTTAAGGGCAATGTTACACTAGTTGCCGTTTTCTGTGTGGTGGTTAGATGAAAATGATACACTCCCACAGTTGTCAATACTGTTTGCCACATATCGTGTATGAAAGGCATTATGTACAGTTGAAGTCGGAAGTTTACATACGTAGGTCGGCGTCATTAAAATTCATTTTTCAACCACTCCACAAATTTCTTGTTAAACTATAGTTTAGGCAAGTCGGTTAGGACATTACTTTGTGCATGACACAAGGAACTTTTCCAACAATTGTTTACAGACAGATTATTTCACGGTATCACAATTCTAGTGGGTCAGAAGTTTACATGCACTCAGTTGACTGTGCCTTTAAACAGCTTGGAAAATTCCAGAAAATGATAGCATGGCTTTAGAAGCTTCTGATAGGCTAATTGACATCATTTGAGTCAATTGGAGGTGTACCTGTGGATGTATTTCAAGGCCTACCTTGAAACTCAGTGCCTCTTTGCTTGACATCATGGGAAAATCAAAAGAAGTTAGCCAAGAAATCAGCACCCAATATTTTTTTAGACCGCCACAAGCCTGAATTATCCTCGGGAGCAATTTCCAAACGCCTGAAGGTACCACATTCATCTGTACAAACAATAGTACGCAAGTATAAACACCATGGGACCACGCAGCCAGCATACCGCTCAGGAAGGAGTCACGTTCTGTCTCCTACATAAGAACGTACTTTGGTGCGAAAAGTGCAAATCAATCCCAGAACAACAGCAAAGGACCTTGTGAAGATGCTGGAGGAGACGGGTAGAAAAGTATCCATATCCACAGTAAAACAAGTCCTATATCTACATAATCTGAAAGGCTGCTCAGCAAGGAAGAAGCCACTGCTCCAAAATCACCTTAAAGACAGACTACGGGTTGCAACTGTACATGGGGACAAAGATCATACTTTTTGGAGAAATGTCCTCTGGTCTGATGAAACAAAAAAATAACTGTGTGGCCATAATGACCATCGTTATGTTTGGAGGAAAAAGTGGGAGGCTTGCAAGCCAAAGAACACCATCCCAACCGTGAAGCACGGGGGTGGCAGCATCATGTTGTGGGGGTGCTTTGCTGCAGGAGAAACTGGTGCACTTCACAAAATAGATGGCATCCTGAGGAAAGAAAATTATGTGGATATATTAAAGCAACATCTCAAGACATCAGGAAGTTAAAGCTTGGTCGCAAATGGGTCTTCCAAATGGACAATGACCCCAAGCATACTTCCAAAGTTGTGGGAAAATGGCTTAAGGACAACAAAGTCAAGGTATTGGAGTGGCCCTCACAAAGCCCTGACCTCAATCATATAAAAACATTTGTGGGCAGAACTGAAAAAACGTGTGCGAGCAAGGAGGCCTACAAACCTGACTCAGGTACACCAGCTCTGTCAGGAGGAATGGGCCAAAATTCACCCAACTTATTATGTGAAGCTTGCAGAAGGCTACCCAAAACATTTGACCCAAGTTAAACAATTTAAAGGCAATGCTACCAAATACTAATTGAGTGTATGTAAACTTCTGACCCACTGGGAATGTAATGAAAGAAATAAAAGCTGAAATAAATCACTCTCTCTACTATTATTCTGACATTTCACATTCTTGAAATAAAAGTGGTGATCCTAACTGATTTAAGACAGGGAATTTTTACTAGGATTAAACGTCAGGAATTGTGAAAAACTGAGTTTAAATGCATTTGGCTAAGGTGCATGCAAACTTCCGACTTCAACTGCAGCTCAATGACTATTTACTTTGAGATAAAAAAAGAAGCAGAAAACAAAGCAGTGCTTCTACACCTGCATTGCTTGCTGTTTGGGGTTTTAGGCTGGGTTTCTGTGTAGCACTTTGTGACATCGGCTGATGTAAAATGGGCTTTACAAATAAATGTGATTGAAAGTTTTATTGATTTTGACATGACATTTAAAACATGCTAACTGTGAGACATTGACTTCCTTGTTGTAGAAAAATACTAAAAGACGCTAATATGAGTGGTTGGTGGCAGTATTTAGTTTAACAAAACCCAAGTGTGGATTGCAGTCTCTCCTTGTCCATAGACCACTTTCAAGGTAAGGAAACGAATACATACATTTGTCATTTTTCTGAACTATCCCTTTAAGTCAGCCATGTTCTAGAATCCACACAACATGGAGAAAACTGCTCATCAATCATCTAATTCTAAAATCATGGGCTTTGATATGGAATTGATATGGAATCCCCCCCCCCCGTTAGCTGTTTTGCTATAACAGCCTCCCTACTAGATGTTGGAACATTGCTGCAGGGACATGCTTCCATTCAGCCACAAGAGCATTAATGAGGTCGGGCACTGATGTTGGGCGATTAGGTCTGGCTCCCAGTCGACATTCCAATTCATCCCAAAGGTGTTCGATGGGGTTGAGGTCAGGGCTCTGTGTAAGCCAGTCAAGTTCTTCTACACCGATCGACAAACAATTTCTGTGTGGACCTCACTTTGTGCACATGGGCATTGTCATGCTGAAACAGGAAAGGGCCTTCCCCAAACTGTTGCCACAAAGTTGGAAGCACAGAATCGTCTAGAATGTCATTGTATGCTGTAGCGTCTAGATATCCCTTCACTGGAATTAAGTGGCCTCGCCCAAACCATGAAAAACAGCCCCAGACTATTATTATTCCTCCTCTGCCAAACCCAGATTTGTCCGTAGGACTGTCAGATGGTGAAGTGTAGTTCATCACTCCAGAGAACGTGTTTCCACTACTCCAGAATCTAATGGCGTCGAGCTTTACACCACTCCAGCCGACACTTGGCATTGCGCATGGTGATCTTAGGCTTGTGTGCAGCTGCTCGGCCGTGGAAACCCATTTCATGAATCTCCAGACGAACAATTCTTGTGCTGATGTTGCTTCCAAAGGCAGTTTGGAACTCGGTAGTGAATGTTGCAACCGAGGACAAACTATTTTAACGAGCTTCAGCACACTTCAGTGCTCCCGTTCTGTGAGCTTGTGTGGCCTACCACTTCGTGGCTGAGCCGTTGTTGCTCCTAGACGTTTCTACTTCACAATAACAGCACTTACAGTTGACTGGGGCAGCTCTAGCAGGGCAGAAATTTGACGAACTGACTTGTAGGAAAGGTGGCATGATGATGCCACACTGAAAGTCACTGAGCTCTTCAGTAAGGCCATTCTACTGCCAATGGTTGTCTATGGAGATTGCATGGCTGTGTGCTCCATTTTATGCACCTGTCAGCAATGGGTGTGGCTGAAATAGCCGAATCCACTAATTTTGGCCATGTAGTGTATATCACGCACTGCATGTCATGTGACACATCGTTTACCTCTCAGCTTCAAGGCGAACAGCAGCTCGAGTCGCAGTTCTGGATTTGGGCGTCTCTTCCTCCTCTTCATCCTCTTTTTGTTCGCTCTCTTTCTTGTCTAGCTTTTTGTCGGTCTTCTCAGATACGGTATTTTCTGTTTACAATGAAAAAGTGTGCATGGTCACACAGTAGTCAAAAGCATGGTGGTGTTAATAGATGCAACAACGTTTCAACCCCTCTCATTTCTCACCCAGTTTAACCTGCTCCTATGAGAGTAAACTGTAATGAATACATACATGTATGAGATCAGAGTTCTCCAACAGCCATCGATAAATGTTTTGCCAAGTTACAAAATTAATTTCCATGGAAATCATATCCTCCTAACTACCTAGACCCCCTGAGCCATACCCGGTTCCTCTGACGTCAATGTTGCTCCCTTCGAGGGCCTTCCCCTACGAGCAGGTTTCTTCTGAGACGTGTCTTTGTCCTCCTCACCCTGGTAGAGTCCCATGGGGGAGGGAGGAATCCATTCAAACACCATTTTGGTTGGTTTGAGACTGATCAAAACCATTCAAAGATAGAATAATAATAATATACATGATCTAAAATCAGCTTGACTGTATGTTCTCTACGTACCTCATCTGTTTTGTTATCACTGGAGCCCTCTTCTGTCCCCTTCTCCGGGTCGTCAGACTGGCTCACTGAAAAAGAAAGGGAGGGACAGAACAAGTTTTTTTTTTTAATGACATGGCATGGGTTAATCGAGTGTCATTTGGACCACAATGTGCGGAAGTAAAAGTATTGCATCTATTCTCACCGCTATCCTCTCCATGTTGTTTCTCCTCTTGTTCCTTCAGGTCACTTTCCTGGGTCCCCCCCTCCTCAGGCTGGGTCCCCCCCTCCTCAGGCTGGGTCCCCCCCTCCTCAGGCTGGGTCCCCCCCTCCTCAGGCTGGGTCCCCCCCTCCTCAGGCTGGGTCCCCTCCTCCTCAGGCTGGGTCCCCTCCTCCTCAGGCTGGGTCCCCTCCTCCTCAGGCTGGGTCCCCTCCTCCTCAGGCTGGGTCCCCTCCTCCTCAGGCTGGGTCCCCTCCTCCTCAGGCTGGGTCCCCTCCTCCTCAGGCTGGGTCCCCTCCTCCTCAGGCTGGGTCCCCTCCTCCTCAGGCTGGGTCCCCTCCTCCTCAGGCTGGGTCCCCTCCTCCTCAGGCTGGGTCCCCTCCTCCTCAGGCTGGGTCCCCTCCTCCTCAGGCTGGGTCCCCTCCTCCTCAGGCTGGGTCCCCTCCTCCTCAGGCTGGGTCCCCTCCTCCTCAGGCTGGGTCCCCTCCTCCTCAGGCTGGGTCCCCTCCTCCTCAGGCTGGGTCCCCTCCTCCTCAGGCTGGGTCCCCTCCTCCTCAGGCTGGGTCCCCTCCTCCTCAGGCTGGGTCCCCTCCTCCTCAGGCTGGGTCCCCTTCAACAGAATCAAAGCTCACTTTAAAACACACACCTCTCTGTCAATGGAAGGACTAATTGCTACGGTTCCATTTTATCTCAGGGGCCTTCCTCTAACCAGCTCCTCGGCATTCATAGATCTAAAATGGACTGGATACGTGTAAGCAATAAGGTGATGGCTGCACCTAGCCCTATAATTTCCCATATAACTCATGTATCCAGTCCTTTCAGATCTATGAGGTCTGCAGGAGTAGAGACTGGGGGTCAAAGAAGAACCAGAGGCATGGCTCAGTAAACCTTGTGGTCAGAGAAGTGAAAAGGACACACCTCCCCAGATTCCTCAGACCTCTTCCTCTTCCTCTTCACTGCAGGTTTGCCTAAGAGAAAGAGACTGTTACTGTAACAAATGCCAGACCAAGCTTTCCTGAGTTCTGTATTAACTCCCTTCCATGCACTTAGAAAGTGCATCGACAATGATAGTTTTCATAGTTGTTGACAATCACTTTTAATACCCAATCATGCATTATGAAAGTATTTGGATCTTGCAGTAAGATTATATTGTGGATTGAAATAAAGTTTTAAAAAAGAAACTCACGAGTATCAGTGGGCTCCTTGGAATGAGAGCTTTCTGCATCTTCATTTGTCTTTTGCTTGGAGATTGGAGGTTTAGCTGGTCTTCCCCGTCTACTGCCTCTCTTCTGCTCACTCTTCTTCTCCTCCTCCTCCTCCTCCTCCTCCTCCTCTTTTTGAAGAGGGGGATGAATCTGATCCAACAACAAAACAGAGAGCCCTGACCTGAAATACTGAGTCAATCAGCTGTTAACAAGCGATCTGTGTGGCCATATAAATAGTTGATGTTGGCCTGCTCCCCTCATGTTTTACCACCGCCCCCCTGCTGAATGAGACCCCCCGCTGAATGAGACCGCCACCACCCTGAATGGGGAACCGCCGCCCCCGTGCGGAATGGGGAACCGCCGCCCCGTGCTGAATGAGACCGCCGCCCCCGTGCGGAATGGGGAACCGCCGCCCCCATGCTGAATGAGACCGCCGCCCCGTGCTGAATGAGACCGCCGCCCCGTGCTGAATGAGACCGCCGCCCCGTGCTGAATGAGACCGCCGCCCCGTGCTGAATGAGACCGCCCCCCGTGCGACCGCCGCCCCGTGCTGAATGAGACCGCCGCCGCCGTGCTGAATGAGACCGCCGCCCCGTGCTGAATGAGACCGCCGCCCCGTGCTGAATGAGACCGCCGCCCCGTGCTGAATGAGACCGCCGCCCCGTGCTGAATGAGACCGCCGCCCCGTGCTGAATGAGACCGCCGCCCCCGTGCTGAATGAGACCGCCGCCGCCGTGCTGAATGAGACCGCCGCCGCCGTGCTGAATGAGACCGCCGCCCCCGTGCTGAATGAGACCGCCGCCCCCCAGCTGAATGAGACCACCCCGCCGAATGGGACCACCACACTGCTGAATGAGTCCCCCCCGCTGAATGAATGAAGGTCTATGCCAAACTGATCATGTCGACTGAACTTACCTCCTGTTTCTCCTTTGGCTTTTCCGATGATGTCGCTCCTGTTTTCTCTTCCTCCTGGTTTCCTGTGTAGGAAAGTAATATGTTTATTTTGTGTGAAATGTGTTGATAATGACAAAATTGAATTGTTGAGGGGCACACAGGAAAAATATGATGAACTTGGCATGCATCTTAGCTATCACCCATCTCAATATCAGAAACGAGAGATTGAAAGTACTAAATAGGCCTAGCACAGAGTAGAGCTATGGAAGCATATAGCTCTTGAATTTCCAAATGGCTGTGGTGGAACCTCTTACCTGTGGTGGAGTCTTTGGCCTGGGCACCTGACCGTCTGCCTCTGCGAGGCGGGGTCTCCTCCACTTTCTCAGGCTGTATAGAGAACATCTAACATGGTTACCTCAGACTCGACTCACATACCTCATCAACATACAATCCACACAGGCAGAAGGGGAGTGAGCAGTGAAGGATGATATAACCTCTTTAAGTTCCTCCTCATCCGCAAAGGTTTTAGACGAGCGTCCTCTGCGTGGCGTTCTGGAATCTGTGGCCTTATCACCCTCATTGTCCTACAATAGCAAACCATGTGAGCAAGGGTATAAGGGCAATATGATATTACATAATGCATGTACTTATACAGATATCTGCCAAAATAAAATAATCCCAAATCAAATTGTATTTGTCAAATGCGCCAAATACAACAGGAATTTGTAGACCTTACAGTGAAATGCTTACTTATAAGCCCTTAACACTTATTTTTCTTAAAACTGCATTATTGGTTAAGTATAAAATAGATCAGTAAAAAATATATGTAGGTAGAGTTAAAGTGGCTATGCATAGATAAAACAGTAGCAGCAGCGTAAAGGGGGGGGGGGTAATGCAAATAGTCTGGGTAGCCATTTGATAAGCTGTTCACGAGTCTTATGGCTTGGGGGTATAAGCTATCAAGAAGGCTTTTGGACCTAGACTTGCCATGCGGTAGCAGAGAGAACAGTCTATGACTAGGGTGGCTGGAGTCTGAACATTTTTAGGGCCTTCCTCTGACACAACCTGGTATAGAGGTCCTGGATGGCAGGAAGCTTGGCCCCAGTGATGTACCCTCTGTAGTGCGTTCGGAGGCCGAGCAGTTGCCATACCAGGCAGTGATGCAACCAGTCAAGATGCTCTCGATGGTGCAGCTGTATACCTTTTTGAGGATCTGAGGACCCATGCCAAATCTTTTCAGTTTCCTGCAGGGGAGTAGGCTTTGTCGTGCCCTATTCATGACTGTCTTGGTGTGTTTGGACCAGGAAAGCTTGTTGTTGGTGATGTGGCTCTCAACCTGCTCCACTGCAGCCCCGTCGATGAGAATGGGGGCGTGCTCGGTCCTCCTTTTCCTGTAGTCCACAATTATCTCCTTTGTCTTGATTACGTTGAGGGGGAGGTTAATATCCTGGCACCACACGGCAATGGTCTCTGACCTCCTACCTATAGGCTGTCTCGTCATTGTCGGTGATCAGGCCTACCACTGTTGTGTCGTCGGCAAACTTAATGATGGTGTTGAAGTTGTACCTGGCCATGCAGCCATGGGTAAAACTGGAGGGGACTGAGCACGCACTCCTGAGGGGCCCCCGTGTTTAGGATGAGCGTGGCAGATGTGTTGTTACCTCCCCTTACCACCTGGGGGAGGCCCATCAGGAAGTCCAGGATCCAGTTGCAGAGGGAGGTGTTTAGTCCCAGGGTCCTTAGCTTAGTGATGAGCATTGAGGGCACTATGGTGTTGAACGCTGAGCTGTAGTCAGTGAATAGCATTCTCACGTAGATGTTTCAGTCCAGGTGGGAAAGGGCAGTGTAGAGTGCAATAGCGACTGCATCATTTGTGGATCTGTTGGGGCGGTATGCAAATTGGAGTGGGTCTAGGGTTTCTGGGATGATGGTGTTGATGTGAGCCATGACCAGCCTTTCAAAGAACTTCATGGCCACAGACGTGAGTGCTACGGGTCAGTTGTCATCACTCGCTAGAAGCATGTGTTTCAGACATAAGGAAGTGGATGGCTGCAAACTTTTTACTTTTAAACTCTGACAAAACAGAGATGTTTGTTCTAGGTCCCAAGAAACAAAGAGATATTCTGTTGAATCTGACAATTAATCTTAATGGTTGTACAGTCGTCTCAAATAAAACTGAAGGACCCCGCGTTACTCTGGAACCTGATCTCTCTTTTGACAAACATATCAAGACTGTTTCAAGGACAGCATTTTTCCATCTACGTAACATTGTAAAAAAAAACTTTTTTTTTTTCTCATTTTGTCTGTCATAGTTGAAGTGTACCTATGATGAAAATTACAGGCCTAATCTTTTTAAGTGGGAGAACTTGCACAATTGGTGGCTGACTAAATACTTTTTTGCCCCACTGTACGTACGTTCACTGTGGGGACGACGTCGTCAATGCACTTATTGATGAAGCCAGTGACCGATGTGGTGTACTCCTCAATGCCATCGGAAGAATCCCGGAACATATTCCAGTCTGTGCTAGCAAAACAATCCTGTAGCTTAGCATCAGCATCATCTGACCACTTCTTTATTGACTGAGTCACTGGTGCTTCCTGCTTGCGTTTTAACTTGTAAGCAGGAATCGGGAGGATAGAATCATGGTCAGATTTTTTTGTCTGTTTGCACATTTAATATGTTGGTAGATATTAGGTCAAATGGATTCAAGTTTCCCTGCATTAAAGTCCCAGGCCACTAGGAGCGCTGCCTCTGGATGAGCATTTTCCTGTTTGCTTATTGCCTTATACAGCTCATTGAGTGCGGTCTTAGTGTCAGCATCGGTTTGCGGTGGTAAATAGACAGCTCCGAAAAA
Organism: Oncorhynchus tshawytscha; assembly: GCF_018296145.1. Taxonomy (NCBI): domain Eukaryota; kingdom Metazoa; phylum Chordata; class Actinopteri; order Salmoniformes; family Salmonidae; genus Oncorhynchus; species Oncorhynchus tshawytscha. Next base: position 24,985,588 of record NC_056449.1, read on the forward strand.
TATAGATAAAATCTCTTGGTAGATAGAGTAACTCATGATAAGCTGCAGACCACACTATCTCAGGCGAGCAATACATTGAGACTTCCTTAATATTAGATTTTGTGCACCAGCTGTTCACAAATATACACAGACCGCCACCCCGTCTTGCCGATGCAGCGTAATCCCATGTTATCCATGTCATCATTCAGCCACGACTTGGTGAAACATAAGATATTACAGATTTTAATGTGATTGTAGCTCATCTATTTTGTTATCCAATGATTGTACGTTGGCTAATAGGACTGATGGTAGATGCAGATTACCCACTTGCCATCGGATCCTTATAAGGCACCCCGACATCTCTGTCTCTTTCTCATGCGAATGACGGGGATTTGGGACTTGTCGGGTGTCTGAAGTAAATCCTTTGCATCTGACTTGTTAAAGAAAAAAAATCTTTGTCCAGTATGAGGCGAGTAATCTTTGTCCAGATATCCAGCAGCTCTTCAGTCATAAGAGACGTGGCAGAAACATTACATACAAAAAAAGTTTTTAAAAAACGCAAAAAAACACACACAATAGCACAATTGGTTAGGAGCCCGTAAATCAGCAGCCATCTTCTACGGCGCCATTCTTCAATAAACACCAACATAAAGTGTCTTAATAGGGCGTTGGGCACCACGAGCCAGAACAGCTTCAATGCACCATGGCATAGATTCAACAAGTGGCTGGAACTCTATTGGAGGGATGCGACACCATTCTTCCACGATAAATTCCATCATTTGATGTTTTGTTAATGGTGAGGGTAAACGCAGTCTCAGGCTCCGCTCCAGGATCTCCCATAAGTGTTCAACTGGGTTGAGATCTGGTGACTGAGACGGCCATGGCATATGGTTTACATTGTTTTCATGCTCATCAAACCATTCAGTGACCACTAGTGTCATCCTACGGTGGCATAGCCATGGTAGTCAAAATAATGACCTGCCCAGCATTTTTTATACATGACCCTAAGCATGATGCAGTGTTAATTGCTTAATTAACTCAGGAACCACACCTGTGTGGAAGCACCTGCTTCAATACACTTTATATCCCTAATTTACTCAAGTGTTTCCATTGTTTTGGCAGTTACCCATAGATAGTGACATTGTTACTACCTAATGCAAGTACTGATAGGTAGGGACTATACTTACTTTACTCACTTCCACAGCCAGCTTGGACTGCTGCTCTCGACTGTCCTTCTCATTTTTCTCCATACCTGATGAATTGCAGAAAGGGCACAAGATTTACAAACTCAGATGGTCTTCCCAATTTGAGATGTGAAGCTGGCCAAATGTCACGTGAACGTGTAATAAAAGAATACCAAAACATTCCGTTTTTACTCATTAACACAGATTTGTCTAAATGAATGTACCGGAGTCTTTGGCCGTGGTAGCTTTCTGACCAGATAGCCTTCCTTTGCGGGTTACTCTTCCCTCCATTTTGTCCTCCTGAACAAGGAACCAAACAAATTTAGTGCATGTATTTTTCTGAAATAAAGATTGCGTGCTTCCATAAGATGAAATGTTACACGCAGTCATAAAGGGCAGATAACTACCATTTCAGACAGGTCGGATCCTTTCTCGTCCTCTTGTCCGTCTGACTTGGATGCATTGCCTGCAACAAAATAATCAAAATCATTCCTCAGACACATAACAGAAAGAGAGACAACACAACAAGTAAAGACCAAAGAAGAACAGCGTGACACAAACACCTGTGGATTGCATAAAGCTCATCAGAGACTCACTGGCTTGTTTGACCAGCTTTGATGGCCGACCACGTCGAGTCTCCCTTGGTTTTTCAGGTGTGTCACACTTCCCCTGAAATACACATATAAAGGTTAACTTCTTATGGCTGCAGGGGCAGTATTGAGTAGCTTGGATGAAAGGTGCCCAGAGGTACCCAGAGTAAACAGCCTGCTCCTCAGTCCCAGTTGCTAATATATGCATATTATTATTAGTATTGGATAGAAAACACTAAAGTTTCCAAAACTGTTTAAATGATGTCTGAGTATAACAGAACTCATATGGCAGGCAAAAACCTGAGAAGAAATCCAAACAGGAAGTGGGAAATCTGGGGTTGGTCGATATTCAACCCAGCCCCTATTGAATACACAGTGGGATATTGGTGCTTTTTGTGACTCCTCTCTTTAGCTGGAAAAATGTCTGTGCTTTTCTGTGAGTTGGTGGTGACCTATCATAATCGTTTGTGGTGCTTTCGCTGTAAAGCCTATTTGAAAATTGGACACTGTGGTGGGATTAACAACAAGATTACCTTTAAAATGGTATAAGATACATGTATGTTTGAGGAATTTTAATTTTGAGATTTCTATTGTTTTGAATTTGGCACCCTGCACTTTCACTGGCTGTTGTCATATCCCATTAACGGGATTGCAGCCCTAAGAAGTTTTAATAGAAGAAAGCAGTAACAGTCACTTTAGCCTTCACAAAAATGTAACCAGAAAAGACTGTGGTGCTCCTGTAAAACATGAGTGCTAAACTGCCAAGAATGAGTACTTACAGACTCAGTGACTCCATTTTCCTCTTGTGCTTCAGTCTGGTCTTTATCTGAGATGGTGGAAGGAGGAGAGATCACCTTTTAAAACAGTCTTTTGAGGACTGGAGTTACACAAAGTCAAAACTACATGCAACATGCATTGGCATTCAGGTCCAAAGTCTATAGATAAGCTTGGATATTAACATCATTTCAAAACGCTTTTAAATTTATTATTTTTTACAGTTGGTTTGGTTGTGGGGGTTGGAACTTTTAGCAAAATACAGTCAGTCCCCCTTCAGTTCTAGGGGTGGCAGGTGGGGAGCCTAGTGGTTGGGCCAGTAACCGAAAGGTTGCTAGATCGATTCCCCAAGCTGACAAGGTAAAAAAAAACTCATTCTGACCCTGAACAAGGCAGTTAACCCACTGTTCCCCGGTAGGCCGTCATTGTAAATAAGCATTTGTTCTTAACTGACTTGCCTGGTCAAATAAATATATACCAAATGACGCTAAACCCTGTATCCCACCGCTGGCTTGCTTCTGAAACTAAGCAGGGTCAGTCCTGGTCGGTCCCTGGAAGGGAGACCAGATGCTGCTGGAAGTAGTGTTGGAGGGCCAGTAGGGGGCACGCTTACCTCTAGTCTAAGGACATCCCAATGGGACATTTCCCTGCGTAGGGGGATGTTAAACAGGTGTCCGGACTCTCTGTGGTCATTTAAAATCTGATGGCACTTATTGTAAGACCCCGGTGTCAAATTCCCAACCTGGTCCCATTCTATCAGCACCCTCACTGGCATATATCACTCTCAACCTGATAGCTGATGTATGTTGAGCGTTCTGACACAAAAATGGTCACTGTGGGTGCTACACATTGGTGGTCGATGAGGCGAGTTTCCCCCTACTATGTAAAGCGCTTTGAGCATCTCAGTTGATAGAAAGGCGCCATATAAATCCAATCAGTTATTTTTTATAATCGTATTTCTATCAGAACACTGAGCATACAAAACATTATGAACACCTTCCTAATATTGAGTTGCACCCCTTTTTGCCCTCAGAACAGCCTCAATTCATCAGGGCATGGACTCTACAAGGTGTTACAAGTGTTTCATCCTGGATGCTGGCCCATGTTGACTCCAATGTTTCCCACAGTTGTGTCAAGTTGACTGGATGTCCTTTGGGTGGTAGACCATTCTTGAAAGACACAGGAAACTGTTGAGCATGAAAACCCCAGCAGCGTTGCGGTTCTTGACGCACTCAAACCGGTGCACCTGGCACCTAATACCATACCCTGTTCAAAGGCACTTAAATATTTTGTCTTGCCCATTCACCCTCTGAATGGCACACATACACAATCCATGTCTCAATTGTCTCAAGGCTTAAAAATCTTTCTATAACCGGTCTCCTCCCTTCATCTACACTGATTAAAGTGGATTTAACAAGTGACAATAAGGTATCATAGCTTACATCCGGATTCACCTGGTCAGTCTGTCATGGAAAGCGCAGGTGTTCCTAATGTTTTGTACACTCAGTGTATATCAAATAATATTAAGGATTGGTATTTGAATATTATTGCAGTTGTGTATGACTTACTAATGTTATCAATGTCCATCTTAACCTGACACTCATGTTCCATGGCCAGCAGTTTTGTCTTCTCAGTCTCATCTAAGCAAAAACAAAGATCAGCAAATTTACACTCAAAAAAACTAACAGAGAGCACACAAACTTTATTTGGGGGAGAACTGAAAAAAACCCACAAAAGAAAATCTGTAAACTTGGGAGTTTGTGTAAAACCCGTTGGTGAGGAGTGTGAATGTACAAGGTTAAGATAAAGGTATGAATCTTATACATTGTTTGTCGACTGATGGTCCCAATACAGTCTCTTGCTCAGGAACAACATCAGCATGGCCTGGTTTTTCCTCATCTCTGTCAACAGTAGATTTATTTTCCTTTGAAAGAGTTGGAACAAAGATGCTATCAAAGTCGGAGTAACAATTACCTGATATTTATATTATAGAACTAGAATGAAATAGAAACACCATAAGCCATTCTCACCTGAGACATCCCTTCAACTAATGTCCATGTTGACACCACCGTATCTTTCCCCCCTGTGTCGAGAATATCTGTGGCCAGAACATTGACTGTAATGTAACTAACAATAAGTCATCCAAATACTCACCATTGCCTTGTGATACTTTAAGAAAAGAAGAACTGACCATATAACTGTTGTCACAAGACACATTACCTTGGCTCCTTGACTGTTCATCCATTTTCTCTGATGAGGCAGTAGCTGTTAGATCACTTTCGTCCATTTCCAGAACATGCTCAGAATCTTCCTGATCTTTTGCAACAGGTTTAGTAGTTTCCTTCCGCTGCAGAGCAGGTATGGTTGCCTCTGTGACTTCCTGTGTAGCTGGAGTGACTAAGGTAGGAGATAGTATACTCTCAGGGTCCATGGAGAGCAGGGTCAGAGCTGCCTCTTTCATCTTTATGTCTGCTTCTTGGAAGGAGAGCTCTGGGCAGGCCTCTCGCTGCATGGCCCCTGTGATGTCACTTCCTTGGCCTAGTCTTGCATCTGCTGATGTACAGATGTCCATCAAAGTCAGAAGAGCATCTGCCCCAGTTGTCAAAGGACGTGGTTCCACCTCACCGAGTGGCATTTCACTGTCATCCTCCTCCAGTTCAGGGGTGACGTCACTCAAAGCATCATAGGTAACAGAGGCAGAGGTGGTAATGGTGGCATCGGTGGGATCCCAGTCTGTGCTTGCGTCTTTGGATTGAGGGCCTTTCTTCAGAGGAGGTTCCGTAATAGCAGGTGAGGAGATTGAGGACTTATCAGACTTTTCATCTGCTTTACGTCCTTTTCTCTCATCCTGGGTCTCTTTCTTCTCTGGGTTTTGGGCCTTTTTATCAAGCATTTTCTTCCCACTCCTGCCTTCCATTTTCTCTGGTGGGTTTTCCTGAGTGTCTTTCCTTTGCTCCTTCATGCTTCCCTCTCTTTTTCTTTCCTTTGATGCGTCAGGTCTACTGCCTGATGTGCTACTTTTGTTTTTGACCTCCAAACCTTGAGCTTTCTTATCCTCCCTTGACTTGGATCTGGACTTTTCCATGATCTTTACCTTCATTCCAGGCTCTGTCTCCCTGGACTTTCTGGAGTCTTTGTCAGTTTCAGAGCTGGACTTACTTGGTTTCTGGATTTCCTGAGTAACATGTTCTGTTCTGGGTTTCTCCTTCTCAATGTCTGGCTTAGACTTGGGTTTTTCTACATATTTGTCCTCTGTGTGGCTCTTTGACCTCTTGAGGACTTCTTTAGGGTGTTTGTCCTTTTTCTTGATGCTTTCTGATCCAGGCTCCATATCAGACCTTTCCTCAGAAGAGCCGGTGGAATCCGGACGGAGTAACTGCCTAGGGTCAGTTTTTAATGGAATCTTCTCTGCTTTGGTTTTCTCCCTTTCCTTCTCATTTTCCCTGTTCTTTTCCTTCTCCCTGTCCTTCTCAACTTTGGCAGCTTCAACTGATGGAGCCTTCCCCTTCTTGGTTGTGGCTTCCTTGCTAGCCCCCTCGTCAGAGACACCTCCTTCTGACACAGATGCCCTACCTTCCCTGGCATTCACTGACACTTTCTTGTCACCTTTCACCTTTGACTTTCTCTCCCCTTTGTCATCAGAGGATACTTCAATGTGGGCCCCTTCATTCTGCTCAGGTTCATCTGTGTGGGATTCACTTACTACTCTCTTCTCCAACTTTTGCTTAAGCTTGGAGCGCTCGTCCGACAGGCTACACTCTTTCTCCTTGCGCTCTTTAGGGTTTAACTCTTTGCGGGAAAGCCGGTCAAACTTTCCAGCAGCTCGCTGTTTGAGTGGTGACTCAGATCCCTGCTCCAAGTCCAGGATAAAGGAATGTGTACGGCTTTTGTCTGCCAGCTTTCTAGGTTCTCCAGATTCCTCAGAAGTGCTGACACTCTTCCTCCTGTGCCTCTCTTCTGATGCTGCAGACTCAGAGACTTTTCTGATTGACTTGTGCTGCAAGCTCTTTGAGGAAATACCCTTTGCTTCCTGTTTGTGAGGTAGCAAAGAAATACATCAGCACACAATTCTAAAATAAGTTATTTAACTCAATAAACAACATTTAATTAATTAAACCAATGGCCAAGGTGAGCATACAGTCACAAGTTAGGATGTTCATTCAACACTTACTTCCTTTTTGTTGAACTCTCCTGCTGCATCTCCCTTTCTCTTGCCTGTAACATCTGCCTCTTTCCTGAAAAATGTAAATGACTTTAGCGACATGGCTATGTATCCAGTAACTCAAACATCCACAGGTCCACACAATTACAAACACACACACACCGTGAGTCCCATTTCCTCTTCCTACTGAGGGCCATCTTCTTCTCAAGAACCTTCTTTTCCTTGAGAGCCTCTTTGGCCCTGGGATCCTGAGCTTCCAGGCTGGGGGAAGAGGTCGGCTGCCTGCTCTCTGTACAGGGAGTTAACATCACAGTGAATGGACAATTTACCACACCCTCAGCTTTTACAAGAACAAAAGTCAAATGACTCAGGTATAAAAGGTTGACACACTAATTAGTCTGCCAGGGAAAAGCACATTGTGGAATATATTGATGTTACAAGTACCCTGGTCTTCTAGTTGAGCTGACTTCTGTCTACGCTTCTCCTCCATGCGTTCCCTGTTCTGCTGTCTCTTGAAAAGCCTCTCTTCCTTGTCCTTGGCCTGAGAGAATAGAGGTAAGGAGATAGAACAAGTTTGATTAAACCTAGCCACAAAAACGCTTTGCCCACAACTTTTGTATTTTCAGTTTGCAGGCATGTCTTTACCATAAATATCAGCATGTCACTTACCGCTGACCGCCGACGCTGCTCCACAGTAACCTCATCGTCAGAGTCGCTATAGTAACGGGAATAGAGGAAGGGCTTGTGGATGTAGGCCTGTCGACGAGGCTTGCGCTCTGGGCTCTCCTCATTGTCTTCCTCTCTATTGGTCTTCTTTTTCTCAGACTTTTCATCTTGAGATCACACAGAATAAAAACCAATTACTTACAAGGAAATATTGGCTTCAATATTGCCCTCTAATAGCTTCTGTTTTCACTTAATATCTGAAAAGGTTTCAGTTATTCGTATCTCTAAATAAATGCTTCTTACTGAGAAATAATACATGTACACAAACAGACCTTCAGATGAGACCTCGCCGTCCTCTGTAGAATCTGACGGTGGTTGCTCATCATCGCTGTCCTCCTCAAAGGACGACAGGTCGCTGGTGTGGACAGAGCTCACAGTGATGTCACTGAGGCCATCAAGGTCGGAGTCTTCCAGAGAATATTCTGATGAAGAATTACACACGGAACAAATGGTTAATGGTACCTGAAACTATGAGGCTTTCAAATCCTACTTAATGATTCGACAATGTCATAGTGTAGTGATAATTTTCATCAAATTCATAAACCTAAACATTCAAGACTTAGATCTCACCTTCTTTTAACCTCTCTCTGGCCTTCTGATTAATATGGTGTTTCTCATTGGGGGACTGAAGTGGATCAACATCCTTGTTCAGTACCTCATCTTTTAGCTTTCCTATGGTCTTCCCCTCCTTTGCCTCCTCTTCAGTCCCAACCTCTTCCCCCTCACCCTTCATCCCCTCTCTCTCAGAGTCCACCTGCTCCTGTTCGTCCTCTGTTTTGACCTCCATAGCCTGGGCCTCTGACACAAGCTTTGCTTCCTCTTCTTTCTCTGGCGTCTTCCTGTCCTGGTCCTCTTCTCCCTCCTCCACCAGACTCATGTCCTGCTCTCCTCCTTCAGACTCCTGCATCGACTCCTCTGGGTCTTGGTCCCTCTCAGAGCCCCCCTTCAGGACCTTCTCTCCACTGGAGCTGGCCCGGGAGCTGGCCTCCTGGTTCAGAGTGGTGATGGTATCCAGGATGGACATGGCATCTCTGGCCATTGAAGTAGCAGGGGCAGATGAAGGAGCTGGGAATCCAACATTATCATTGAGTCATACAGACAAATGTTAAGTCAGACAATAATCCAAAAGCACACCATTTTCAGACACAATCCCATCTACATTTACGAACAAAACACATAAATTGTTGTGCTCTGCAAATATGAAAGATATTCTTCCTGGAATTATACAAGACGATAATAGACAGATTAAAGACCTGCTAGAAGCATTCAACTGTATTTCACCTTGCACTGGCAGGTCAAAGTCTTGTTTCTCCTCTACAGGAGCAGGCGGGACTGGGGGTTCATCAACGTAGCTGCCAGGGGACATGAATTCACGGACCACCCTCTCCACCTGGGGCCTGAAGGTGTGATGGATTTTGGGATCCACCACCTGAGCAACTATCCTGTCTACTCCCTGCTCCAGCATCCCAGACCTGCCACAAGATCAGAAGAGGATTCAGTTCATATACACAAAAGTGGATGCACTGTCTCTTGATGTTCTAACATGACATATCATTTAAAAAGTTATAGTAAGTGACTGAATAGAGAGAGATACAGGGTTGCACATTTACTGCCCCTGTGGAAATAAGCAGCCTGGTCACAGACTGTTTCGTACTATTCTGTATGTAAATCTGAGACACTACATTTAGTATGGTATGTATTAATTTGTGTCTGTTCATCACCCATTTCGTATGAAATGCTACGAATTACAATTAAGATTATAGTTTTTTTTTTAAAGCAAAACGTACACTGTTACGTATTTGCAAAACATACAATGTGTTACGAATTTGCTAAATATATGATATGTTACGAATTCTAACTAGGCGCCTAACGTTAGCTAGCTCGCTAACAGTTGGGTTAAGGTTAGAGTTAAGTTTAGGAGTTAGCTAAAAGGGTTATTCTGGTAAGGGTTAGGTGAAGGGTTCAGGTTAGGGGAAGTGTTAGCGAACATGCTAAGTAGTTAAAAAAAATAGTTTTAAGGTTTCTAATTAGCTCAAATTCGAAAGTTCGAACATGCAATGAGATTCGAACTTGGAATCTTTGGGTTACTAGATGTTTGCTAGATGTTATAAGCTCATCAATCCACCCTACTTTCGATTTTACCTTAAGTAACCATCTGTCTTATGTAACCATACCAAAAGTAACTTATTATACTAAATTGGATTTCATTCAGAATAATACAAAAAGCTCTGAGACCAGATTGAAATAAGATGAAAATGTACATTTTTGCTAAGATCCACATGAATAACAAAAACGTGTGCTTTCTGAATAGGGCCATATGTGAACTCTCACGAATTACTTACTGAAGCACCAACTGTCGGATGTTGTTTCTCAACTGATTCTTGTTCAAGTGAGGACTCCATGTGTGGTTAGAGAGGTGATTGGACACAAAGTTGTCCACTCGTTGTCTTAAATTCAGGTATGCAGGCTAAAAATAGTGAATAACGTTAGCTAGTTTAACAACATTTTTATCACAGCCATGTTTGCAATTTATTGGTTATGCGTGCACTAAATCCTGTCTGAAAAAACAGATTGTGGTAGGTCTGATCCAGGGCAGCGTCTCGCGACCTGAAACATAGGTACTATTGTAGCAACTCGCGAAGGCAACAGCTTTTATACAAGATTATTAATGCTTAGACTAATGCTTAGCTACTGTATAATGGCAAATTGTAGATTACTTGCTGGCTAGCTACCTGTTACTATTCACCATTCATAACTGTCGTTACCTTTGTATCCACGTCTGCCAAGCAGTCCCTTCTAAACTGATCGAAAAGACCTTGCGTTTTCAAATGATTGACGATCATAGAGACCAACTGCGGGTCTCCGGGGGGTAAACCTGCCATCTGTTACTATACGCTTCTGGGTTTAAAATACAAAATAATAAATGTCATTAAAACACCACAAAGTCGCTTGCTAACTCCTTAGATTCTCCGTATTTTGATTTAGAACTAACGCATTTGACTCGGAAGTTGAACGATATGCAACCGGAAGAAAAACAACTAAATTACTGTTGCCAATTATAATTGGTGCCCCCTGTCGGTTGCGGCTAGATATTGGATGTCAACCACCCTTAAACCTCATCGAAGAACAAGGTTGCGGCTAATGTCATACCAGAGGAAGATGCGGAGCGAGATTTAACTCTACCCAAAATCTGTTCACGAAAATAAAGCACAAAGTGAGGAATCTTGTATGAAAGTCAACAAAGATGTAATTGCTAATTTGCAACTTGATTCTTACTTGATCAAATGGGTAGGTTTTTGAATGCACTGACGTAAGTGGACGCACTTGGCAACTTTGGAAAAAAAAACATACTTTATATCGGAGTTGTGCCTGTTGTTCACCTTATCTGCCCTCTCATTTTCTAGAATCAAATATATGTTTTTATAACTAACGCAAGACAGACCACAGCCTGTCGTTTCCAATGTGAGCAAATTCATCATAGTGGGCAGAACAAGCAAGGAGGTGGGCAGAGCCAAGCACGAGCTAGTGGGATCCTATTGGCCCGTTCTAGCATGTATTTGCATATTTTGCAGACACTGAAGTGCACCTGTGTAATAACTAAATATACCCTTGCACTCAAACAATGCAATTTTTTAAAACTTTGGCAAAGGGTAAAGTCTACAAAACTTAGTCCACTCTGTTCGTAACAGGTTCTAGTTTTGGGAACAGAAAACTAAAATGTTTTTAATCTATGAGAAAATGAGCAGAATGTTTATTATTCACTGTGCTAGAATGGTTCCATCTCACCTGATCTTGTCTGCTCCCGCCTGCCTTCCATCTTTGAGGACATGTATTTCCATCATTAGAATGATCAATTGACTGTCTTGGCGATATAATAAAAAAATATTAGGTGAAACAGCAATGGTTTAAAAAAAGCTGCATGTTCAAGTCTAGTCAGGGAGAATTTTAGTGAAACGTTTTCCTAACCTTAACTGAATTCTCCTAACCTGCTATGTTAATTATTCTCACCTGCTGCGTAAATTCTCTAAACCTGTCACGAAAAGTTAGTTACGTCCGTAGCTGTGAACCATAGAGTGAGTCAAAACCTAGCTCTCAAACTCTAGACAGCATTCTGCCTTCTTTCTACAGTTCTCAGGTTCACCCACAGCTGCCTTATGTGAACTATAATCCCGATGCTATGTTTTAATGTATTTTTTTCCCATTCAATTGAACCTTTATTTAACTAGGCAAGTCAGTTAAGAACAAATTATTATTTACAATCGCCCTATGCGACTCCCAATCACGGCTGGTTGCGATACAGCCTAGAGTCGAACCAGGGTGTATGTAGTGATGCCTCAACCACTAAGATACAGAGCCTTAGACTGCTGCACCACTTGGGAGCCCTTAGAAACACCAATAATCACTGCTTGCAATATGGCTTTCGAAATATATGGCCCTTATCTTTCACCAGTGAGAAAGAATCCTTCAAATAAAAAAGATACATTTACTGTAGCAGTTTTGTGCAGATTATGAGGTTTCTGTGTTATGCACTATAGCCAGTTACCAAATATGTGATTGAATATTATCTGCTGTTGGCTTGTGTGGATGTATGTAGGTGTTATACAACATAGCTGACTTGAAACATTGTTAACAGTTTCAGGTCCATGGGCCTTTCTCATGATGGAAAAATACAGAATAACATAAAAATGGACACATACAGAACGTAGTGTAGCAAACCACAAACTGTTTTTGTTAGAACTCAAACTTAACAATAACAGAAACCAGATATGTGATAACGGTATCTAGGGAATGAGCGCATAGATACTCCACACAGCAACAGTTACATCTATCAACTGGAGCGGCCGGGGGCTGGTACCAGCTCGTACGACAACAATCAACGATAGGCTGGGTGAGTCTAAACCACGCCCAGTCTCTACTCTGACAGGCCGGCTCGGAAGCAGGAACTTTTTCTGTCAGAGTATATTTATAATATCTTTGTCAAGAACAAGTTAGTTCTCTGTTTTGCCCTGCGAGGTGGGACAGAGAGCCCGTATATACGAAAATTGCATTTACCACTTATTGCTTAGCTAATAAAAAAGACATAGTATACAATCGGTGACTCATTGTCATATTTATCCTGATACCAGATTTGAATTGAAGCAACTCTAACAAGATCCACAAGCTATGTGTTCCACCATCAGACTAAACTACACTTCTTCCCCAGTTATGTTTACATACAGGTGTTCAGGGCACGCTATATAGCTAATTAGCACAGGTGGCCGCCTATGTCTTCCATAAACAAGCGATGTAACATGGAGATATGGCCGTGTGGGAACACTAACCCTAGCCCTATAAAGGTGTTGTCATTTTTTAATTTTATATTTTTATTATTTCTCGCTGATTTGAAAGATGTCTTCCTTATGTTTCCTAAACCGTACCGCAATGGTTGTGTTTTAACAAAACTCCCCCGACCAGAAGATACTATCGTCAATAGGCGCTAAAGGTAGTTAGCATCTATGAATGGGTTAGTCCAAACCCCCACTGTGGCCAGAAACTCATGACAGCTGTCTGGAATTTAGTCTGTATTGATGACAGTTGGTGTGTATTCATGGATGCCAATAGAAGCCAGGCTTCCCAAAATATTTGACCAATAAATAAAATACAAATTCTTAAATAATTCCTCTTTCGTCTCTGGGTTTTCAAAATTTTCCGTGAATTTGTGGCTGAATTTCACCAGAGAAATCATCAGAGCGAGGGAAACAGCGCTCCTCTGTCTCAGTATGTGTAGCCCATGTATCTGATGCTGTCTGGACAAAATAGTGTGATATGATGCGGCTGTAGCATTTGATTGAGTGATGCCAGCAAGCATTTGTTGATACAACAAGTATAAAATAATTAGCCTATCTGTCACGTTCTGACCTTTATTTCCTTTGTTTTGTCTTTATTTAGTATGGTCAGGGCGTGAGTTGGGGTGGGCAGTCTATGTGTGTTTTTCTATGTTGGGGTTTTGAGTTCAGCCTAGTATGGTTCTCAATCAGAGGCAGGTGTCGTTAGTTGTCTCTGATTGAGAATCATACTTAGGTAGCCTGGGTTTCACTTTTGAGTTGTGGGTGTTTGTTTCCGTCTGTGTGTTTGTCGCCACACGGTACTGTTTCGGTTGTTGTAGATTTCACGTTATTGTTTTTGTTCGAGTGTTCATTTGTCTTTATTAAAAACATTATGGACACTTACCACGCTGCATCTTGGTCCGATCCTTACTCCTCTTCGTCTGACCTCCACTGTGGGTTATCCTGGTGCAGAAAAACGCCCTCCTCGGGAGGCCAATTTGGATTTGGCTTCACACCAATCAAATCACATTCTAAGCTAAATGTAATTTTAGTTTCTGGTCTACTTGTGTCCTGCAGTAGCTAGCTTGCTAAATTTAGCCTTTTCCTAAGCCATGGATGGAGATGGGGATTTGGTATTATGGTTTTGACTTAATTCTCTGTTCAGGCCAATGATTATGACAGCGATTCTGATCTAACCATAAATGAATATGTTGTGCCACTGGCCTGAGACAATTGAAGTTCAATATGTTGCCTAGATGTAGCTTATCCCTTTTAGGCTCACATTAACTAGCTAGCTAACTTAGCTGGTTCATTGTTGCCCATAAAAGGAAGTTAGGCTACCTAGCTAAAATGCTTGCTAGCCAATGACAACAAAAACTACAAGCGTACTGTATGACAGAACTATAGAGCGTTTTGCCAACATGAAAGAGAGGAGGATGGCATTGGTGTTCAACTAGTCTACATCCAGTGTGAATCCAATCTGTTGTTTTTTTACTTGCAGGCAAACGCACCCACACACAGACAGACAGAAATCAGTACCATGGACAGCCACATAATATTTAGCAACATTGATTGGACAATTGTTTTTTTATCTTTAAGTTTGTTTTCAGTGTAATACACTAAGGATATATAGTCTTGTTGATTTGATGATGAAATGTTTATGTTGAAATGGTGCTGAAATAGGGGAGGCAGTGCTCCTGTTGTCTTTGTGCTGACTTGCGGTAACTCTGTAGTTGTAAATCAGTAGTTGTTTAGTAAACTGTCAAAAACATGAACTTGCTTGACCATGCTGCATGTCATATAACTGTTTGATGCATGCAATATTTGCTTTGTGGACTTCACCAGACAGATGTTGCTCTCCGGTTTTGTGACATATGTGCAGTTGAATTTATTCCGCCACTGTGTGACTTGAATTTTTGTTGTCACTGCCTTATTGTATATTACGCTGGCATATGAACAAATGGGTAATAGAGCAAACAATGCAATTATTACAACAGGTTGTAATATCGATTTTCTACTGGCTTGACTCAGTGATTTTACCCTCTCACCGCTACTGCTTGATGATGATGATGCTGAAATCAAAAATAATGTAGGAGTTCCTACTCCATGAATAAGTATGATAATTGTTTATTTGACGAGTTGTCTATGGCTAAGTCTTTCCATTCCATCTCATATGAATGTAAGTTTATGAAACAGTGATAAAGACTGTCATTTAATCCTTTGCGACATGTCTGACTCACTGTATTGAAGTGTTGTTACATCATACTGACAGTGTAGTAATACTGACAATACTGACAGTGTAGTCAGTGTAGTAATACATAGTAATGTTGTTACCTAAATAAATGAAACATTAGAGTGGGCTACCAGTGTGTGCTGCTGCCCCAGTTATATATACAGAATTGTATAAGCACTGGCATAAAGTACTTTGCCTGGCTACCCACATTCCTTGCTCTGGCTAAAAGCTACGTTCGTTTCTTCTCCGCAATGAGTCTGGTTCGGAGTACCTTCCCGACCCTTTACCAAATGCAAACCATAGTCATTAAATCCAGATGCAAACACATTTGGGGCTGTCTGACTGGTCCAAAAACCAATGGGTTGAGTCAGAGCTAGAACACACGTGGGTAAAGCGGCAGTTGGAAAATTAATTGATTTTGATACTCTTAATGGTTAGAAGATCCAATCGCTGGCAATTTCGCTGGCCCTTCGTCACCACAAACAAACGACGGCAGTCTCCAACTAAAGTATGCAGCGAAAGACAGAGCTTGTCTCCACCCCCCTCCAGATGTCGCCCATCTTCAACATTATCCCCAGTGTATTTATACCTGTGTTCTCTGTTTGTCTGTTGCCAGTTTGTTTTGTTTGTCAAGCCTACCAGCGGTTTTCCGTTGCTCCTGTCTTTTTCTAGTTCCAGTTTTCTAGTTTTCCCAGTTTTGACCATTCTGCCTGCCCTGACCATGAGCCTGCCTGCCGTTTTGTACCTTGTCACACCAACCTGGATTACTGACCTCTGCCTGCCCTTGACCTGTTAATTTGCCTGCCCCCTGTTCTAGTAATAAACTTTTATTACTTTGACACTGTCTGCATCTGGGTCTTCTCCTGAAATGTGATAGATACTGATACTTCATGACCTGACAGCCAACAAGATAGTTTCCCCCCTTTACCTGGGTCCTTACAAAAGTCCGTCTGTACTGCCCTCTCTTTTTTTATTTAACTAGGCAAGTCAGTTAAGAACAAATTCTTATTTATAATGACGGCTTACCCCGGCCAAATCCTAACCAGGACAACGCTGGGCCAATTGTGTGCCACCCTATGGGACTCCCAATCACAGCCGGCTATGATATAGTCTGGAATCAAACCAGGGTCTGTCTCTAGAACTGAGATGCAGTGCCTTAGACCACTGCGCCACTCAGGAGCTGTAACTAATTTATAGGGTCTTGTGTTGTGGTTAATCATGTCACTTGACCTGGATGTTAACTGACTTGCCTAGTAAAATAAAGGTTAAAAAAATAGATGACCTGGAGAAAGTGGGTTTGGCGACATATGTGTGTGGGGCAGCCAACAAGAGCATACAGGTTGCAGTGGTGGGTAGTATATGGGGCTTTGGTAACAAAACGGATGGCACTGTGATAGACTGCACTGTGATAGACTGCATCCAATTTGCTGAGTAGAGTGTTGGAGGTTATTTTGTAAATGACATCACCGAAGTCAAGGATCGGTAGGATATTCATTTTTACGAGGGTATGTTTGGCAGCATGAGTGAAGGATGCCTTGTTGCGAAATAAGAAGCCGATTCTAGATTTAATTTTGGATTGGAGATGCTTAATATGAGTCTGGAAGGAGTTGTAGTTGTCCACGTATTCTAAGTCAGAACCGTCCTGAGTAGTGATGCTAGGCGGGCGGGCAGGTGCGGGCAGCGATCGGTTGAAGAGCATGAATTTAGTTTTACTTGCATTTAAGAGCAGTTGGAGGCCACGGAAGGAGAGTTGTATGGAATTGAAGCTCGTCTTACTATATTACTGTGGCTCCTTCCACCTTCAAAGAATAGGCAAGAGCAACCATGGAGAATAGTAAGACACTTCATTACTTCTATAACTACACTATATTGTTTGTCCTTGTGTGTCTGTGCATGTTTTTCAGTATAAAGTACTCTGCAGCCACTTAGTGTGGACATCAGGTGAGACCACACGCACAGAGTAGCAAGACATGTATAAAAGCAACAGATACCATTAATAAGAAGGTGCTAGAAGTGTCTTATATGGTGAGCTACCGAGTGGCTAGGACAGGAAAGCCCCATACTATTGTGGAGGACTTAATTATTCCTGCTGCCGCGGATATGGCTGGGACAATGCTGGGGGAAAAGGCCCAAAAAACTTTACACACAATGCCTTCATCAAACAACACTGTTTCACAACGCATCAGTGACATGGTAGGAGATGTTTTGAAACAATTACTGCATATCATACAGTGAGTTACAGCTGGATGAGTCAACAGATGTGGCGGGCCTGGCACAGCTCCTGGTGTATTTCCGTTTTGTTTATGGGGGGTCAATTAAGGAAGACATCCGCTTCTGCAAACCACTGGAAACCAGGACAACATGAGAGGATATTTTTTAAGTACTGGATAGCTTTGTGACATCAAATGGACTTTGGTAGTCAAGATGTTTTGGTATCTGTACTGATGGCGCAAAAGCTATGACAGGGAGACATAAGGGAGTGGTAACGCGCGTGCAGGCAGTTGCTCCCGATGCCACTTGGGTACACTGCAGCATCCACCGAGATGCTCTTTCTGCCAAGGGAATGCTTGACAGATGTTTTGGACACTACAGTGAAAATGGTTAACCATGTTAAAGTAAGGCCCCTGAACTCTTGTGTATTTTCTGCACAATGCAATGATATGGGCAGCGGCCAAGTAAGGCTTTTACGACATACAGAAGTGAGCTGGTTACCAAGGTGCAAAGTATTGGGGTGGCAGGTAGCCTAGTGGTTAGCGCGTTGGACCAAAACCTAAAAGGTTCCTAGATCAAATCCCCAAGCTGACAAGGTAAAAATCTGTCATTCTGCCCCTGAACAAGACAGTTAACCCATTGTTCCTAGGCTGTCACTGTAAATAGGAATTTGTTCTTAACTGACATGCCTAGTTAGATAAATAAAATTGTTATTTTTTTTAATTGAGAGATTAGCTTAAAGTTTTCTTTACTGACCATAATTTTCACTTGTCTGACCGCTTGCATGATGATGGGTTTCTCACACGACTGGCCTCTGGGTGATGCTTTTTCTCACCTGAATGATCTGAATCTAGGATTACAGGGACTCTCCGCAACTATATTCAATGTGCGGGATAAAATTGAGGCTATGATTAAGAAGTTGGAGCTCTTTTCTGTCTACATTACACACAGGTATTTCCATCATTGTATGATTTTTTGTGTGCAAATGAACTCAAGCTTATGGACAATGTCAAATGTGATATAGCGAAGCACCTGAGTGAGTTGGATGCGCACTTACGCCCTTTTCAACCACGTACCTATGTGAGAGTGGAGTCTCGGCCCTCACTAGCATGAAAGCTAAATACAGGCACAGACTGTGTGGAAAATAATTTAAGACTGAGACTCTTTCCAATAAAACCCAACATTGCAGAGTTATGTGCATCCTTTCAAGCACAACCTTCTCAATAACCTGTGTTGAGTTATTCACCATTTTTGATGAACAAATAAGGTTTATTATGTAAGATGGCTAAATAAAGAGCAGAATTATTGATTATTATTTTATTATTATGTGTGCCCTGGTTCCATAAGAGCTCTTTGTCACTTCCCACGATCCGGGTTGTGACAAAAACTCACACTCATTCTTATGTTTAATACATTTATTGTATAGTGTGTGTGTGTGGCAGGCTTACAATGATGGCAAAAAACAACGTTTGAGAATGTGCTGACCCTGGTGCAGAGGGGGTACGCAGCTGGAGGTTGAATGTTTGAAGTGGTACGGGACTATAAAAAGTTTGGGAACAACTGATCTAGGTTATATCAGCTGTTTCGGTGAACCCCTCCCGCATCTGAACTGGCTACATAGAGGGAACAGCATGATAAGAGGTGAGAGGTCACTTGGTCGGGTTAGACAGGAAGTATTATTAACATTCTTCGGATAGGGGGCAGCATTTTCACTTTTGGATGAATAGCATGCCCAGAGTGAACTGCCTCCTACTCTGTCCCAGATGCTAATATATGCATATTATTATTAGTATTGGATAGAAAACACTCTGAAGTTTCTAAAACTGTTTGAATGATGTCTGTGAGTATAACAGAATTCATATGGCAGGCGAAAACCTGAGAAAAATCCAACCAGGAAGTGGGACATCTGAGGTTTCTAGTATTTCAAAGCTTGGCCTACTGAATACACATTGAGATATGGATAAAATTGCACTTCCTACGGCTTCCACTGGATGTCAACCGTCTTTAGAAACTTGAATGAGGATTCTACTTCGACTAAGGAGGGGCTCATGAGACCTCTCTGAGTCAGTGGTCTAGCAGAGTGCCTTGGTCTCATGACGCGTGCTCCCGACAGAGTTACCTCTCGTTCCAGTGCTTTTCTGAAGACAAAGGAATTCTCCAGTTGGAATATTATTGATGTTTTATGTTAAAAACATCCTAAAGATTGATTCCATACATCGTTTGACATGTTTCTAAAGGACTGTAATGGAACATTTTGAGTTTTTGTCTGGATGAAGTGCCTGCGCCTCATGAAGATGGATTACTGGGCTGAACACGCTAACAACAAGTGGCTATTTGGACATAAATGATGGAACTTTATGGAACAAATCAGTAATTTATTGTCGAATTGGGTTTCCTGGGAGTGCCTTCTGATGATGATGATGATAGGGCAGCAGCGTAGCCTAGTGGTTAGAGCGTTGGACTAGTAACCGGAAGGTTGCGAGTTCAAACCCCTGAGCTGACAAGGTACAAATCTGTCATTCTGCCCCTAAACAGGCAGTTAACCCACTGTTCCCAGGCTGTCATTGAAAATAAGAATGTGTTCTTAACTGACTTGCCTGGTTAAATAAAGGTTAAAAAAATATATATTAAAAAAAAGATCATCAAAGGTAAGTGAGTATTTATGTTGTTGTTTCTAACTTTGTTGATTCCAAAATGGCGGATATTCCTCTGGCTGTTTTGGGTTCTGAGCACCCTTCTCAGATTAGGCTTTTTCCATAAAGTTTTAAAAAAATCTGACACAGCGGTTGCATTAAGGAGAAGTCTATCTTAAATTCTGTGAATAACACTTGTATCTTTTATCAATGTTTATTATGATTATTTCTGCAAAATCACCGGATGTTTTGGAATCAAAACATTACTGCATGTAAGGCGCCAATGTAAACTGAGATTTTTGGATATAAATATGCACATTATTGAACAAAACATACTTGTATTGTGTAACATGATGACCTATGAGTGTCATCTGATGAAGATCATCAAAGGTTAGTGTTGAAGGAATTCTAAATTCCTCTGTTTTAATTCCCAATCAAAATTAAACACTCTGTCAATGCATAAAGGGTTTGTAAGACCCTTTATTTTATAAGAATGGACAGAGCCCCGGTCTTAAAAGTCAGGTAACAGCGTTTAATTCAAGAGAGTACTGCCTTCATACACATTTTACCACAGGTTATAAACTGAAAATGACGTCAGCGTTTTCTACATGTTCTATCTCTTCTTGACACTGGTAGAGAGGCCCTATAATTCTCGAGCCTTCCCTCCTCGCCTAAAGCCAAGGTCAGTCAGAGTAGATAAGCATTCTAGACTGTCTGGAGATAGTTCATTCATTTGTACCAAGGCATTGTTCTTAACTCCTGACTATATTATATACAATTGGGAATGGGAGCAAGAGAGAAAATTCATACATGTACAGTACATAATAGCATTTGGACTAGTCAGTCCTGATTGAAATGTATACATAATTAGTCATCATTGATAAAAATTCCCTTAACAGTTAGTGATACATTTTATCTATATTTCTGCTTTTTGTGACTCCTATCTTTGGCTGGAAAAATGGCTACGTGTTTTTTCGACATGGCTATGACCTAACATAATCATATGTTGTGCTTTAGCTGTAAAGCCTTTTTGAAATCGGACACGATGGGTAGATTAACAAGATGTTTATCTTTCATTTTCTGTATTGGACTAAAAAAAACAAGGCTATCGCTCTCTCCATCTGTCTCTCATCTGCAGGTATGTTTTGATGTGAGAGAGAATGCCAACCCACAGTCCCGTCATCGCCACCTCACCCGCTCTTAAGATAAACTTAGTTTTAGAAATACTTAGGGTTAACTTATTCCTTGCCACCCACTCCGAAACGAACTGCAGCTCTATGTTGAGTGTTGCAGTCATTTCAGTCATTGTAGTAGCTGACGTGTATACTGTTGAGTCATCCACATACATAGACACTCTGGCTTTAATCAAAGTCAGTTATATGTCGTTAGTAAAAATTGAAAAAAGCAAGCGGCCTAAACAGCTACCCTGGGGAATTCCTGATTCTAACTGGATTATATTTGAGATTCTTCCACTAAAGAACACCCTCTGTGTTCTGTTAGACAAGTAACTATATCCATATTATAGTAAGGGGTGTAAAGCCAAAACACATACATTTTTTCCAGCAGCAGACTATGATCGAGAACGTCAAAAGCTGCACTGAAGTCTAACAAGACCCCCACAATAATTTTATCATCAATTTCTCTCAGCCAATCATCAGTCATTTGTGTAAGAGCTGTGCCTGTTGAGTGTCCTTCCCTATAACCATGCTGAAATTCTGTTGTCAATTTGTTTACTGGGAAATAGCATTGCATCTGGTCAAACACAATCTTTTCCAGAAGTTTCTAAGGGTTGGTAACAGGCTGATTGGTGGGCTATTTGAGCCAGCAAAGAGGGATTTACTATTCTTGGGTAGCGAAATGACTTTAGCTTCCCTACAGGCTTGAGGGCACACACTCTCTAGTAGGCTTAAATTGAAGATGTGGCAAATAGGAGTGGCAATACTGTACAGTTACAATGTTTTCATATTTCCCCTCGCTTCCTGTGCAGTGTCTGAGATGGTGGCAGACACGTAATTAATGGTAGAGTAAGCCGAGCTGCTGGAGGGCCACCACAAGCTGATGAACCTGGAATGCTCATGGAATAACCTCATATGTACGATCAGTACTGCATGGGCAGCAGTAAACACGCACAACATGAACCTCATTCGAAACTACTCTGGCAAGGTGCAGGGCCTGTCGGACAACCTGGACAAGAAATTGTGGATCATGCTGCATCATGCCCTGGTCAAGGCTGGAGGCCATAGTGAGCAGTGACACTGGTGCAGTGCTTCCCAACACATTAACTCCTTGACAGGTTCTTCAAGGTCTACCACAACACAGTATCCATGAGGGTGCGGGAACTAGCTGCAGAGGACCTGACGGCCAACAAGATTGTGTGTCCCCTCACCTGGGTCCTCAATTAATACTTACAAAAGTAAGTCTGTCCTGCCCTCTCTGCGACTCATGTATCGGGCCATGTGTTTTGATTTATCATGTCACATGACCTAGATTTTAACCTTTATTTAAATGTATACTCAGCGAAGTGACATTGAACGAGCAGCACCACAGATATTGCGATGAGTGAGATGCAAGACTTCGCTCTCACACAGAGTATGTGTGCATGAGCAACAGGTTCGCCTCACACAGTTACATGGTAGATAAGGGACCAAAAGAGCTGATAAGTTGAGCCTCGCACTTCAAAGCCCTTTGTGGTTGTGGAAATTGACCCACTCAGCTGTTTACTTTCTGCATCTACATCATATTGCTGAGTCTACCTTCTAAACCTTTTTCATCAAACCTTCCTCTTTTCTTTTTATGTCAGATGGTCCACACCATCCTCATACAATTGCTTTCATTTTTGGTCTAATTCTCAGTTCTGGAAAAGACTTCAAATAAAGGTTAAGGGCAGTTAAATTTCAAATGTTTCACCCAGACGGAGATAATCCAATATGTAGTTATATTATATTATATTGTAATTTATAATTACATCGTTAGGGTAAGATAACCAAAAGTGGACACACTCTAATCAGTTTCTAGAGCTCAATTTCCCAGATTTTGTAGATTATTTTAATAGTGCTTAAAAACTTCATCTTTATCAAATTATCCATTTAAGATACCAACTCAAAACCTACGTACGTCTACGAATGGGTGGTTTAAATTGTATCTAATCATTCTCAGCATTACTTTATCAAATCTCTAGTAATTGATTATACACACATACAATTTATCATAATTTCAAATAATTCACAGAATCCATATAAAACTTAAGAAATCTTAGGTACTCACACAGAACTTTCAGGATCACCCACACAGGATTGGTCAGATGTTCACACAGAACTGGTCAGACATCCACACAGAACATCAGAACATAAAAAGGTTTGCCCACACAGAGTCAACCCTACCCCGCTCACACAGAACGGTCCGACAACTATTACCTAGTGATGCCATAACAAAATACTCACACAGAGTAACCCAGGGCATACCTGGCTAGCACATTTAAAATAATTGGAATTCACCACCTCTGAGGGTCACCTTCTTCCAATAGGGCTTCACCAAGTGCCTTGTTTCACCTAGAACACACAGTCCCCTGGCCCCTCACCCCGACAGACCTCACCAAATCCCCACTGTGATCAATTCAGTGGTAGGAGGGCTCTTGGTCACTCGCAACCGGACAGTGCAGAGTATCTTTTGAGTCCACAAAACCCCCAGATTACTCTCCTCTGACTCGGCCCTGCTTACGCCGCCAAGGTGCCTTCCTTACAAAGGAATTCACGCTCAGAGTATACGTAACAGGCATAATTAAAAAACTCGACTTCAAATCTGTGTGTGGTTCACTCACCTTTTTCTTTAAAAAAAACTCAGTTTGAGATGTGGTATCCACTCGGCTCGCTTCCTCTTAGATCAAAGGTTGGTCCATCTGCTTCGTTCCCGAAGTGTGGTTTCCCTGAGATCCCAAGTTTAGGGGATCCCTCGTGCAAGATTTATTTACCTAGATCGTCAGGAACGGTCACCGAGTGAAGATTCACATCCCCTCCTCGTCGCCAAATGTCGTGGAAATTTCCTCTTCTTACCAAATCATGAGAGCAAACCACACACAAGTCAGAGTTAGTTATCACAAAGTCCATCTTTAATTATATGAGCTCTATCACAACCCTGTGACTCTCAGATCAATTCAGTGTCTATCAATGAATTCTCTGAGAGTCCCTCACACATTGTTACTGAGATCCTTTATAGCAAAGACACACATATCCAGACGGCATAGGCATAATTTATCGTTCAGCTTTGTCTCCTAAACTATGTTCTTTTCTCAAACTCAGAACCATAAACCAATCCTCCATATCAACAGGCATATGTCAAATCCATCCTATCTTGACAAGATCACAGAGACACACTGACTGGCACACAGACATTGTGGAGCCAAGAGATACACGCTTGAACTCTCCCCTCTCTCCGGCCCAAGCAACTTAGTCTTGACATAGAACAGATATTGCAAACCCGCCACAGTATTATACAAAAATAACATTCTGATGAGAAGTAACTTACAAACATATGATGAATATAAAACATCTTACATATGTTACCAACCAATTCTGATTATTCCCCAACAACGGAGAGGCATCCTGTCCACAGTGAATAGACTTTATGACCCCCTTGGGTTTGTGGCTTCAATAACAATGCAAGGTAAAGCCTTAATCAGAGAACTCTCTTCTGATCAGAGTGAGTGGGATGCCCCTCTTCCCACAGAAAAAGAAGAGGAATGGAAAATGTGGAAGGAATCTTTGATGGAGTTGGAACATATGTATATTCAGCGGACCTACATCCCAGTCTCCTTGTCTACCACTCAAAGAAGAGAGCTACACATCTTCTCGGATGCCTCTACAGTAGCCATAGGAGCGGTAGCCTACTTGAGAGTTATTGACTCGAAGGTCAATGCCATGTTGGATTTGTCATGGGGAAATCAAAATTGGCCCCTCGTCCGGTCCACACTATGCCACGCCTAGAATTGTGTGTGGCTTTGCTAGCTGTTGAGATGTATGAACTGATCAGAGACGAAATTGACATTGATGTACATGCAGCCAAGTTCTGCACAGACAGTAAGATAGTTCTCGGTTACATCCACAATGTCACCAAAAGATTCTATGTTTATGTTGCCAATAGGGTAACTCGCATCAGGAAGTCTACCCATCCAGATCAGTGGTGCTATGTAAACAGTGACAGCAATCCAGCAGACCATGCAACCAGGCCCATACTTGCTGGCTATTAAAAAACACACCAGTTGGTTCTCAGGTCCACCGTTCCTGACCCAAACAAACTCGAGTAAGCCTGAGAACATAAATTTTGACCTTGTAGAGCCTCACACAGACGCAGAGATTCGACCAGACGTCACTGTCTTTGCCTCTAAAGTTTCTGGAGCTCAACTTGGCTCTCATCGCTTTGAGAGGTTCTCAAGCTGGAAAGCTCTCAATCGAGCCACAGCACGACTCATTCATGTTGCCAGATCCTTCCATGAAGGTGCGGACAACACCAGCTGCAGAGGCTGGCATGACTATAATAAACCATGCGGTACAAGTGAGTTGTCACAAGCCAAAACAGCAATCATTCACTGTGTGCAACATGAAGCCTTCAGAGAGGAATTCAAATGCATTGAAAAAGGAAAAGAGTTCCCAAAGCAAAGTACACTCAAAAAGCTGAACCCAGTTGATTGATGAGGATGGGTTGCTGAGGGTGGGAGGCCGCTTATCCTCTGCCGACATGTTACAAGACGAAAAACATCCTCTCATCATCCCACGGACACATCATGGTTCCCACTCTGCTGGTAAGACATCATCACAAGCAAGTGGCTCACCAAGGCCGTCATTTTTCAGATGGAGCTATTCGAGCAGCAGGCTTCTGGATTATTGGGAGCAAACGTCTGGTCTCTGGTATCATTCACAAGTGTGTCACCTGCCGTAAGGTTAGAGGGAGGTTAGTTGACCAAAAAATGGCTGCCTGCAGACAGACTCACATCTGAACCACCATTCACCAGCGTTGGACTTGATGTGTTTGGACCATGGAACGTCATAACTCGTCTCACTAGAGGTGGTAGTGCAGACTCCAAGCGCTGGGCGGTGCTCTTTACATGTATGTCTACTAGAGCAGTCCAGACTCCAAGCGCTGGGCGGTGCTCTTTACATGTATGTCTACTAGAGCAGTCCAGACTCCAAGCGCTGGGCGGTGCTCTTTACATGTATGTCTACTAGAGCAGTCCAGACTCCAAGCGCTGGGCGGTGCTCTTTACATGTCTGTCTACTAGAGCAGTCCAGACTCCAAGCGCTGGGCGGTGCTCTTTACATGTCTGTCTACTAGAGCAGTCCAGACTCCAAGCACTGGGCGGTGCGCTTTACATGTCTGTCTACTAGAGCAGTCCAGACTCCAAGAGCTGGGCGGTGCTCTTTACATGTCTGTCTACTAGAGCAGTCCAGACTCCAAGCACTGGGCGGTGCTCTTTACATGTCTGTCTACTAGAGCAGTCCATAGAGCTCATCGAATCCATGTCCACATCCAGCTTCATCAACGCGCTGAGGCGTTTTTTTCTCTATCCGTGGTCCAGCAAAAGTGCTACAGTCTGATCGAGGTACAAACTTTATAGGTGCCTGCAGGGAACTGGGTATCGACACAAATGACACAGAACTGACTAAATACCTCTCAGATAAGGGATGTACTTGGATATTTAATCCTCCACACTCGTCTCATATGGGTGGTTCTTGGGAGAGACTCATTGGGGTTGCCAGACGTATTCTTGATGCTATGCTGTTTCAGATGGGCTTCACTCATCTCACACATGAGGTCTTGAGCACTCTTATGTCTGAAGTTATGGCAATAATCAATGTGAGACCCCTAGTGTCAGTGTCAACCAACCCTGACATGCCTACCATTCTCACACCATCAATGTTACTGACACAAAAGACCAGCGCTACCTCAGCCCCTTCTGGATATTTCAGCATGAACGACCTTCATGGAAAACAGTGGAAACAAGTCCAGTGTCTCGCTGACACCTTTTGGAAAAGGTGGAGACAGGAGTACATGACAACGCTGCAGAGACACAGAAAATGGACAGCAGAAAAGCAAAATGTTAAAGTGGGAGATGTTGTCTTATTGAAAGACACTCATGCACACAGAAATGACTGGCCAGTCGGGCTTGTGGTAAAAACCTTTCCCAGTACTGACAAAAAGGTTAGGAAAGCAGAACTAAAAATTGTCACGCAAGGAGCTGCTAAGATGTTTCTGAGACCAATCTCAGAGGTTGTTGTTCTTCTTTCTGAAGCATCCTAGAGACAAAAGATAAAAATAGAAAGGACATTATTTATTTCTTGATATGTTTTATTTCATAGTGGCACAATTTCATTATGCTAGGCGGGGAGTGTGCTGCCATCCTGTTGAAGGTAACAGATTATTTTATTACAATGGTTAAATTGGATTTTCATTGTGTTCAATGGTGTTATTTGCCCCCTAGTGGAGCTTTCTGGTATTTAGAAAGATAACGCAAACCGGAAGTAGAGAATTTGTTCTGCACGCATAGAAGCAGCTACAAACAACGCTACGATGCAGGTCTTTCAATGTAGTTATTTCTTGTCACTTCTCGTTAGCTGTATTACTTTGCTCGTGCGTCATGCAAACAAATTGTAAAATATAGGTAGCCTAGTGGTTAGAGTGCTGGAATAATAACTGCAAAGTTGCTAGATCGAATCCCTGAGCTGACAAGGTAAAATTACCTGAACAAGGTCATTCACGTACTGTTCCTAAACTATCATTGTAAATAAGAATTTGTTCTTCACTGACTTGCTTAGTTAAATAAAATAAATAAGGAAAGACATAGTTAAGCTGCAGCTGGCCCAGAACCGAGTGGCATGTCTTGCTCTTCATTGTAATCTGAGGGCTGATATAAATACTATGCTGCCAGTCTTCCTTGGGTAAGAGTTTAGGAGAGACTGACTGCATCACTTCTTCTTTTTATAAGAAAATGAATGTGTTGAAAATCACAAATTGTTTGCATAGCCAACTTACACACAGCTCTGACGCACACACTTTACTCACCAGACATGCCACCAGGGGTCTTTTTACAGTTCCCAGGTCCAGAACAAATTCAATAAAGCGTAGAGTATTATATAGAGCCACTATTGCATGGAACTCCCTTCCATCTCATATTGCTCAAGTGAAGAGCAAACCTGGCTTCAAAAAACAGAAAAGCAACACCTCACGGCACAACGCCTCTCCCCCTATTTGACCTAGATAGTCTGTGTGTATGTATTGATATGTAGGCTACGTGTGCCTTTGGTATAAATTAATTATGTAGTTCTGTTCTTGAGCTGTTCTTGTCTATTAATGTTCTGTATTATGTCATGTTTCATGTTTTGTGTTGGACCCCAGGAAGAGTAGCTGCTGCTTTTGCAACAACTAATGGGGATCCTAACAAAATACCAAAATACCAATGCAGCCATTTTTATCTCAATATCAAATAATTCTGGATAACAACTAGGTACCCTTCTTTGATTTAAAAAAAGAAAAACACTTCGCAAATATTAATTTTTAAAGCAAGAATTTTGCTCTGACTTTGAATTATTTTTTTTAACCTTTAACTAGGCAAGTTAGTTAAGAACAAATTCTTATTTTCAATGACGGCCTAGGAACAGTGAGTTATAATCGCCTGTTCAGGGGCAGAACGACAGATTTGTACCTTGTCAGCTTGGGGGTTTGAATTTGGAACCTTCCGGTTACTAGTCCAATGCTCTAACCACTAGGCTACCCTGCCGCCCCAAATACCATGGTCTTAGCTTGTCTTATTAATATATTTGATTACAGTGATAGTGTAATGAACACGAGGGAAGACTGGTTTTAAGCGCAGGGCGCAGCAGGTGTTTATTGCAAAGGACTGCAGGAGGAGGCAGGTATCTGGGTCCAGGGGCAGGCAGAAAGTCATACACAGGGGGTCCAAAAGGGCAACAGTACAGGCAGGGAAAAGGCTAGTAACATAGTCTGGGAGATAACAGGAAATCCGATAGGCTAAAGTACAGGCAGGGAATATGAAAAAATGCATCGTTAGTGAGGCAGGCAAAAACGATCATACACGGGAGGAGTACATTTCGGGAAACCCAGCGCTCTGAAAACTGTGGGTCACAAAACAAACCCTAACCCTAAACCTATACAGATACATTTCATAATATTATTTTTTGCGATATATCATATTGTATCGTTTTGACTATCGCAATATTTATTTTGCGTTCTTTGGCTGTACCTGTATCAAAACTCCAGTATTTTGCCTTCATAGTTTGTTCTCCATCTTCTTTTTAAATAGGGAGCCATTTTGTTTTCAGCACTTTTATTTCCATTACTGATCAAAACCAGTTTTCTCATGGCACTTGTCCCTCTGCAGAAGACATACTATATGGTGAGCAATATGTTTTGAACATTGAATCTCAATAAAATCACTATCGAATCGCAAATAAATATAACAGCACCTAATTATGGTAATAATATTGTATTTTGAGGTCTCTGGAAATTCCCAGCCCTATTAGAGAACATGGACTTCATTGAGTTAGAATAGAGACAGTTACTTAGAAGTTCAGCTACAACCATTTTGTTGGTTATCTTTCTCAGCCGAGTCTTTCCTCTGTATGTCAGAGAGATTGCGTTTTTTTAACTAGCCACAGTCACCATCTGCTAATTTCAACCTTTTTAAAACAGACACATTCAATGCGATGGCAGTCCCAAAAAATAAAATGAGCCATTTGTTTTATGAGTAATATAGATCGACATATCATTGAATATCTTCCTCTGTATGCTTAAAGGAAAGGTTCATCCATTTAGAATTTTATATTCTTTTGTGTATCTGAGTGTTGGTCTATCGATTCCCTGGGTCATTTTATGTTTTCATGTGTATCTGAGTTATTGGCATTCAATCAGGCAGAACTATGTCCGGTATAATGTAGCACCGTGATAAAGTTCCGGGCGCAGACAGAGATGGCCGCCTCACTTCGCGTTCCTAGGAAACTATGCAGTGTTATTTCTTACATTGGTACCCCAGGTCATCTTAGGTTTCATTACATACAGTCGAGAAGAACTACTGAACATAAGAGCAGCGTCAACTCACCATCAGTATGACCAAGAATATGACTTTCGCGAAGCAGATCCTGTGTTCTGCCTTTCACCCAGGACAACGGAATGGATCCCAGCCGGCGACCCCAAAAAATGACTTCGAAAAAGGGAAAACGAAGCGGTCATCTGGTCAGACTCCGGAGACGGGCACATCGTGCACCACTCCCTAGCATTCTCCTCGCCAATGTCCAGTCTCTTGACAACAAGGTTGATGAAATCCGAGCAAGGGTAGCATTCCAGAGGGACATCAGAGACTGTAACGTTCTTTGTTTCACGGAAACATGGCTCACTGGAGAGACGCTATCGGAGACGGTGCAGCCAGCTGGTTTCTCCACGCATCACGCCGACAGAAACAAACATCTTTCTGGTAAGAAGAGGGGCGGGGGCATATGCTTTATGGTTAACGTAACGTGGTGTGTCCACAACAACATACAGGAACTCAAGTCCTTCTGTTCACCTGATTTAGAATTCCTCACAATCAAATGTAGACCGCATTATCTACCAAGGGAATTCTGTTCGATTATAATCACAGCCGTATATATTCCCCCCCAAGCAGACACATCGATGGCTCTGAACGAACTTTATTTGACTCTTTGCAAACTGGAATCCATATATCCGGAGGCTGCATTCATTGTAGCTGGGGATTTTAACAAGGCTAATCTGAAAACAAGACTCCCTAAATTGTATCAGCATATCGATTGCGCAACCAGGGCTGGCAAAACCTTGGATCATTGCTATTCCAACTTCCGCGACGCATATAAGGCCCTGCCCCGCCCTCCTTTCGGAAAAGCTGACCACGACTCCATTTTGTTGATCCCTGCCTACAGACAGAAACTAAAACAAGAAGCTCCCGCTTTGAGGTCTGTTCAACGCTGGTCCGACCAATCTGATTCCACACTCCAAGACTGCTTCCATCACGTGGACTGGGATATGTTCCGTATTGCGTCAGACAACAACATTGACGAATACGCTGATTCGGTGAGCGAGTTCATTAGAACGTGCGTTGAAGATGTCGTTCCCATAGCAACGATTAAAACATTCCCAAACCAGAAACCGTGGATTGATGGCAGCATTCGTGTGAAACTGAAAGCGCAAACCACTGCTTTTAATCAGGGCAAGGTGACTGGAAACATGACCGAATACAAACAGTGTAACTATTCCCTCCGCAAGGCAATCAAACAAGCTAAGCGTCAGTATAGAGACAAAGTAGAATCTCAATTCAACGGCTCAGACACAAGAGGTATGTGGCAGGGTCTACAGTCAATCACGGATTACAAAAAGAAAACCAGCACCGTCACGGACCAGGATGTCTTGCTCCCAGGCAGACTAAATAACTTTTTTGCCCGCTTTGAGGACAATACAGTGCCACTGACACTGCCCGCAACTAAAACATGCGGACTCTCCTTCACTGCAGCCGACGTGAGGAAAAATTTAAACGTGTCAACCCTCGCAAGGCTGCAGGCCCAGACGGCATCCCCAGCCGGGCCCTCAGAGCATGCGCAGACCAGCTGGCTGGTGTGTTTACGGACATATTCAATCAATCCCTATCCCAGTCTGTTGTTCCCACATGCTTCAAGAGGGCCACCATTGTTCCTGTTCCCAAGAAAGCTAAGGTAACTGAGCTAAACGACTACCGCCCGTAGCACTCACTTCCGTCATCATGAAGTGCTTTGAGAGACTAGTCAAGGACCATATCACCTCCACCCTACCTGACACCCTAGACCCACTCCAATTTGCTTACCGCCCAAATAGGTCCACAAACGATGCAATCTCAACCACACTGCACACTGCCCTAACCCATCTGGACAAGAGGAATACCTATGTGAGAATGCTGTTCATCGACTACAGCTCGGCATTTAACACCATAGTGCCCTCCAAGCTTGTCATCAAGCTCGAGACCCTGGGTCTCGACCCCGCCCTGTGCAACTGGGTACTGGACTTCCTGACGGGCTGCCCCCAGGTGGTGAGGGTAGGCAACAACATCTCCACCCCGCTGATCCTCAACACTGGGACCCCACAAGGGTGCGTTCTGAGCCCTCTCCTGTACTCCCTGTTCACCCACGACTGCGCGGCCACGCACGCCTCCAACTCAATCATCAAGTTTGCGGACGACACAACAGTGGTAGGCTTGATTACCAACAACGACGAGACGGCCTACAGGGAGGAGGTGAGGGCCCTCGGAGTGTGGTGTCAGGAAAATAACCTCACACTCAAGGTCAACAAAACTAAGGAGATGATTGTGGACTTCAGGAAACAACAGAGGGAACACCCCCCTATCCACATCGATGGAACAGTAGTAGAGAGGGTAGTAAGTTTTAAGTTCCTCGGCGTACACATCACAGACAAACTGAATTGGTCCACCCACACAGACAGCATCGTGAAGAAGGCGCAGCAGCGCCTCTTCAACCTCAGGAGGCTGAAGAAATTCGGCTTGTCACCAAAAGCACTCACAAACTTCTACAGATGCACAATCGAGAGCATCCTGTCGGGCTGTATCACCGCCTGGTACGGCAACTGCTCCGCCCACAACCGTAAGGCTCTCCAGAGGGTAGTGAGGTCTGCACAACGCATCACCGGGGGCAAACTACCTGCCCTCCAGGACACCTACACCACCCGATGTCACAGGAAGGTCATAAAGATCATCAAGGACAACAACCACCCGAGCCACTGCCTGTTCACCCCGCTATCATCCAGAAGGCGAGGTCAGTACAGGTGCATCAAAGCTGGGACCGAGAGACTGAAAAACAGCTTCTATCTCAAGGCCATCAGACTGTTAAACAGCCACCACTAACATTGAGTGGCTGCTGCCAACACACTGACTCAACTCCAGCCACTTTAATAATGGGAATTGATGGGAAATGATGTAAAATATATCACTAGCCACTTTAAACAATGCTACCTAATATAATGTTTACATACCCTACATTATTAATCTCATATGTATACGTATATACTGTACTCTATATCATCTACTGCATCCTTATGTAATACATGTATCACTAGCCACTTTAACTATGCCACTTTACATACTCATCTCATATGTATATACTGCACTCAATACCATCTACTGTATCTTGCCTATGCCGCTCTGTACCATCACTCATTCATATATCTTTATGTACATATTCTTTATCCCCTTACACTTGTGCCTAGTACTTCCGGCGCCGACAGAGATGGCCGCCTCGCTTCGCGTTCCTAGGAAACTATGCAGTTTTTTGTTTTTTTACGTGTTATTTCTTACACTAGTACCCCAGGTCATCTTAGGTTTCTTTACATACAGCCGAGAAGAACTACTGAATATAAGATCAGCGTCAACTCACCATCAGTACGACCAAGAATATGTTTTTCGCGATGCGGATCCTGTGTTCTGCCTTACAACCAGTGTAACCGAGTGGATCACATGCAGCGACCAAAAAAAAAACGACTCCGAAAAAGAGGGAAACGAAGCGGTCTTCTGGTCAGACTCCGGAGACGGGCACATCGTGCACCACTCCCTAGCATTCTTCTTGCCAATGTCCAGTCTCTTGACAACAAGGTTGATGAAATCCGAGCAAGGGTAGCATTCCAGAGGGACATCAGAGACTGTAACGTTCTCTGCTTCACGGAAACATGGCTCACTGGAGAGACGCAATCCGAAGCGGTGCAGCCAGCGGGTTTCTCCACGCATCGCGCCGACAGAAACAAACATCTTTCTGGTAAGAAGAGGGGCGGGGCGTATGTCTTATGGCCAACGTGACATGGTGTGATGAAAGAAACATACAGGAACTCAAATCCTTCTGTTCACCTGATTTAGAATTCCTCACAATCAAATGTAGACCGCATTATCTACCAAGAGAATTCTCTTCGATTATAATCACAGCCGTATATATCCCCCCAAGCAGACACATCGATGGCTCTGAACGAACTTTATTTAACTCTCTGCAAACTGGAAACGATTTATCCGGAGGCTGCATTCATTGTAGCTGGGGATTTTAACAAGGCTAATCTGAAAACAAGACTCCCTAAATTTTATCAGCATATCGATTGCGCAACCAGGGGTGGAAAGACCTTGGATCATTGTTACTCTAACTTCCGCGACGCATATAAGGCCCTGCCCCGCCCCCCTTTCGGAAAAGCTGACCACGACTCCATTTTGTTGATCCCTGCCTACAGACAGAAACTAAAACAAGAAGCTCCCACGCTGAGGTCTGTCCAACACTGGTCCGACCAAGCTGACTCCACACTCCAAGACTGCTTCCATCACGTGGACTGGGAGATGTTTCGTATTGCGTCAGACAACAACATTGACGAATACGCTGATACGGTGTGCGAGTTCATTAGAACGTGCGTTGAAGATGTCGTTCCCATAGCAACGATTAAAACATTCCCTAACCAGAAACCGTGGATTGATGGCAGCATTCGTGTGAAACTGAAGGCACGAACCACTGCTTTTAATCAGGGCAAGGTGTCTGGTAACATGACTGAATACAAACAGTGCAGCTATTCCCTCCGCAAGGCTATCAAACAAGCTAAGCGCCAGTACAGAGACAAAGTAGAATCTCAATTCAACGGCTCAGACACAAGAGGTATGTGGCAGGGTCTACAGTCAATCACGGACTACAGGAAGAAACCCAGCCCAGTCACGGACCAGGATGTCTTGCTCCCAGGCAGACTAAATAACTTTTTTGCCCGCTTTGAGGACAATACAGTGCCACTGACACGGCCTGCAACGGAAACATGCGGTCTCTCCTTCACTGCAGCCGAAGTGAGTAAGACATTTAAACGTGTTAACCCTCGCAAGGCTGCAGGCCCAGACGGCATCCCCAGCCGCGCCCTCAGAGCATGCGCAGACCAGCTGGCCGGTGTGTTTACGGACATATTCAATCAATCCCTATACCAGTCTGCTGTTCCCACATGCTTCAAGAGGGCCACCATTGTTCCTGTTCCCAAGAAAGCTAAGGTAACTGAGCTAAACGACTACCGCCCGTAGCACTCACATCCGTCATCATGAAGTGCTTTGAGAGACTAGTCAAGGACCATATCACCTCCACCCTACCTGACACCCTTGACCCACTCCAATTTGCTTACCGCCCAAATAGGTCCACAGACGATGCAATCTCAACCACACTGCACACTGCCCTAACCCATCTGGACAAGAGGAATACCTATGTGAGAATGCTGTTCATCGACTACAGCTCGGCATTCAACACCATAGTACCCTCCAAGCTCGTCATCAAGCTCGAGACCCTGGGTCTCGACCCCGCCCTGTGCAACTGGGTACTGGACTTCCTGACGGGCCGCCCCCAGGTGGTGAGGGTAGGCAACAACATCTCCTCCCCGCTGATCCTCAACACTGGGGCCCCACAAGGGTGCGTTCTGAGCCCTCTCCTGTACTCCCTGTTCACCCACGACTGCGTGGCCATGCACGCCTCCAACTCAATCATCAAGTTTGCGGACGACACAACAGTGGTAGGCTTGATTACCAACAACGACGAGACGGCCTACAGGGAGGAGGTGAGGGCCCTCGGAGTGTGGTGACAGGAAAATAACCTCACACTCAACGTCAACAAAACTAAGGAGATGATTGTGGACTTCAGGAAACAGCAGAGGGAACACCCCCATCCACATCGATGGAACAGTAGTGGAGAGGGTAGCAAGTTTTAAGTTCCTCGGCATACACATCACAGACAAACTGAATTGGTCCACTCACACAGACAGCATCGTGAGGAAGGCGCAGCAGCGCCTCTTCAACCTCAGGAGGCTGAAGAAATTCGGCTTGTCACCAAAAGCACTCACAAACTTCTACAGATGCACAATCGAGAGCATCCTGGCGGGCTGTATCACCGCCTGGTATGGCAACTGCACCGCCCTCAACCGTAAGGCTCTCCAGAGGGTAGTGAGGTCTGCACAACGCATCACCGGGGGCAAACTACCTGCCCTCCAGGACACCTACACCACCCAATGCTACAGGAAGGCCATAAAGATCATCAAGGACATCAACCACCCGAGCCACTGCCTGTTCACCCCGCTGCCATCCAGAAGGCGAGGTCAGTACAGGTGCATCAAAGCTGGGACCGAGAGACTGAAAAACAGCTTCTATCTCAAGGCCATCAGACTGTTAAACAGCCACCACTAACATTGAGTGGCTACTGCCAACACACTGTCAATGACACTGACTCTACTCCAGCCACTTTAATCATGGGAATTGATGGGAAATGATGTAAATGTATCGCTAGCCACTTTAAACAATGCTACCTTATATAATGTTACTTACCCTACATTGTTCATCTCATATGCATACGTTGATACTGTACTCTATATCATCGACTGCATCCTTATGTAATACATGTATCACTAGCCACTTTAACTATGCCACTTGGTTTACATACTTATCTCATATGTATATACTGTACTCGATATCATCTACTGTATCTTGCCTATGCTGCTCTGTACCATCACTCATTCATATATCCTTATGTACATATTCTTTATCCCCTTACACTGTGTATGACAGTAGTTTTTTTTGGAATTGTTAGTTAGATTACTTGCTCGTTATTACTGCATTGTCGGAACTAGAAGCACAAGCATTTCGCTACACTCGCATTAACATCTGCTAACCATGTGTATGTGACAAATAAAATTTGATTTGATTTTGATTTGATTTGATTATAAGGTAGTAGTTTTGGAATTGTTAGCTAGATTACTTGTTGGTTATTACTGCATTGTCGGAACTAGAAGCACAAGCATTTCGCTACACTCGCACTAACATCTGCTAACCATGTGTATGTGACAAATCAAATTTGATTTGATTTGATTTGAAGTTGCTCTCACTACCCTTGTAAAGGCATTCTTCCTCCTCTTCTGAGGAGGAGTAGCGAGAAGGATCGGAGGACCAATGCGCAGCGTGGTACGTGTCCATAACGTTTATTTTAAGACAAACTGAACACTATGAAATACAAAACAATAAATGTGAACATGAACGGACACAGTACCATGTGGCAACAAACACCCACAACTCAAAAGTGAAACCCAGGCTACCTAAGTATGATTCTCAATCAGAGACAACTAACGACACCTGCCTCTGATTGAGAACCATACTAGGCTGAACTCAAAACCCCCACATAGAAAACCACACATAGACTGCCCACCCCAACTCACACCCTGACCATACTAAATAAAGACAAAACAAAGGAAATAAAGGTCAGAACGTGATAACCCTGGAAGTTAATAGGAATACGACTTTTAGATTGCGAAGATTTCTTTCATCCATGTCAGATTTCAATACAGGCTGATGTCATATTTTGGGAGGATGTCTTCTCTCGAATGAGCCATTGATCATATTGCTGGGATATTCCTACATCGATTTTTATTTTATTTAACTGAGGGTCTAGCACATTTTTTCTATTTGTCTACCTCTTTAGTCCAGGGTGCATTGCATTGTGCCTTTGCCAGAAATATTATAGAAAGGAGATAGGAATCCAATGAATGGATTGCTGAGTTTCACGGTTGATATGTCGGGAGGGGGACAGAGACAATTACTTGATGCCAACACACCTTTCTAGCTAAGTTACACGCTGAAGTTATGTTGCGCTTAGTGACATCTGACTGTCTCATCCGAACATTGTTAGTGCCGACGTGGATAACAATATCACTATAAAATGAGCCATTTCAGCACTATCTTAAAATTCACCTTTATGTCGTTAGCCCTGCCCACTGGTAAACAATGTATGATTGCTGGGTGATTCTTTTGAAGTCTAATATTTGTCAGAGCTAATTTGTCAGAGCTAATGGTGGGAGGCTTTGGAGTCTCAGACCCCGTAACAGGTGGAGGACAGACCTGAAATTCAGACTGGTTGCTTAGTGGGGAAAACCGGTTAAAAGTTCATATCGGCTGAATGAGCGACACTGGTTGAGCATGCTGCAAGCATTTTGTCGTAGAAATTACCACCAGGGACACCTGAAGTCAAACTTAAATTTATCATAATTTTTAAATCACCAAGCTCAGATCAGAAGCTATGTCAGGGCAGTCCCGTTAGTCTTCTTATGTACTGCTTACAGAGACACGTTATATTTGCATGATTTAGCTTATTCATTATTCATAATTAATTCATCATTAATGTTTGGTTGATGCATGTGACCGACCAATACCGCACAAGGCCTCTTCTCTCCAAGCTGAGACCATGAAACTGAGACCAGTGATGCCAACTTAGCAATTTTGGTGCTAGATTTAGCAACTTTTCAGACTACCCTGGCAACTTCTTTTTCAAACAGCACCTAGCAACAAATTTAGCTACTTTTACAAATGTATTTGGAACTTTTAGCAACTTTTGAAAAGTGACTCAAATGCTCAAATGCACACATTTTCCCTCTAAATGACACAAAAACAATTTTCTCTGTCACACACTCAGTCACAACACACGTGCCTGGCTGCAAAAGTACATTGTGAGTGACATCAGCAGCAGGCGCTCAGCTCGTGCACAGACAGCAGCAAGCCAGCAGTAATTTCAGCAAATTGCAAACCATTGTTGGCTGACTGCAGCAGCAGTAGTACGGGTTCGACAAGCCAAACCCAATGAATATAGTTGGTCACAAATGTTTGATCTTGAACAGAACTTACAACATCAATCAACATGTCTCAATCAAAATTTTACAGCCAGAAGTACAGAAAAGAGTGGGAGTCTGTACCTGAACAAATGTTAAATCATATTTTTTGCCGAGATGGCCAGTCAATTTGAGTAACGCTATTGTGTATTCTACGTAATGACGCAGTTTTACGTTATTACGCAATGACATCACAACGTCATTTAGCAACAAGTCAACCTGCCTCTAGCAACTTCCCCCGAAAATTAGTTGGCAACACTGACCACCACAGTCAGAAGCTGGCACCAAGATAGCATTGAATGAGCTGTACTAATAAGAAAACGCTCACCCAGAGGCGGCGCTCCTAGTAGCCGGGGACTTTAACTCACCCAGAGACCCCTAGTAGCCAGGGACTTTAATGCAGGGAAACTTAAAATGTGCAACCAGAGGGAAAATAACTGTATCCCCTATACTCCACACACAGAGATGCATACAAAGCCCTCCCTCGCCATCCATTTGGCAAATCTGACCATAATTCTATCCTTCTGATTCCTGCTTACAAGCACAAATTAAAGCATGAAGTACCAGTGACTAGATCAATAAAAAAAAGTGGTCAGATGAAGCAGATGCTAAGCTACAGGACTGTTTTGCTAGCACAGACTGGAATATGTTCTGGGATTCCTCCAATGGAATTGAGGAGTACACCACATCTGTCATTGGCTTCATCAATAAGTGCATCGATGACGTCGTCCCCACAGTTACCGTACGTACGTATGTACATACCCCAACCAGAAATCATGGATTACAGGCAGCATCCACACTGAGCTAAAGGCTAGAGCTGCCGTTTTCAATGAGCGGGCCTCTAACCTGGAAGCTCATAAGAAATCCCTCTATGTCCTCCGATGATCCATCAAACAGGCAAAGTGTCAATACAGGACTAAGATCGAGTCGTACTACACCGGCTCTGAAGCTTGATGGATGTGGCAGGGCCTGCAAACCATTTTTTTTAAATAGAGAGCCGCACACTAGAAACTCAGATGCAAAAATGTTATGTCCAACAGAGAGAGAATAAAGTATACGGCACGGGTCAAAGTAATTGATTTATGACCCTGTGTCATGATGACGTGTACGTCCAAATATGGGCCTCCGGCCAGGCCATGCTGTTCCTGTGGTCACGTGTTAGAGGGTGTGTGTAATTTTATATCTATATTGCATCCTTTGAAGTAGTCATGGTGATTGATGTCTAGGGGCCTGGTTGAACTGGGGGGATTGAGTATTTGAACTTTTGAAAGTGTATGGCCCCCCCACCCCCAGTTTTATTGCCCTTATGGTTGCTATCTATGAAGCAGGAATGTGTGTGTGTGTGTGTGTGTGTGTGTGTGTGTGTGTGTGTGTGTGTGTGTGTGTGTGTGTGTGTGTGTGTGTGTGTGTGTGTGTGTGTATGTGTGTATGTGTGTGTGTGCTTTAAACAACAATTAAACAGCCATCTAAATAATGTTTCTCAGCCTAGTTTCCTATTTAGTTCTCTTTATATTTACAGGCACAGAGCTTCCAGATGGCTCCAGCCTAAGGATTTTCAGTGCATGTACACCTGGGGAGATTAGAACCCCAAAGAAAAGATCCTAAAGGTAATTTCAGATTCAGGTTTATCATGACAGCCGCTTTATGAAAGGCCTTTACTTATGGCTAAACAGCTTCTACACAGCATATTAATTAATGCTGTGGGATGATGAAATTAGGTGTTCCTAGGAGGGCTTAAACAAATCTACAGTGAAACAAACATGTACACTTTACACACATATTTATTGACATTTAAAAAGACCACAGTAACATGACAGAATTTGTGCAAATGCGACGAAATCTGCTAGTGGATATTAAATGTACAACAGTAGTATTCGGTAACAAGCAATACGTGTTAAACATGTGGCACAGGCAATCATGACAGCCTCTTTATGAAAGGCCTTTAACTATGGCTAAACAGTTTTCTACACATCTTATTAATTAATGATGTGGGCATA
Source organism: Oncorhynchus tshawytscha (assembly GCF_018296145.1). NCBI lineage: Eukaryota > Metazoa > Chordata > Actinopteri > Salmoniformes > Salmonidae > Oncorhynchus > Oncorhynchus tshawytscha. The sequence goes on from NC_056449.1 coordinate 25,026,073, forward strand.
CCCAGAATGTACATGCAGGACGGTTGATCTACACAGGGAGGGAAAACTTACGGAGTTATGATGGAGCGGGCAAGCGTCTTTGCGTTGGTGAATTCGAAACGGATAATGGTCAGGGCTAACCGGACCCTTTATCTGTAAGAAATAGTAAACATTTTGGAATTATAACATGTGTTAAAATGTAGGTACTAAATATTTTGAATTAAATCACTGGTTTTAAAAATGTATCTCACGCTTTAACGATAGGGGAAGAGGTCATTTCATATTTCGGTTTAGGGGGGTTATTAACTTTATGGAAAACAATATTCACACTATGTGGATTATAAACATGTACATACATAGAGAGCCAACACATCAAGATCTAACAGGGATGAGTGGGGATTCATAGTACAACAGGAGGCTTCTGTAACCTGCAATACGTGTTAAATATGTTTTACATACACCCACGACTGAATGGTTTCACAAACTACCTTTAAAGGTTTTGTAAGAAAGTTGTAACAGGCCTCATTCACCAGTCTAGAGATGAACCTAGAGACACCAAAAACATCACCGTTTAGAGCAGCTTGGAGATTATTACCCAAAAGAGGGGATTTAACCAACTCTGTACAAACCCCGACACGGGGTATGATAACTCTGACGCGTACGTCTAATGATTATTGTAGATGTTTACAACTGAGGGAGTTGACAGTAGGTCAATGAGATGTATAAAGGCAAAATGACATAACGGACCTCAAAGACCAACAGCCTACTTAATAATATAGAATGCAGGGGTGTGTACTGAACATGTAACCATTATAAAACAACAAATGTCTCGAAACCCCCCCTAGTTAGGGACAGAACGTGGAGCATATACACTATGTTACCACAGCTTTAGCGCAAACCCACAGCCCCGAATATTTAGCTGCCAGGACAGATTAAAAAAGAGATGTGAATAAGTGAATCCATCCTAATAGATATTTCTGAACGCTACTGGACATAGGTGATTGGGAAGCGACTGTTAGACGTAGATTCTCAGAAGCAAACTGCGCCCGGTCCTTTGCGTAGCCCTTCACGATCACACAATTTTCGGCGTAAACCCATATAATTAATCACATACCCAAGAATATTTATATATTAAAAAACGAAAAGTGTGCACTCTGAACGACTTCGTAAGACACCAGGCAGCAGTCCCAGGACAGATAACATAGTCTGTGAAGCCGTCCTAATGGATATTTCGGGAGCTGAGTAAGTGAAAAATATATTTTAAGTTTTGTTTGAATATTATCGTGATATTATTGTCATATTAAACATGAGTTATTTGTGTTTTAAACAGAGGGGACAACTATTTTTGTATTTTTTTTAAATCATTTTTATTTAAAAAAACACTTTTTTAGGTATGATGGACAACTGACACAACGGGTGACTTGGACGCATAAGGGACTCTGAACGACAATGGAGGAACCGATTAAACAGATGCTATTCTACGTTTCTTGTACTAACGGCCTCACCCTAACTCCAAACACCAGGCATCAGTCCCAGGGCAGATAAAAACGATAATCGGGGAATCATTCCTTCCTCATGGAACTTTTTTTGAAGGGGAGTTGAATATTCAAGGTGATGTGTATGTATATAGATATATATTATTTAAGAATGATAGGTATTAATTCTAGGCATTTACATGTATGTTTTTAAAAATGAAGACTATTTATACAATGAAACAATGTTTTTTATTCACACTGTTTGTAAACAATAGCTTCTGCCCTCTTAGGGTCAACATGACCCGCTTATTGATTAGAAAGTATGATTAGAAACCAAGGCTGTGGAATATATTCTCTCTCACAGGCTATGAAAAAGACAAAAGCTAGGACATTGACTCCTGAGTGTTGAACTTATGCCCACTCTACAACAACCCAGGTTGTTATATGCCCCTGAGGATCATCTACGAACGTTGGAACATCTACAACTATTGAAGATGCAAAAAGTGGTTTTCAGAAATACATTTGGTTTGCAGATATGTATTATTATAACAATAATATAACATTATTATCATAATCTTTAGTATTATTATGTTACATGTGAGACATAACCAGAAATGTCAACGTAGACAATTTACAAGAATGTGTTTACCAGGCAGTGATGAAAACACTTTAAAGGAGCTCTAATTCAAACATGCAAGGATATATATGATACGATTACCCACTTTAAAACTGTTGCTGCAATATCACTTCTCAATGTGTGTACATTTCAAGCTTTCAACAACAATAAACCAACCAGCTCAATAATGTTTCTCAGACTTACACACTGTTGAGTTTTCCTAGTTCGTAAAGAAACAACCACTAAGCCAAAACACAAAAAGTTGTAATATAATCTGTATACAAGTCATTCTATACGGAAAACAGGTACATTTTGATTGATCAAGAATTCCCAATATGTTTGTGTCACGCCCTGACCATAGTTTGCTATGTATGTTTATAGGTTTTGTTTGGTATGGGTGTGATCTGAGTGGGCATTCTATGCTGTATGTCTAGTTTGTCTTTTTCTGTGTTTGGCCTGATATGGTTTTCAATCAGAGGCCGGTGTTAGTCGTTGTCTCTGATTGGGAACCATATTTAGGTAGCCTGTGTTGTCATTGTTGGGATGATTGTCTATGTTAGGTGCTTGTGTCAGCACATTTGGTATATAGCGTCACGTTCGTTTTGTTGGTTTATAAGTTTGTTTAAGTGTTCTTCGTCTTATTAAAGAAGATGTATTCATTTCAGGTCGAAGGTAGGATAGGAGGGAGAGTTTTTCCATTCTAAAAATCTGATTTTTATCAGATTTTTCATTTTTTGTTTCTATTGGCTTCTGTGTAAAAGAGAGCTTTTTTTGTGAAGATGGCACAGAAAAATCCCCACATAGGGGTACCTGGGATTGGTCTGGTTAATACCGTGAGGTTCTCTTGGAAAGATAAGGAGAAGGAGCCCTGGATGAGAGAGACCTTCGGGAGAAATGTTCTGATGGGATGCCTACAGCTGGAAGTAAAAGATGTACTATGCCTTCAAGGGAATCCCATCGAGAAAGGATATGATGTGACGTTACAAGTGGAAGAAAATCACGACGAAGTTATGAAGAAGGTGAGAGAAGGAAAAGGAGCGAAACCCCTGTGCCATTACACGGTGACCAGCCTGGCAAGGAACAGCTTCAGGGTGGTCACCGTAACCATGTACAATCCGCACGTGAAGGATGAAGAAGTGAGGGCCTTTCTGGGGAGGTACATGGACAATGTCTCCTCAGCGAGGTACCTCAGGGACTCCCTGGGTTTCTGGAACGGGAGAAGAGGTTTCCAGGCGTTACTCAGGGAGTCCCCGAAGAGTGTGGATGGCTACCTCCATCCTCCGGCGATTTTCTCCCTGGGGGCTGACAGGGGACGCTGTATTATGCCCGTCAGCCCCCGTTCTGCAGGCGTTGTATGGCCTACGGCCATATCCTGGCCTCGTGCAGCTCCAAGAAATGTTGTTTTTGTGGGTCGGAAGAGCACGAGGCCAAGGAATGTGACGAGCCCAAGGCTTGCCACGGGTGTGGCTCGAGAGCACACCTGTGGCGTGATTGCCCGGCTCGTCACAGGTCATACGCGTCTGCAGCTGGGGGGGGGGGGGGATGGGGGAGGAAAGAAAGGACGCATGCGGATTGTACGGATGGCACAGGGGAAAAGACGGCAAGAGAAGAGGATGGGAAGAAGGAAGAGGCGAGAAGAAAGAGGAGTGAAGATGGAAAGAAGGAAAAAGAAGGAGAGAAAGAAAAAGAAGGCGGAAGAACGGGAAGGAGCGGAGAAGAGGGAGAGTGGGACAGTGGTGCGAGAAGGAGTAGAAGAGGGAACGGTGACAGTAACGGGGACGGAGGGAGGTGTGGAGATGGGGGAGGGGGTGGGAAGGGGAGATGGGGGAAAGGAGTGGGGGGACAGCCTGCCAAGTTTCTTTGAGGACGAGACAAGGGAATTGGTGGAGGGGTTAGCGGGGATGGGACGGTGTGTCTCCCCGCTACCTCCTTCACCAAAGAAGAAGGGGAAGAAGAGGGGAAGTTTGGCAGGTAGTGAGAGGGAGGGGGTGTGGAGGGGGGCTAAGAGATCGGCGGGGGGGAGGGGGGGGTACATTGGCCTCCCTGTTTGCCTCAGCCCCTTACATCCTAATAGGGGATGACTCCAGTGAGGGGTCTGTGGGCGGTGTGCTAGAGGGATCCCAACTCCTGTGTGAGGAGTTGGGGTCCCCTACATACGTCCCCGAGGCAAACAGGGAGGGGGGAGGGTGGGTGGTGGTGAGAAACCCAGGGTGCAGGGAACCCTGCCTAACACACTGCCTGCATCCTGGGTTGGAGAGATGGAGGAGGACGGGGGGGCGTCAGGAGTGGAGAGGACGTCCCCGCCGGTGGAGATGGACCAGGGGAGCATCGGGTGAGTCTCCTGATTTTTCTTTGGTTTTTGGGGTTTATTTGTTGTAAATAATTAAATGAATAGTTCTGTTTCTTTTTTTAGTCTAAATGTTAGGGGGTTAAGGGATAATGTTAAAAGGAGGGCGGTTTTTTGTTATTTAGAGGGTGTGGGGTTTGATTTCTGTTTTTTACAGGAGGTCCACCTGAGGGATGGTGGGGATGTGTGTAGATTTAGGAGGGAGTGGGATAAGGGGGAATCTTTTTGGGGCATAGGAGGGGTGCACTCAACAGGAGTAGGGATTCTGTGTGGGAATGGAGAGGTTAAGGTAGAGAGCACTTTTGTTATAATGCAGGGTAGAGTATTGGGGATAGATGTAAAGTATAGAGAAGCTAGATATAGGTTAATTGGGGTGTATGAGCCACAGGTGGCGGCAGACAGGAGGGAGATGGTGCACTGTCTGGCGCCCCTGTGTGTTACAAACAGGCACTTGGTGATAGGAGGGGATTTTAATATAGATTTAGGGGTAGGTGGTGATAGCAGTGCAGGCGCCATCACTGGGCTAATGGCTTGCCATGGTCTGGTTGATGGTGGCCTGCACACTACTTCGGCAATGGTCGGTCCTACATGGCGCAACTCCAGGGGGGTTGCGCGGAGGCTCGACTACATTTTTGTATCCAGGTCTTTGGGTCAGTTGTCTAGGTGGCTGGTGCCTGTTTTCTTCACGGATCACGACGGGGTGTTCCTGCAGGTAGGGTCGCCAGTCTGCCTCTTCGTAGGGGGTACTGGAAGTTAGATCGGGATATACTGGAGGAGCAGGCTTTCGTTGACGCATTTTTTTGTTTCTTTCGGAGGCTTGACGGCCTCCGGTCCATGTGCGAGGGGGTGTTAGAGTGGTGGGATTTAGTTAAGGTGAGGATTAGGGCTTTTATAATAGGATATTGTAGAAGGAAAAAAAGGGAGGAAAGGAGGGAGGTGGATCGTATCCAAAGGTTAATTGAACTCGAGTACGAGGCAGGCAACCTCGGCGGGTCGATTGACTGGGAGAGATTCGCAGCCCTAAAGGCGCAGCTCAGGGAGCTGCAGGAGCAGAAGGCTCGAGCTTTCCTGGAGCGTGCGCATAGTGGCTTTCTAGAACATAATGAGACTTGTTCCGCTATGTTCTTTAAGTCGGTTAGGGCCAGGCAGAGTAGGAAGGTAATGCATGGAGTTAGGGAAGAAAATGGTAGTATAGTAAGTAAACCAGAGGAAATGGTCAGGGTGACAACTGATCATTTCCAAGGTTTATTTAAGGAAAGGGAAATAGATGTAGAGCAGGGAAACGTGTTTTTAGAACACTTGTCCCGGCGGTTGCCAGAGGACATTAGAGACGTGATGGAGGCCCAGATCTCACTAGAAGAGGTTGAGAGCGCTCTTAGGAGGATGGGAAAAGGGAAGGTGCCTGGGATGGATGGGCTGCCGGCTGAGTTTTACCTCATGTTTTGGGGTATACTTGGACCAGTGGTCCTCGAAGTCTTGAAGGCCATCCTTGAGACAGGGGTCCCGGGGGGATCAATGGCAGTTGGTGTGCTGTCACTTCTTTATTAGAAGGGGGAAGCAACTGACCTTGGCAACTGGCGGCCGTTGACCATGTTGTGCGTAGATTACAAGATTCTTGCAAAGGTTTTAGCAGACCGGTTGCGCACAGCCCTTCCCTACGTCGTCCACGAGGATCAGACGTGCGGGGTAGAGGGTCGCTCTATTAGATGGAACCTACAGTTGATCAGGGATTCCATCGCTTGGGTTGAAGATAGAGGGCTGCCTTTAATGGTAGCAGCGCTAGATCAGGCGAAAGCTTTTGATCGCGTGAATAGATCTTTTCTATTCAGGGTGTTAGGTAGATTAGGATTTGGGGAGAAGTTTATAGGATGGATTCGTACATTATATGTCGGAGCGGGGTGTGGAGTTAGTGTAAATAGTCACTTAGGTGACGTTTTTGACCTCTCGTCTGGGGTCAGGCAGGGATGCCCACTCTCGGCTCTCCTCTTCGTTCTGTACATGGAGCCTCTGGGGGCTGCCATTAGGGCAGACACAGGGGTGGAGGGCTTGTTGATCCCTGGGAGCAGTGGGCTGCGTGTTAAGATGATGCAGTACGCCGACGACACTTCCTTGCTGTTGTGCAAGGACTCGTGCCTGACAAGGTCTCTTGCCATCATTGGGGATTTCACCCAAGCGTCGGGGCGGTTCTGAATCATGCAAAGTCTTCCGTTAAGTATTTCGGAAGATGGCGCGGTAGGACGGATGTGCCCGGGGGGTTATCTCTCTGTGAGGGGGCCCTGAGGATTCTCGGGGTACATTTTGAGACCTCTGGCTCAGCGACGCTGAACTGGAACATGGGTATCGCAGTGGTACAGAAGAAGCTAGCAATGTGGAAGGCTAGGTATTTGTCTTTTATGGGCAAGGTCCTGGTACTAAAGGTGGATGTATTGCCATCTCTTTTGTATTTGGCATACATCTACCCATTGCCGACTTGTCTGAGAAGGTCTCTAGTGAGGCTTGTGTTTCAGTTCATGTGGGGTGGCAGGTACGAGTGGGTCGCCAGGGCGCGCATGCTCTGTCCCATCGGGGAGGGAGGTAGGGGGTACCACATCTCCCCTCAAGCTGGATGCGATTTTTGTTTCTTTCTTGTTGACGGAGCTTGCTCATCCGGTTATACACCCGTCCGGTTACTTCCTGCGGGTGTTCTTCTCGTATCAGGCGAGAAGCGTAATGGTGTGGTCTAACGCGGGTCCTCGGGCGGAACAGCTGCCGTGGCACTTTGGCCATGCGGCCAAGTGGCTGCGTGCGCACCCCGAGGTTGAAGTTGCCCGAGTAGGTTTAGACCACAGGCACCTGTACGAGGAGGTCAGGCAGGCAGGGAGTCCTGCGCCTGTAGCGGGCATCTCGTCAGTGGTCTGGGAGGGAGTGCAGGCGCGGGGCCTGGACAACAGGCTCAAGGACCTGAATTGGTTGAGCCTCCACAAGTGCTTGCCGGTACGTTCCATCATGTACCGGCATAGTTTGTCGCGATCCCCACCTGTCCAAGATCTGCTTGTGGCAGGGAGGAGACTGTGCGCCATGCCTTCTGGGACTGTGCCTTTGCCGGACTAGTATGGGCTAGGGCACGGGTGTTGCTAGGTGTGGTTAGGAGTGACTTTGTGTTGACATGGGCTAGGCTAGAGAGAGGCGTAGGGAGAGTGAGGGGAACGGATAGGGACAGGTTTCTGCTCTGGCTTCTCATGAGTCTCTTTAAAAGGGGACTGTGGGAAGCCAGGCAGAATTTAGTCAAGACAGGGAGAGATTGGGGGGTGGAAGGGATAGTGAGGAGGGTGGAAGGTGATTTGAGGGGGAGGATGAAGAGGGAGGAGAGGAAGTGGGGGCAGCATGCGGCACGGGAGAGGTGGAAGGGAGGATTAGGGATGGGAGTGTTAGAGTGAGATTTGCAAGGGGATAGATTAGGGAAGGGGAGATAGGGAAAGGGTTAGGTATTGGTTAGGTATGACGGGGAGGGACGATGCTCCCCTGAGGTTTGTTTTTGTTTGATGTTTTTGTAAATAGAATTAATTAAGAATGAATGAGAATTATGATTTTGTAAAGTATGAATGGTATAGATGGTAATAAATATTTTTTTCAAAAAAAATATATATATAGCGTCACGGTCGTTGTTCATTTATTGGCTTGTTCAGTTTACTTCGTGTTTTCGTCATCCATTAAAACGATGCATTCACACCACGCTGCGCTTTGGTCCGCTTCTTATTACCCATGACGATCGTGACAGCTTGATCTGATCCTCAACCCTATTACGACAGCATATAATGCACAGTCATATGCAAAACCATAAAACTCTGACAAGAAAACAATGAAAACCTTAACACGACTACACGCATTGCCATTATTTTAGTTAACAGCCACCCATGGTGGAATTTGGTACTTTTTCTTTGTACATGCACCAAGCCTCCAAGGGGGGTGACAACCGTATTCCTAATGAGAAATATAGTCGAATAAAACAAAATGTCTGCATAATGAAAGACATGAAAACTGTATCCAACAATGTATTTCGATCTGTTTTAAACGTGGATATTGTCAGTAAGGTCACTGAGACTAACAATAGACAATAGCTATTGTGGGAGGTTTAGGGTTCAAATATATGGGAAGGATCAGGAATGTTAGAGATTTGGTCACTGTGGCGATTTTGAAAGAGGGAGATTAGAACCACAAAGTAATAGGTTGGTAAGAGGTCCTAAAGGTAATTTCATATTTCGGTTTAGGGGTTATTAACTTTATGGAATTATTATTAAGTAGGCTGTTGGTCTTTGAGGTCCGTTATGTCATTTTGCCTTTATACATCTCATTGACCTACTGTCAACTCCCTCAGTTGTAAACATCTACAATAATCATTAGACGTACGCGTCAGAGTTATCATACCCCGTGTCGGGGTTTGTACAGAGTTGGTTAAATCCCCTCTTTTGGGTAATAATCTCCAAGCTGCTCTAAACGGTGATGTTTTTGGTGTCTCTAGGTTCATCTCTAGACTGGTGAATGAGGCCTGTTACAACTTTCTTACAAAACCTTTAAAGGTAGTTTGTGAAACCATTCAGTCGTGGGTGTATGTAAAACATATTTAACACGTATTGCAGGTTACAGAAGCCTCCTGTTGTACTATGAATCCCCACTCATCCCTGTTAGATCTTGATGTGTTGGCTCTCTATGTATGTACATGTTTATAATCCACATAGTGTGAATATTGTTTTCCATAAAGTTAATAACCCCCCTAAACCGAAATATGAAATGACCTCTTCCCCTATCGTTAAAGCGTGAGATACATTTTTAAAACCAGTGATTTAATTCAAAATATTTAGTACCTACATTTTAACACATGTTATAATTCCAAAATGTTTACTATTTCTTACAGATAAAGGGTCCGGTTAGCCCTGACCATTATCCGTTTCGAATTCACCAACGCAAAGACGCTTGCCCGCTCCATCATAACTCCGTAAGTTTTCCCTCCCTGTGTAGATCAACCGTCCTGCATGTACATTCTGGGTATGCCCACATCATTAATTAATAAGATGTGTAGAAAACTGTTTAGCCATAGTTAAAGGCCTTTCATAAAGAGGCTGTCATGATTGCCTGTGCCACATGTTTAACACGTATTGCTTGTTACCGAATACTACTGTTGTACATTTAATATCCACTAGCAGATTTCGTCGCATTTGCACAAATTCTGTCATGTTACTGTGGTCTTTTTAAATGTCAATAAATATGTGTGTAAAGTGTACATGTTTGTTTCACTGTAGATTTGTTTAAGCCCTCCTAGAAACACCTAATTTCATCATCCCACAGCATTAATTAATAAGCTGTGTAGAAGCTGTTTAGCCATAAGTAATGGTCTTTCATAAAGCGGCTGTCATGATAAACCTGAATCTGAAATTACCTTTAGGATCTTTTCTTTGGGGTTCTAATCTCCCCAGGTGTACATGCACTGAAAATCCTTAGGCTGGAGCCATCTGGAAGCTCTGTGCCTGTACATATAAAGAGAACTAAATAGGAAACTAGGCTGAGAAACATTATTTAGATGGCTGTTTAATTGTTGTTTAAAGCTTGAAATGGACACAATGCCAAGGGACCTTGTTTCTAAACACACACACACACACACACACACACACACACACACACACACACACACACACACACACACACACACACACACACACACACACACACACACATACATTCCTTGTTTCTAACACCCACCCACACACACACACACACACACACACACACACACACACACACACACATACCCATACATACCCATACATACACACACACACACACACACACACACACACACACACACACACACACACACACACACACACACACACACACACATTCCTGCTTCATAGATAGCAACCATAAGGGCAATAAAACTGGGGGTGGGGGGGCCATACACTTTCAAAAGTTCAAACACTCAACCCCCCCAGTTCAACCAGGCCCCTAGACATCAATCACCATGACTACTTCAAAGGATGCAATATATGCAATATAGATATAAAATAACACACACCCTCTAACACGTGACCACAGGAACAGGATGGCCTGGCCGGAGGCCCAAAATTTGGACATGTACACGTCATCAGGACACAGGGTCATAAATCAATTACTTTGACCAGTGCCGTCTACTTTATTCTCTCTTCCAACGTTTTGACAGACAAGCTGTCTTCATCAGGGTATAATGACAAACACTGCCGAGTGACTCATTTATATTTTGTCAAAAGACACACAGTGTCTGTAATCATGGCCGGGTATGGCCTGATATCATTGGTTAATTCTCATATATTAAAATAGCATACAAAAAACATAAATGGATAGCGTACGCTTAAAGATACAATTTGGCTACATAAGCCTACTGTACAAACATTTACAATAGCAAAATCACAATAATCACAAGAATGGCTTCAGATTAAAGTCTACGTTGAGACCGAAGGGAGCAAGGGTCTTTAAATGAAAGATCCAGACAGTCTCTCATTTTAACAATATATTGCCGAGGTTACCCCCTCTCCTAGGGAGGGTAACATGTTCGATGCCAATATAACGTAGAGACGAAATAGAGTGATTTGCTTCCAAAAAGTGGGCCTCAACTGGGTAAGTCGAGTTTTTGCACCTAATGGTGCTACGATGCCCCGAGATACGTACTTTTAATTCACGCTTTGTTTTATCCACATAATTTTTAACCACAAGGACAAATTATAAGATAAATAACTGCCTGTACCGGAAGACTGTGTGATCACGCTCTCCGCAGCTGATGTGAGTAAGACCTTTAGACAGGTCAACATTCACAAGGCCGCAGGGCCAGACGAATTGCAAGGAAGTGTACTGCGAAAATGCGCTGACCAACTAGCAAGAGTCTTCACTCTCTCCCTGTCCGAGTCTGTAATACCAACATGTTTTTAGCAGACCACCATAGTGCCTGTGCCCAAGAACACCTAGGTAACCTGCCTAAATGACTACAGACCCGTAGCACTCATGTCTGAAGCCATGAAGTGCTTTGAAAGACTGGTCATGGCTCACATCGACACCATCATCCCAGAAACCCTAGACCCACTCCAATTTGCATACCGCCCCAACAGATCCACAGATGATGCAGTCTCTATTGCACTCCACATTGCCCTTTCCCACCTGGACAGAAGGGACACCTATGTGAGAATGCTATTCATTGACTAGAGCTCAGCGTTCAACACCATAATGCCCTCAAAGCTCATCAATAAGCTAAGAACCCTGGGACTAAACACCTCCCTCTGCAAATGGCTACCCAGATTATTTATATTGCAGAAACTCATTACTGAAGATGGAGTCATCTATGATTCTTTTAAAATTGTATTTTTAAAGAAGAAGCTAATTCTTTTAGGCAGATGTTCTCTTTTCCGTCTCATCCTCTCCCACTGAATGAAGATTACGGTAAGGAATTATTTTGAAATAATATAAAAAATGGAAAATTAACAAATGTACAGAAAGATCAGTGTGAAGGCCAAATTACAGAGGAAGAACTTTCTGAGGCTATTAAATCCTTTCAGTCTGGAAAAACCCCAGGGCTTGATGGCATACCGGTAGAGGTATATCAAGTATTTTTGTTATATACTAAAAGCTCCATTGTTAGATTGTTTTAACTACTCATATAGAAACGGTAGTCTGTCAGGTACTCAGCAGGAAGGTCTGATTTCTCTATTATTAAAACAAGACCCAGATGGCAAATATAAAGACTGTCTATCTAAAACACTGGTGGCCCCTTACACTTCAATGTTGTGATGCAAAAATACTAGCAAAATGCATAGCACTCAGAATTAAAGGGGTTTTACCAGGTATTGTTCATCCTGATCAGACAGGTTTTTACATGGACGATACATTGGAGATAATATACGACAACTACTAGAAATAATAGAACATCATGAAGCATATAAGAATCCAGGAATGGTATTTATAGCAGATTTTGAAAAGGCATTTGATAAAGTAAGACTGGATTTGATTTATAAATGCCTGGATTTTTTCTTATAAAATGGGTCAAAATAATGTATAGCAACCCCAGGTGTAAAATAGTAAATAGCGGCTACTTCTCAGAGAGTTTTGAATTCAAAATCAAATCAAATGTATTTATATAGCCCTTCGTACATCAGCTGATATCTCAAAGTGCTGTACAGAAACCCAGCCTAAAACCCCAAACAGCAAGCAATGCAGGTGTAGAAGCACGGTTGTTAGGAAAAACTCCATAGAAAGGCCAAAACCTAGGAAGAGGAACCTAGAGAGGAACCAGGCTATGTGGGGTGGCCAGTCCTCTTCTGGCTGTACCGGGTGGAGATTATAACAGAACATGGCCAAGATGTTCAAATGTTCATAAATGACCAGCATGGTCAAATAATAATAATCACAGGCAGAACAGTTGAAACTGGAGCAGCAGCACGGCCAGGTGGACTGGGGACAGCAAGGAGTCATCATGTCAGGTAGTCCTGAGGCATGGTCCTAGGGCTCAGGTCCTCCGAGAGAGAGAAAGAAAGAGAGAAAGAGAGAATTAAAGAGAGCATACATAAATTCACACAGGACACCGGATAGGACAGGAGAAGTACTCCAGATATAACAAACTGACCCTAGCTCCCCGACACATAAACTACTGCAGCATAAATACTGGAGGCTGAGACAGGAGGGGTCAGGAGACACTGTGGCCCCATCCGAGGGATTGTCAAGAGGAGTTAAACAAGGATCTCCTCTGTCACCATATCTATTCGTTATGGCAATTGAAATACTTGCTATTAAAATCAGATCCAATAACAACATGAGAGGATTAGAAATCCAAGGCATAAAAACAAAGGTGTCCATTTATGTCGATGACTCAAGTTTTACATTAAGTCCGCAAGCTAGATCCCTGCAATGTCTCATTGAAGATCTAGATAACTTTTCTGTACTCTATGGACTAAAACCTAATTATCATAAGTGTACAATATTACCTATTGGATCCTTAAAAAATACAACTTTTACATTACCCTGCAGCTTACCTATAAAATGTGCTGACGGTGAAATAGACAGACTCAGTATTCATATCACAAAATATATAAATAAACTCTCCACAATGAATTTCAATAGAAAACCTGTAAAAATAGACAAGATCCTGCAACCATGGAGAGGTAAATACCTGTCTATTTATGGAAAAATTGCCCCGATTAACTCCTTAGTCGTATATCAGTTTACTCACTTATGGCGCTGCCGACTCCTGATGAATCGTTTTTCAAATCATATGAGCAAAAATATTTTGCTTTATCTGGGACACTAAACCAAACAAAATAAAATGAGTCTATCTATATAATGAATATGAATTGGGTGGGTTGCAATTATTAATTATAAAAGCACTAAACCTCTCTCTAAAAGCTTCACTCATTCAAAAGTTTTATTTGAACCCTAAATGGTTCTCAAGTAGATTAATAAGAAAATCTTATCCAATGTTTAAAAATGGCCTTTTTGCCTTTGTACAGATTGCCATGTCTCATTTTCGATTAATTGAAAATTAAACTTTTATCAAAGTATCTGTCTTTTTGCAGAGCTGGCTACAATTTCAATTTCATCCTCCTGAAAAGATAGAACAAATATTACAACAAATATTATGGCTGAAATCAAATGTGCTGGTTGATAAAATACCTGTATTTATGGGAAAGATGTATGAAAGGGGTATTTTGTTCTTAAATTATATTGTAAATTGTATTTAGTAGAGTTTTGTTCTTCGTGGAGTTATCAGAATTGCACGGGAAGGTCTGCTCAATCCAAGAGTACAACCAATTGATTACAGCATTGCCCCAAAAATGGAGGAGGCAGGTGGCAGCGAGCAGAGGTAGGGAACTGTCTGTCTGCCCAATATAAAGGATCAAAACTGGCGGAGGAATAGAAATAGCATAAATAGGAAAGTATACCAGTTTAATTTGAGGACCAGGATGTTGACAACTGTACCATACAGATTGCAAAATAGTTCTGAAGAGGTTTTGATGTACCGATTCCATGGTACAGGGTGTATGAGTTGATATATAAAACAACGCAAGATTCAAGACTTCGTGCTTTTCAGCTAAAATTATTATGTAGAATTCTTGCCACCAACAAAATGTTGAATATGTGGGGCATAAAATCATCGAAGCTCTGCAGATTTTGTTGTGAGAATACAGAATCAATAGACCATTTATTTTGGTATTGCCCTCGGGTAGCCTGTTTCTGGTCTCAGGTTCAGGAATGGCTGAAAATGCATAGCATTGATCTAAAATTGACCTTAGAAATAGTACTGTTAGGAGATCTGGAGAGACCGGGTCAGTCAATTGTTAATATACTAATATAGTAAAAGTATTTAGCTTCAACACATAATCTGTAGATTCTATTCGATTAGATAGATTGAAATTGTACGTTAAACATCATAGCATAGTTGCGTAGAAACACGAAGTGGGTGGCCAGCAGAGATAGATGGGATGGGCTGAGGGAAGCTGAGGGTTGGTATGTGGAATTGGAGACAAGTGGGAGTGGAGTTGCTGTGTGAGAGAGAGAATGATGGTCAAAAGATAAAGGGAAAAAAAAGTCTAAATAAAACATAATAAAATTACATTTGAATGACACTAAGTGGCAGTGTTTTTACAACTAATGTTGGTTTGCCTGAGGCTGATGCCGTGCAGGTGTTTGTACACATGCATATACACACACTCTCATTCAAATAAACACATACAAGAACACACACATACATGTAGAAGCGCCAGACATGCACACAAACATATACAGTTGGCATTGCTGTTATGATTTCAGTTGTCCTTGATGTCCTTTGTTTTAAATGGTTTTTTTTTGTTGTTGTTTTTTTTACATTGTTGTTTGCTGTTTTCTTCTGTCTTTTACTTGGAGGGTTTGGGTTTCACAAGTTTGTGATCATGAGAAAGGAAACTATGACATATTTTATATCACTATCATGCACTATCACCCACTATCACCCTCACACATAAGGATATGTCTCTGTTGCAGAAAGACTGGTACATGTTTGATAGTGTCTTGATGCTGTATTGTTTGTCCTTCATGTTCTAATACTTTAATGTTACCCCTTCCTTGTGTTTTTTGTAATAAATAATAAATACATTTAAAAATTTAAAAAGCATTTCACTGTAAGGTATTGTTGTTGTTGTATTCAGCACGTGACTAACACAATTTGATTTGATTTGAAATTGTTATCCACGTCGGCACCAACAACGTTAGGATTAAACAGTCAGACGTCACCAAGTGCAACATAACTTGTAACGTAGCTAGAAAGGTGTTTTGGCATCAAGCAATTGTCTCTGGACCACTCCCGACACTTCAACCGCGTGACTCACCATGACAACGTGAACGCGATTGATCGACAGTCTACTGGGTGTGGCGTTATACGGTCTTTCATTCATTGGATTCCTATCCCCTTTCTATAATATCTCTGGCAACGGCACAATGCAATGCACCCTGGACTAAAGAGGCAGACAAATAGAAAAAATGTCGTATTCCTATTAAATTTCGTATTCCTATTAACTCCGACCTTGAATATGTGGACATCTATAAGTACCTAGGTGTCTGGCTAGACTGTAAACTCTCCTTCCAGACTCATATCAAACATCTCCAATCGAAAATCAAATCAAGAGTCGGCTTTCTATTCCGCAACAAAGCCTCCTTCACTCACGCCGCCAAACTTACCCTAGTAAAACTGACTATCCTACCGATCCTCGACTTCGGCGATGTCATCTACAAAATTGCTTCCAACACTCTACTCAGCAAACTGGATGCAGTTTATCACAGTGCCATCCGTTTTGTCACTAAAGCACCTTATACCACCCACCACTGCGACTTGTATGCTCTAGTCGGCTGGCCCTCGCTACATATTCGTCGCCAGACCCATTGGCTCCAGGTCATCTACAAGTCCATGCTAGGTAAAGCTCCGCCTTATCTCAGTTCACTGGTCACGATGGCAACACCCATCCGTAGCACGCGCTCCAGCAGGTGTATCTCACTGATCATCCCTAAAGCCAACACCTCATTTGGCCGCCTTTCGTTCCAGTTCTCTGCTGCCTGTGACTGGAACGAATTGCAAAAATCGCTGAAGTTGGAGACTTTTATCTCCCTCACCAACTTCAAACATCTGCTATCTGAGCAGCTAACCGATCGCTGCAGCTGTACATAGTCTATCGGTAAATAGCCCACCCATTTTTACCTACCTCATCCCCATACTGTTTGTATTTATTTACTTTTCTGCTCTTTTGCACACCAAATCTCTACCTGTACATGACCATCTGATCATTTATCACTCCAGTGTTAATCTGCAAAATTGTAATTATTTGCCTACCTCCTCATGCCTTTTGCACACAATGTATATAGACTCTCTTTTTTTCTACTGTGTTATTGACTTGTTAATTGTTTACTCCATGTGTAACTCTGTGTTGTCTGTTCACACTGCTATGCTTTATCTTGGCCATGTCGCAGTTGCAAATGAGAACTTGTTCTCAACTAGCCTACCTGGTTAAATAAAGGTGAAATAAATAAAAAAAATTAAAAACTTCCAGGGTAGTGAGAGCAACTTTATCACAGTGCTACATCATACCGGACAGTTTTCTGCCTGTTTGAATGCCAATAACTCAGATACACATGAAAACATAAAATGATCCAGGGAATCGATAGACCATCACTCAGAAATGCACAAAAACAATATAACATTCAAAATGGGCAAAATGGGTGAACCTTTCCTTTAAGCATACAAAGGAAGATATCCAATGATATGTCCATCTATATTACTCGTAAAATCAAGGCTCATTTAATATTTGGTGACTTCCATCATTGAATGTGTCTGTTTAAAAAAACATGTAATTTTAGCAGTTGGTGGCGGTGGCCAGTAACAAAAAAAACGTACTCTCTCTTTGGCATACTGCCCAGACAGACAGTCCTAGAAAATTTAAACTTGAGAAATTGCTCTTTGATAAGAATCTATTTTTGTATATATATTTTTTAACGATTTTAATTTAAAACAATCACAGTAAGGTACTTAATTGTTACCCAGAAATGATTAGATAATGAGATTAAAACGGCTTCATTGGACCTTTTTAAATTCAGCTACAGTCATAGGCTGGATAGCTGTAGGTTGGTACACTATTTTTGGGTGGGGAGAGATGGTCGAAAGCCATTATAGGAGATAATCATAAATGTCTGACCATCCAGCACCGTCTACGAGTGCGTCAAGAGGGTATTTTTGTGGAGTAGCGCTTGTAAGTACACTATATTTTCAAAATAATACCTGGTGAGTAAATGAGACTTTAGAGAGTGTATGGAGAATATTATTTCATATCCGTTTTGTAGGTTAGGCTACTAGACTCCATGAAAAATGGTAACATTTAACGTATGATCTGGAGCGTTTTCCTAAGGTTAATTTGATTATTTACTCTCTGCTTATCCATTGAAGAAGGTATTGTAACGGTTTCGGCTTGTTATTAACCACCCAGATTAATCAATTATCAAAATACGCATTAGCCTAATTTTGCATGGAATTATAGAAATCAGTAGGCCTACCTCATATTTTTGATACCTACAATTTTCATTATTTGTTGGTCTTGTTAACCTAAAACGTGAATGTAGCCTACATTAGACATATTTCCATTGACACAGGTTTATCCGACAAAAGTCTAATTGAAGCGGCAGATACAGGAGAAACCTTCTAAAGATAGACAACATTTTTATTCGTTCCACAGGGATGAATATTTGTTTTGTAGAACTTTCTTTATTGTGACAAATGATGGTGGAAACGGTGTTTTCGAGTAAATGGTGATTGCCGAATCATTTTGAAGGTAGCTACGTAGGGCACGTTATGTCACCGTAACTTTAACGTTCCACTTCACATTTAATTTTAAATGCCTACTGCTTGCGAAATAAACATTCAACTATACAAATAATGTTTATTTGCAGGACAAGGATTGTACAGACCTTCAATAATGCCTGAATTGCACACAAGATGGTTAAATGGAAATGTACAATTGTCGAGTTTATTTTCTATATGCGACTTTTCTATATGTCAACAAAGAAAATCACTGGACAAGTTCATGGTAACTTAGCTAGTGACTTAACCTTTCCGAGTTTGTAGACTACTCAGTACTCTACTTTTTTTGTACCAGATTGTCGAGATGTGTTAAATTAATCTTGTTTCCCATGCAGGAAATAGTATGTTTTGAGTAATTTAAGTACATGATTGTAAAATAACAATTATGGTGGTTTAGTCTTCACAAAAGAAGTGTCATTATCAGAACTATATGAATATTAGGTTAATGTATCTAATGCATCATTATGTTTTCATTATTATTATTTACTTCAGTAGGCCTATCATGGTTGTTCAGCCCATATGCATAAGAGCCAACAGTGACAGTTTTGAAGGTATTTCGTACACTTTGTATTTTATTGTCCAATAAGGCCAATAAGAACAAACTCTCGGATAGCCTATAAACGCCTTTTGATTAATTGTTGACTATTGATGATACTCTAGTTTGATTTAAGGACTGCTTTGGACTGTCATAAGTATGAAGCATTGGCTGTAGCAAACTTTGTCAAAGCCCCATAGTGGTGCAAGATTGCATTCTTCAGAGGGATTTACTGCTCTGTTTACTGTATTTTACAGGAAAGTTTAGTTATGTTTAGATATAATCCATATAGCCTGTATTCAAACAAATCCAGCATAAAGTGTTTGAACATGATCTTTCATTATGACATGGTCGTTGCCGACTAGAAAGCAAGTTTGAACGAGTCTTTTTGAAGTGCAAATGCATTACACCTATGCTGGAGTGGCAAGGACATATCCCAACATGCACCAGCTGCAGCACAGCCTGCCCAAAAGGCTGCATTTACAGAGACCTCATTCCTTGCTTCAGATAGACGTGACTGAGTATTTATTCCTGTCAACAGGGTTGGTGAGTAACTGATTACACACACGTATAATTTGATTGCAAAAATCCTAAAACGAATCAAGTACTTAACCAGCAAAAAGATTGTAATCAGGTGACAGATACTTTTGAAAAAAATAGATGATTTCTTTTTGGATTACTTTAAAGAACCAGTGCAGTCAAACTAGATTTTTCTGTGTTTTATGCTGCCTAGAAGGCCAGCATCCTGCAGTCGCCTTTTCACTGTTAACGTTTCTGGCTATTTTGAGCCTGTAATCGCACCCACAAATGATACTCTAGATACTCAACTAGTCTAAAGAAGGCCAGTTATATTGCTTCTTTAAACAGGACAACAGTTTTCAGCTGTGCTAACATAATTGCAAAATGGTTTTCTAATGATCAATTATCCCTTTTAAAATTATGAACTTGGATTAACTAACACAACGTGCCATTGGAACACAGGAGTGTTTGTTGCTTGTAATGGGCCTCTGTACGCCTATGTAGATATTCCATAAGAAATCAGCAGTTTCCACCTACAATAGTCATTTACAACATTAACAATGTCTACACTGTATTTCTGATCAATTTAATGTTATTTTAAATGGACAAAAAAATGTGCTTTTCTTTCAAAATCAAGGACATTTCTAAGTGATCCCAAACTTTTGAAAGGTAGTGCATACAGTTGAAGTCAGAACTTTACATACACCTAGCCAAATGCATTTAAACTCAGTTTTTCACAATTCCTGACATTTAATCATAGCAAAAATGTCCTCTCTTAGGTCAGTTAGGATCACTCCTTTATTTTAAGAATGTAAAATGTCAGAATAATAGTGGAGAGAATGGTTTATTTCAGCTCATACTTCTTTCATCACATTCCCAGTGGGTCAGAAGTTTGCATACACTCAATTAGTATTTGGTAGCATTGCATTTAAATAGTTTAACTTGGGTCAAACGTTTCAGGTAGCCTTCCACCAGCTTCCCACAATCAGTTGAGTGAATTTTGGCCCATTCCTCATGACAGAGCTGGTGTAACTGAGTCAGGTTTGTAGGCCACCTTGCTCGCACATGCTTTTTCAGTTCTGCCCACACATTTTCTATAGGTTTGAGGTCAGGGCTTTGTGAAGGCCAATACCTTGACTTTGTTGTCTTAAGCCATTTTGCCACAACTTTGGAAGTATACTTGGTGTCCATTTGGTGTCCAAGTATGCTTGGTGTCCACTTGGTGTCCATTTGTCCATTTGGAAGACCCATTTGTGACCAAGCTTTAACTTCCTGATTGATGTCTTGAGATGTTGCTTCAATATATACACATACATTTCCTACCTCATGATGCCATCTATTTTGTGAAGTGCACCAGTACCTCCTGCAGCAAAAGCACCCCCACAACATGATACTTCCATCCCCGTGCTCACGGTTGGGATGGTGTTCTTTAGCCTGCAAGCCTCCCCCTTTTTCCTCCAAACATAATGGTCATAATGGTCATTATGGCCAAGCAGTTCTATTTGTGTTTCATCAGACCAGAGGACATTTCTCCAAAAAGTATGATCTTTGTCCCCATGTGCAGCAGACCGTAAGGTGGTTTTGGAGCAGTGGCTTCTTCCTTGCTGAACGACCTTTCAGATTATGTAGATGTTGGACTCATTTTACTGTGGATACAGATACTTTTGTACCGGTATCCTCCAGCCAAGATCTTCACAAGGTCCTTTGCTGTTGTTCTGGGATTGAGTTGCACTTTTCGCACCAAATTACGTTAATCTCTAGGAGACAGAACGCGTCTCCTAGATGACGGCTGTGTGGTTCAATGGTGTTTATTCTTGCGTACTATTGTTTGTACAGATGAACGTGGTACCTTCAGGCATTTGGAAATTTCTCCCAAGGATGAACCAGGCTTGTGGAGGTCTACACTTTTTCTTCTGAGATCTTGGCTGATATCTTTTGATTTTCCCATGATGTCAAGCAAAGAGACACTGAGTTTGAAGGTAGGCCTTGAAATACATCCACATGTACACCTCCAATTTACTCAAATGAGGTCAATTAGCCTATCAGACTCTTCTAAAGCCATGACATAATTTTCTGGAATTTCCAAGCTGTTTAAAAGCACAGTCAACTTAGTGTATGTAAACTTCTGACCCACTGGAATTGTGTTTCGTGGTAATTTCCTGTAGTACTAAGTGAAAGGAGAGTTTACAAACCACACACAAGTCAGAGTTATACTTTAAACTTCATCTTTTAATAATATGAGCTTCAGCATAGCCCTTTGACTCTCAGATCAATTCAGTGTCTATAAATGAATTCTGAGAGTGTCAACATAATGGCAACTGAGATATTTTATAACAAAGATCCACCCCCTAGTCAACATGACAAACCACAGATAATAGGAAAACTGCACAAAGGCCTTTTACTTGAGAGAGGAGTATCCCATAGCCAGATAGCATTAGCTATAAATTATCGTTTAGTTTGCTCTCTAAGACGAGGTTCTACATCTCGTTCTTGGTACTTCCTATTACCAAAACATTACCTCATCCAATGGCATATATCAATTATCAATTCTAGATACTCCCATCTCAAATAGAACCCACCCCTGGACAAGCTCCCTGAGAGGAGTGAGCCTCTAGGTCATATACTATGAAAGACAAGTTTCGACATCAGAGGGGACATACAATGGTTCCAGACACTACCATACTCCTCCCCCCAATGGGAAAATGAGGGAGTGACTAGAGTACAGACATAGTGGAGTCCTTCACATGGTTTCACAGATATATTCATTATGAAGACAATGTTCAAACCTGACTTATCCCTTTCTGATATTCTGCCAATTACTAGACATGTAAAGGACAAGCCTGACCTCTCTCCTCTCTGGGCCCCAAGTGACTTTTCCCTAGAGAAGCATATTATGAAAGTAGATAAAACATATTATTTATCAATGTTACCTAACTAATTCTGATTCAGCTATGACATGTGATACAGTGAAATAATCTGTCTGTAAACAATTGTTGGAAAATGTACTTGTGTCATGCACAAAGTAGATGTCCTAACCGACTTGCCAAAACTATAGTTTGTTAACAAGAAATTTGTGGAGTGGTTGAAAAACGAGTTTTAATGACTCCAACCTAAGTATGTAAACTTCTGACTTCAATTGTACGAAAAAACGAAAAACAGACTATTTACACGGGATAAGACAAACACACATCCGACTGCTACGCCATCTTAGATTGTGTGTTGAAGCAAACTGTATTTCCAAACTTTGTGTTTGGAATAATAGCCTACTGTGCAATTGTCAAAATGATGATAATGCCCTTCTGTAAACCTTTTCAGACAGTCAGCAGAATATCACCGAGTTCCCAGGTCTAGGTGACCAAATCCACGAAATTAACAAACAAATCAACATGCAAAAAAGTATTACTTTAACAACATAAGCATGCATAAAAAGGTATTTAACTGCAACAAAATGACGAATCCAAAACATCAATTTTTATTGTTAAACGTGACAATGTACACTGATAGTGTTAGCCAGCTAGCTAGAGTGGGCAAGTTAGCTGGTCCTGCTGATGGACATAGGTGCTGACGTATCACCACCCATGCAACGTTTTCGACTGTGATTAGTCTTCTTCAGTGAGGTTGAATGTGGTTGGCATCCAATAAATGTTGCATTACCGCCACCCACAAGACTGGAACACGACTCCCTTATACTTTGCTTGAAAAATAAAATAATAATAAGCAAATACCCTACCATCTAACACTACACTCACAAATAAAAAACAACCCTACCCTACTCCATTATTGAAATCTATTTAGTCCTATTTCAGGCCAACAAACCGGAAAGGATTGGACACCACCACTTAACACACCCTGTAACTCTTCTGATTGAATTTCTCGTACACCCAAATATCTCTCTGCAGCTGCCACCACAACAATTTTTTGCGACTTATGTTCTATCCCTGCAGTACTATAAATGTTATAAATGCTAAAAATCCAATCTTACTGAAACATATATCAGTTGTTGGCCTATCCTTCTGTACTGGTACAGATCCCCTTGGGCACACCTACAATTGACACATAACACTACTTTCCCCAATGCTACATATTCCTTTGTCTGATGCCCTTCTGCACACTTCTCACACCTAAGAACCTCCCTCCTACACACTGCTGCCACACTGCCCATAAGATTGACACCTGTAACAACTTAATGTATTTGGCACTAAAGCTCGTACAGGATAACTTACATATCCTAACATCACTTTGTCCGGCAAAGACTCAACATCAAAACTAAAAAAGAAGAGACAAGGGTCCACTTTTTCCAAAAACTTCACTCCTACTGTCACCTGTGGTTGGTCAACAACAACAGCATCACTTCAAAAATAGAGCAGAATCCTATTTTCTCCGCCTCAGCTGAGCAGCTTCCATTGGCACGAGCACTGCCGACTGCTCCACCTGGATATAATTTCTGTCTAGAATTTTTATTATATAGCCAATTTTGACTTTGTCTGTGGTAACTAGTCAAAATGGTTGTGCCTGTTGTTCACATGCGTATTTGTCCTCTCATTGGCTAGAATTGTCCCACCAAAAGGAGAAACCTGCTCCTTTTACTCTCTGTTCCGAACGTACTAGAAGACCAATTATTATAGCCTTTAGCCGTACCCTTATCCTACTCCTCCTCTGTTCCTCTGGTGATGTAGAGGTTAATCCAGACCATGCTGTGCCGAGCTCCACTCTCATTCCCCAGGCGCTCTCATCTGTTGATTTCTGTAACCATAAAAGCCTTGGTTTGATGCATGTTAACATTAGAAGCCTCCTCCCTAAATTTGTTTATACACTGCCTTAGCACACTGCTAATCCGGATGTCCTAGCTGTGTCTGAATCCTGGCTTAGGAAGACCACAAAACCCCCTGAAATTTCCATCCCTAACTATAACATTTTCTGACAAGATAGAACTGCCAAAGGGGGCAGAGTTGCAATCTACTGCAGACAAAGCCTGAAGAGTTCTGTCTTACTATCCAGGTCTGCGCCCAAACAATTTGAGATTCTACTTTTAAAAATTCACCTTTCCGGAAACAAGTCTCTAACCGTTGCCGCTTGCTATAGACCACCTTCTGCCCCCGGCTGTGCCTTGGACACCATATGTGAATTGATTGCCCCCCATCTATCTTCAGAGCTTGTGCTGTTAGGTGACCTAAACTGGGACATGCTTAACATGCTTAACCCGGCCACCCTACAATCTAAGTTTGATGCCCTCAATCTCACACAAATATCAATGAACCTACCAGGTACAACCCCAAATCCGTAAACACGGGCACCCTCATGGATATCATCTTAACTAACCTGCCCTCCAAATACACCTCTGCTGTCTTCAACCAGGATCTCAGCGATCACTGCCTCATTGCCCGTGTCCGTAATGGGCCTGCGGTCAAACAACCACCCCTCATCACTGTCAAAGACTCCCTAAAACACTTCAGCGAGCAGGCCTTTCTAATCGACCTGGCCCGGTTATCCTGGAAGGATATGGACCTCATTCCGTCAGAGGATGCCTGGTTATTCTTTAAAAGTGCTTTCCTCACCATCTTAAATAAGCATGCCCCATTCAAAAAAAATTGAACCAGGAACAGATATAGCCCTTGGTTTAATCCAGCCCTGACTGCCATTGACCAGCACAAAAACATCCTGTGGCGTACTAGCATCGAATAGCCCTCACGATATGCAACTTTTCAGGGAAGTTAGGAACCAATATACACAGGCAGTCCGGAAAGCAAAGGCTAGCTTTTTCAAACAGAAATTTGCATCCTGTAGCACAAACTCAAAAAGGTTCTGGGACACTGTAAAGTCTATGGAGAATAAGAGCACCCTGTCACGAATCTCACCGAAGATGGTGCCTCTTCCTGTTCGGGCAGCGCTCGGCGGTCGTCGTTGCCGGCCTATTAGCTGCCATCGATTCCCTTTCAGTTTGTTTCTGTTTATTGGGTTTAATTGGGTACACCTGTTTTGAGTTAGTGTTTGTTTGTACGCTATTTAAGGGCACTAGGCCCGCTGGGTATTTGTGCGGGCTTGTTCTCTGTTATTTGGCTTTGGTGTATTAGTGTGATCTATATTTTTCCGGACAGTTTTAGTCCTTTGTATTTTGGACGGTTGTTTCATGCGCCCTTGTGTTTTGCATGTCCATCTCTCCACTGTCTTTGGAATAAAATATCCACGTACGGAATTACCTGCTCTCTGCGCTTGACTCCTCCACTCACCATTCCTAGAAGTCGTAACAGAAGCCCGCACCTTTGAATGGAGTCAGCAGGAGCAGCGACCACCCCTCTCCCAACTATGGAAGAGCGCGTCCATCATCATACAGCTGTCCTCCATCGGATCGGTTCAGCGATGGATCAGATGATGGAGAGAATGGAGCGATGGGAGAGGAGTGGTCTACCGACGTCTACCCCAGCTCCCCCACAGACGACGCCACCTACTCCACCTATGTCGTCCTCCCCCCCGAGGGAGTACGATGGAGCGGCGGCTGGGTGCCAGGGATTTTTGCTCCAGCTCGAGCTCTACCTGGCTACCGTGAGTCCGGCTCCCTCGGGTGAGGAGAGTGTGAGCCTCCTCGTCTCCTGTTTGACGGGTAGGGCCCTGGACTGGGCCAACGCTGTCTGGAACAGCCCAGACTCGGCTCGGGACCACTACGCGGAGTTCACCCGCCGTTTTCGAGCTGTGTTCGACCACCCACCAGAGGGCAAAGCGGCGGGTGAGCGACTGTTCCACCTCAGACAGGAGACAAGGATTGCGCAGGACTTCGCGTTGGAGTTCAGGACCCTGGCTGCTGGTGCTGGGTGGAATGACAGGGCCCTGATGGACCATTACCGTTGCAGTCTCCGGGAGGACGTCCGCCGGGAGCTAGCTTGTCGGGACACAACTCTCTCCCTTGATGAACTGATAGACATGTCGATTCGACTGGACAACCTGCTAGCTGCCCGCGGGCGTTCAGAAGGGGTCCTGTCAATTCCACCTTCCAGCCCTCCCGCTCCAACTCCGATGGAGTTGGGAGGAGCTGCATCTAGGGAGACCGGAGGAGGAGGCTCCTCCTGCGCCTATTGTGGACGGAGAGGACACACTTCGGACCGGTGCTGGAGGAGTCCCTCTGGGAGTCGAGCTGGCCGGCGGAACACTTCTTGGCCACCCCAGGTGAGTAGGCACCAAACTCACCCAAAGCTCCCTGTTGGTCACATGTTTTTGTTTATTTTTTTCCCTCCGTTTTTTCCCTCTCTTCAGCATAAGGCGCTAGTCAATTCAGGCGCAGCTGGGAGTTTTATGGACCGCGGACTCGCCCGTAAGTTGGGTATTCCGTGCAGATAGACCCACCTGTCCCCGTGCACTCCTTAGATAGCCGACCGTTAGGGTCAGGGCTGGTCAGGGAGGCCACGATTCCGCTTGACATGGTAACGCAGGGGGATCATAGGGAGAAGATCAGTTTCTACCTTATTGATTCACCTGGGTTTCCAGTGGTGTTGGGGGTTCCCTGGCTGGCTATTCACAATCCCCTCATTTCCTGGAAACAGGGGGCTCTTCAGGGGTGGTCAGACGAGTGTTCGGGTAGGTGTATAGGAGTTTCCATCGGTGCCACGACGGTGGAGAGTCCAGGCCAGGTTTCCACCGTGCGCATTCCCCCAGAATATGCCGATTTGGCTATCGCTTTTAGTAAGAAAAAAGCGACCAAAATACCACCCCATCGACAGTGGGATTGCGTGATAAACCTCCAGGAGAACGCTGCACTTCCCCGGAGTCACATGTACCCACTGTCACAGGAGGAGACGTTGGCTATGGAGACATATGTCAAGGAAGCTCTGAGACAGGGGTACATTCGGCCCTCCATATCACCCGTCTCCTCGAGTTTCTTTTTTGTGAGGAAAAAGGAGGGAGGTCTGCGTCCGTGCATTGATTATCGAGGTCTCAATACGATCACAGTGGGATTTAGTTATCCGCTACCGCTCATCGCTACGGCGGTGGAATCATTCCACGGAGCGCGTTTCTTCACAAAACTGGACCTCAGGAGCGCGTATAATCTGGTGCGTATTCGGGGAGGAGACGAGTGGAAAACAGCGTTTAGTACCACATCAGGCCACTCTGAGTACCTCGTCATGCCGTATGGGTTGAAAAATGCTCCAGCCGTCTTCCAATCCTTTGTAGATGAGATTCTCAGGGACTTGCACGGGCAGGGTGTGGTAGTCTATATTGATGACATCTTGATTTATTCTGCCACACGCACCGCGCATGTCTCCCTGGTGCGCAAGGTTCTTGGGCGACTGCTGGAGCATGACCTATACGTCAAGGCTGAGAAATGTGTGTTCTCCAAACAAGCCATTTCCTTCCTGGGTTATCGCATTTCCAGCTCGGGGGTGGTGATGGAGTGTGACCGCGTTAACGCAGTGCGTAATTGGCCGACTCCGACCACGGTAAAGGAGGTGCAGCGGTTTTTAGGGTTTGCCGAGGTTTATCCGGGGTTTTGGCCAAGTAGTGGCGCCCATTACCTCACTGCTGAAGGGGGGCCAGTGCGTCTGCGGTGGTCGGCAGAGGCTGATGGAGCCTTCAACCAGTTGAAGGCGCTGTTCACTGAAGCTCCCGTGTTGGCGCATCCGGACCCTTCGTTAGCATTCATAGTGGAGGTGGATGCGTCCGAGGCTGGGGTTGGAGCCGTGCTGTCTCAGCGTTCGGGCACCCCCCCGAAGCTCCGTCCCTGCGCTTTCTTTTCTAAGAAGCTGGGTCCGGCGGAGCGGAACTATGATGTGGGGGACCGGGAGTTACTAGCTATGGTAAAGGCCCTGAAGGTGTGGAGACACTGGCTAGAGGGGGCTAAACACCCTTTCCTCATCTGGACTGACCACCGCAATCTGGAGTATATTCGAGCAGCGAGGAGACTGAATCCGCATCAGGCTAGGTGGGCCATGTTCTTTACACGCTTTAGATTTACGATCTCTTATAGACCAGGTTCCCTTAACACTAAGGCCGACGCGCTGTCCCGTCTCTATGACACCGAGGACCGGTCCATCGAACCCACTCCCATCCTTCCAGCCTCTCGGCTGGTGGCCCCGGTGGTATGGGAGGTGGACGCGGACATCGAGCGGGCGTTGAGGGTTGAACCTGCGCCTACACAGTGTCCGACCGGTCGTAGGTATGTGCCGCTTGGTGTCCGTGATAAATTGATTCGGTGGGCTCACACACTACCTTCTTCGGGTCATCCGGGGATTGATAAGACAGTGCGGGGTCTTAGGGGGAAATACTGGTGGCCCACCTTAGCTAAGGATGTGAAGCTCTATGTCTCTTCCTGTTCAGTATGCGCTCAGAGTAAGGCTCCTAGGCATCTGCCTAGAGGGAAGTTACAACCCCTCCCGGTTCCACAACGGCCATGGTCCCATCTCTCAGTAGATTTCCTTACGGATCTTCCCCCATCTCAGGGGAACACTACCGTTCTGGTCGTTGTGGATCGGTTCTCTAAGTCCTGCTGTCTCCTCCCATTGCCTGGTCTCCCTACGGCCCTACAGACTGCAGAGGCTCTATTTACCCACGTCTTCCGGCACTACGGGGTTCCAGAGGACATCGTTTCTGATCGGGGTCCCCAGTTCACGTCCCGGGTTTGGAAGGCGTTTATGGAGCGTCTGGGGGTCTCGGTCAGCCTTACCTCTGGTTATCACCCCAAAAGTAATGGGCAGGTGGAGAGAGTAAACCAGGAAGTGGGTAGGTTTTTGAGGTCGTATTGCCAGGATCGGCCAGGAGAATGGGCGAGGTACATCCCGTGGGCAGAGTTGGCCCAGAACTCACTTCGTCATTCATCCACGAATATGTCGCCATTCGAATGCGTACTGGGCTACCAGCCGGTCCTGGCTCCGTGGCATCAGAGTTAGACCGAAGCTCCTGCGGTGGAGGAGTGGGTACAGCGCTCTAGAGAGACCTGGCGGGCAGTCCAGGATTCCAGGGGTACTGTCACGAATCTCGCCGAAGATGGTGCCTCTTCCTGTTCGGGCGGCGCTCGGCGGTCGTCGTCACTGGCCTATTAGCTGCCATCGATTCCCTTTCCGTTTGTTTCTGTTTATTGGGTTTAATTGGGTACACCTGTTTTGAGTTAGTGTTTGTTTGTAGGCTATTTAAGGGCACTAGGCCCGCTGGGTATTTGTGAGGGCTTGTTATTTGGTTTTGGTGTATTAGTGTGATCTATATTTTTCCGGACAGTTTTAGTCCTTTGTATTTTGGACGGGTTGTTTCATGCGCCCTTGTGTTTTGCATGTCCGTGTCTCCACTGTCTTTGGAATAAAATATCCACGTACGGAATTACCTGCTCTCTGCGCTTGACTCCTCCACTCACCATTCCTAGAAGTTGTAACACACCCCCTCCCAGCTGCCCACTGCACTGAGGCTAGGAAACACTGTCACCACTGATACATTCACGATAATTGAGAATTTCAATAAGCATTTTTCTATGGCTGGCCATGCTTTCCACCTGGCTACCCCTACCTCGGTCAACAGCCCTGCACCCCCCACAGCAACTTGCCCAAGCCTCATCCATTTCTCCTTCACCCAAATCCAGATAGCTGATGTTCTGAAAGAGCTGCAAAATCTGGACCCCTACAAATCAGCCGGGCTAGACAATCTGGACCCTACAATTATCTGCCTAAATTGTTGCAACCCCTATTACTAGCCTGTTCAACCTCTTTCGTATCGTCTGAGATCCCCAAAGATTGGAAAGCTGCCGCAGTCATCCCCCTCTTCAAAGGGGGAGACAATCTAGACCCAAACTGCTACAGACCTATTTCTATCCTACCCTGCCTTTCTAAGGTCTTCGAAAGCCAAGTTAACAAACAGATCACCGACTATTTTGAATCCAGCCACACCTTCTCCGCAATGCAATCTGGTTTCCGAGCTGGTCATGGGTGCACCTCAGCCACGCTCAAGGTCCGAAACAGTATCATAACCGCCATCGATAAGAGGCAATACTGTGCAGCTGTATTCATCGACCTGGCCAAGGCTTTCGACTCTGTCAATCACCACATTCTTATCGGTAGACTCAACAGCCTTAGTTTCTCAAATGACTGCCTCGCCTGGTTCACCAGCTACTTCTCAGACAGAGTTCAGTGTGTCAAATCAGAGGGCCTCTTGTCCGGACCTCTGGCAGTCTCTATGGGGGTGCCACATGGTTCAATCCTCTTTTCTTTGTACACATCAATGATGTCGCTCTTGCTGCTGGTGATTCTCTGATCCACCTCTAAGCAGACAACACCATTCTGTATACTTCTGGCCATTCTTTGGACACTCTTAACTATCCTCGAGACAAGCTTCAATGCCATACGACTCTCCTGTGGCCTCCAACTGCTCTTAAATGCAAGTAAAACTAAATGCATGCACCTAAACCAATCGCTGCCCACCCGCCCGTCCAGCATCATTACTGGTGGTTCTGACTTAGAATATGTGGACAAATACAAGTATCTAGGTGTCTGGTTAGACTGTAAACTCTCCTTACAGCCTCACATTAAACATCTCCATTCCAAAATGAAATCTAGAATCGGTTTCCTATTTCGCAACATAGCACCCTTCACTCATGCTGCCAAACATACCCTCGTGAAACTGACTACCCTACCGTTCCTTGACTTTGGCGATGTCATTTACAAAATAGCCTCCAACACTCTACTCAGCAAATTGGATGCAGTCTATCCCAGTGCCACCCGTTTTGTCACCAAATCCCCATATACTACCCATCACTGCGACCTGTATGCTCTCGTTGGCTGACCCTCGCTTCATATTCGTCGTTAAACCCACTGGCTCCAGGTCATCTATAAGTCTTTGGTAGGAGCTCGATATCTCACAGGATGTATAAATCAGAAATGTCCCTTTATAACTCATCACCAAATGGGGTAATAAGAGGAAGTCCAGCGGCGGGAAGAGGGAGAAGATAGATGTAGATGAAACTTGGCCAACGTTCTACACATTTTTTTTGTCAATGGAACATTATATCTCAATTTAGTTTTCTTTTCTGTTACGAACAGTGTGAACTAAGTTTTGTGGACTTTTTTGTTGTTTAAAAGGAGTACATGGGCGAATGTATTTATTGCACTCGTGCACTTCACAGAGAAGGCGTTCCCTGATGGAAATTTGCAAATACATGCTAAAATGTGCCAATAGGATCTCGCTCTCTTGCTTGGCTCTGCCCACCTCCTTGCTTGTTCTGCACACTATGCTTCTTTTGCTCTCATTGGATATGACACTGTTGAGATATCTTGGGTTAGTTACCAGTATCTTTGCTAATGTTCTTGTCACTTGCTAGCAAGCTAGCTAGCAAACTTCAGCTACCACAGTCATGTCAGACATTGCACCTGGAATGAAACACTAGCTGCATTTCTGTTTGTTTGAGCCTTTGTTCTATTGGTATTTACTTGGATATATCCATAATGATGTTGATGAGGTCTGACAGCCAGACAGCAAGGCTTATATTATGTTACAAAACAAATAGTAGCCTTCAATATAAAGTTGTTTTTGATCAAATAAAAACCTGTCACTTCTGTGCTTTTACCCATTTTTTGCAATATCCAATTGGTAGTTTCAGTCTTGTCCCATCCCTGCAACTCCCGTACGGACTCAGAAGAGGCAAAGGTCGAGAGCTATGCATCCTCCGAAACACGACTCTTCCAAGCAACACTGCTTCTTGACACACTGCTCGCTTAACCCGGAATCCAGCCGCACCAATGTGTCGGAGGAAACACCATACACCTGGTGATCGAAAGTCTTCTTGCAGGCACCCGACC
The DNA here is from genome assembly GCF_018296145.1 of Oncorhynchus tshawytscha. Lineage (NCBI taxonomy): Eukaryota > Metazoa > Chordata > Actinopteri > Salmoniformes > Salmonidae > Oncorhynchus > Oncorhynchus tshawytscha. Next base: position 25,058,172 of record NC_056449.1, read on the forward strand.
CGCCACAAGGAGTCGCTAGGACAAGGAAATACAGCGAGCCAAACCTCGTTGGGTCTCACGGTCACGGCTGGCTGTGACACAGCCTGGAATCGAACCCGGGTATGTAGTGATGCCTCAAGCACTGCGATGCAGTGACTAAGTACCGCTGCACCACTCGGGAGGCCCACTTTGTCACTTTCACAAGGTTGTAGTAATTAAAGTTTCAGCTATTATGATATTGGCTCAAATCTAGGTTTTGCCTTTATATTTTGAGAAAATGAACAACAATAATATCAGTCAGTTAACATGACCTTTATGAATTATGAAACGTTTCTGCTTTAATTAAGTGATTTTTGGATTACATAAATGCATCAAGATTTACAAAAACTTACATTAGCTGATGATCTCCTAAATCTGTGTTTACCATCCAAACAATTAATTTCCCAATTGGCTTTGGCCAACAAGCTATGGCGGAGTTAGTGCCTACAAAAAGATGCCATTACTATTGCTCTCTATCAAGCCTCCAGACGGTGCCCATCTGCGTCTCCTCCAGTGCGAGCATGAGCTGCAGTGTATAGCTTCATGCAGGCTAGCAACAACCGTTGAATTAGCAGCTCTCTATTTTCATCAAGAATATTTTGTGGTAGACTTTACCAAACATAACTGAAAATGTGACCAGACAAGCAGCAAGTTGACAAAACAATGAATGCAGTCAGCTAGATGGCTAACTTTAGCGTCCACCATCCTCATGTGTTTCTCTCTAGCAGTGAACTTCTCTCCAGAGTCCGAGTAGAAAGCAAAGCATATTGTTGATTTGCCCCATCAATCCTGCTGAGAACTTGATAAATTCAGCTTCCCCTCTGAGAATAAACCAGACCTACATTATATCCATTCTATTAATTTACACATTTTCATTCAGATTGGTATAATTGTGACTGTTTATTATTACTGTACTCAAGTTCACTTTGATGTTTTCTTTAATTTACCAACAGATATATGGAGGATGGGAAGACTGCTTCAGCTACTGATATTGGCTTTGATACTATTGATCTGCATTTATCTTTTATTTGTAAGTTCTACAATTTTAAACATTTATTTTGTTTTAATCATTTTGAAGCTATGCATTGTTTACGACAGCATTATTGATACAAGATTATACAGTGCATTCAGATCCTTTCCCTTTTTTCACATTTTATGTTACAGCCTTATTCTAAAATTGATTAAATAAAGAAAATCCTCATCAATCTACACATGATGCCTCATAACATTTTAGAAAATTGATTAAAAAAATAAATCACAGAAACACCTTAAGTATTCAGACCCTTTGCTATGAGACTCGAAATTGAGTTCGGGTGTATCCTGTTTCCGTCGATCACCCTTGAGATGTTTCTACAACTTGATTGGAGTCCACCTGTGGTAAATTCAATTGATTGGACATGATTTAGAAAGGCACACACCTGTCTTTATAAGGTCCCACAGTTGACAGTGTGTCAGAGCAAAAACCCAGCCATGAGGTCAAAGGAATTGTCCGTAGAGCTCCGAGACAGGATTATATTGAGGCAAAGATCTGGGGAAGCTTACAAAAAAATATCTGCAGCATTGAAGGTCCCCAAGAACACAGTGGCCTTCATTCTTAAATGGAAGAAGTTTGGAACCATCAAGACTCTTCCTAGAGCTGTCAGCCCGGCCAAACTGAGCAATTGGGGGAGAAGAGCCTTGGTCAGGGAGATGACCAAGAACCCGATGGTCACTCTGACAGAGCTCCAGTTCTGCTCCAGTTTTTTAGCACACCACCATGTGGGCCCTTATGATAAATTGGCCAGATGGAAGCCACTCCTCAATAAAAGGCATGACAGCCCGTTTGGAGTTGACTAAAAGGCACCTAAAGACTCTCAGACCAGGAGAAACAGATTCTCTGGTCTGATGAAACCAAGATTGAACTCTTTGGCCTGAATGCCAAGCATCACGTCTGGAGGAAACTTGGCACCATCCCTAAGGTGGCAGGTAGCCTAGTGGTTAGAGTGTTGGGCCAGTAACCGAAAGGTTTCTGGATTGAATCCCCAAGTTGACAAGGTAAAAATCTGTCATTCTGCCCCTCAACAAGGCAGTTAATCCACTGTTCCCCGGTAGGCCATCATTGTAAAAAATAATTTGTTCTTAACTGACTTTCCTAGCTAAATAAAGCTTCAATTAAAGCGTGGTGGCAGCATCGTGCGGTGGGGATGTTTTTCAGCTGCAGGGACTGGGAGACTAGTCAGTATTGAGGGAAAGATGAACGGCGCAAAGTAATGAGATCCTTGATGAAAACCTGCTCTAGAGCACTCAGGACCTCAGACTGGGGTGGAGGTTCACCTTCCAACTGGACAATGACCCTCAGCACACAGCCAAAACAACACAGGAGTGGCTTTGGGACAAGTCTCTGAGTGTCCTTGAGGAGCCAGAGCCCAGACTTGAACCCAATTGAACATCTCTGGAGAGAACTGAAAATATCTGTGCAGCAACGCTCCCCATACAACCTGACAGAGCTTGAGAGAATCTGCAGAGAAGAATGGATAAACTCCCCAAATACAGATGTGCCAAGCTTCTTGCCTCATACCCAAGAAGACTTGAGGCTGTAATCCCTGCCAAAGGTGCTCCAACAAAAGTACTGAGTATAAAGTGTCTGAAAACTTATGTAAATGTTATATTTCAGTTTTTAATTTTAATACATTTGCTAAAATCTCTAAACCTGTTTTTGCTTTGTCAATATGGGGTATTGTGTGTGTAGATTGAGGGAATATAACAATTTAATCAATTTTAGAATAAGGCTGTAACTTGTCAAAATGTGGAAAAGGTCCAGACGTCTGAATACTTCCCGAATGCACAGTGTTAGTGGTTTTGATGGGGTAAGACAGCTATACTAAGCTCGAGGTATTAAGGTACACGTTATGTGCCTCTAGGCTTTAGTCAATATAATGATTAGGCCAATAGTTTGTTTGGTGATAAACAGATTCTTTCTTTGTCTCACTGTAGGTATGTCAATTCAACCAGTGCCTGCTGAATGTGTCACCATCCAATCATCTCAAATACAACCACACTAGCTTCACAAGTTGTAGTGGAATCAACGGGACATTTACACCAACCAATGACTCCTTAATAAGTAAAGAGGAATGGGAATCTCTGCTCAAAGAGCTACAATGGTCATTACCGCCTGTTGTCCTCTTATCCACAGATGAGGCCACAAACCCCACTAAGTGCTCATTCTCTGTTGTCAACCCCAATTCAAACCACACAATTGGAGGGTTTATAGATGTGATTTTGATAGCTAGAGATACTAAAAACAGGATCAAAACCTATGGAGGGGACTTTTTTCAGGCCAAGTTGTTTAACTCAGAACTTAAGGCCAGTACTTATGGAGCTGTAACAGACCACTTTAATGGCACCTACACTGCCCGTCTGGCCCTGCTTTGGCCCGGACCTGCCAAGGTATCCATCCGCCTAGTGCACTCTAGCGAGGCCGTGCAGGTACTGTGTAGGCAAAGGGAACAGGACCCAGATAAGGTCTACTTCCAAGGCTACTTTGAGGAGGGTGGCAAGCAGGAAACTGTGATGTGCAATGCCCAGAGAAGTCCTAGGCTGGTGGGGAATGATGCACAGTGTTGCTGTGAGTACAGAGAGCCAGTCACTGGGGAGACCTGGTTCTGTCGTCGGCCATCTTCCCTGCCTTGCCATGCTTTGACCTACCACAGCATGGGCGGTTACCAGGCAGTACTCTCCAAGGTGGAGGCGACCCTTCTAAAGAGGTAGATACAGTGTCTTCAGAAAATATTCATACCCCTTGACTTAGTCAAAAAAAAATTGTTACAGCCTAAATTCAAAATGGATGAAATTGATTTGTTTTCTGACCCATCTACACACAACACCCCATAATGACAAAGTGAAAACATGAAATGTAATTTATGTAAGATTCACACCCGTTCTGGGTAAGCTTTCCACACCTGAATTGTGCAACATTTTCCCATTATTCTTTTCAAAATTCTTCAAGCTCTGTCAAATTGGTTGTTTATCATTTGCTAGATAACCCTTTAAAAGTCTTGCCATAGATTTTCAAGCAAATTTAAGTCAAAACTGTAACTCGGCCACTCAGGAACATTCACTGTCTTCTTGGTAAGCAACTCCAGTATATATTTGGCCTTGTTTTTTAGGTTATTGTCCTGCTGAAAGGTGAATTTCCCAGTGTCTGTTGGAAAGCAGACTGAACCAGGTTTACCTCTAGGATTTTTCTTGTGCACAGATCCATTCTGTTTTGTTAAGGACTCTCCAGCAGTTATTTTTACGATATATGTTTTTGACATTCCTGAAGAAAATAATGTGCTTTTTACTCCATACATTTTCCCTGACACCCAAAAGTACTCCTTAGCAGGACAGGAAAATGATCCAATTCATGCACTTCTCAAGAGAACATCCCTGGTCATCCCTATTGCCTCTGATCTGGTGGACTCACTAAACACAAATGCTTCATTTGTAAATTATATCTGAGTGTTGGAGTGTGCCCCTGGCTATCCGTACATTTTTCTAAAACAAGAAAACGGTGTCGTCTGGTTTGCTTAATATAAGTTAATTTAAATGATTTATACTTTACCTTTTGATACTTAAATATATTTGAGCAATTACACTTACTTTTGATATTTAAGTATATTTAAAACAAAACTTTTAGACTCTTAATCAATTAGTGTTTTACTTATTGAATTTTACTTTTACTTCTATTAAGGCATCTATACTTTTACTCAAGTATGACATTTAGGTACTTTTTTCACCACTGCTCCCCAGGGCTTAATGATTAGGAGCATACCCATAACCTGATGCAGCCACCGCTATGTTTGAAAATATGGAGAGTGGTACTCAGTAATGTTTTGGATTTTACCTATACATAACACTTTGTATTCAGGACAAAAATGTAATTGCTTTGCAGTATTACTTTAGTGCCTTGTTGCAAACAGGATGAATGTTTTTGGAATATTTAATAATGTACATGCTTCCTTATTTTCACTCTGTCAGTTAGGTTGGTATTGTGGAGCAACTACAATGTTGTTGATCCATCCTCAGTTTTGTCCTATCACAGCCATTAAACTCTAACTCTTTTAAAGTCACCATTGGCATGAAGGACAACTGTATCTTTGTAATGACTGGGTGTATTGATACACCATCCAAAGTGTAATTATTAACGTCACCATGGACCATGCATTTTTTTATTACCCATCTACCATTAGGTGCCCTACTTTAAGAGGCATTGGAAAACCTCCATGGTCTTTGTGGTTGAATCTGTGTTTGAAATTCACTGCTCGACAGAGGGACCTTAAAGATATTTGTATGTGTGGGGTACAGAGATGAGGTAGTCATTCAAAAATCATGTTAAACACTATTATTGCATACAGAGTGAGTCCATGCAACTTATTATGTGACTTGTTAAGTGGATTTTGGCTCCTGAACTTAAGACTTGCCAACACAAAGGGGCTGAATACTTAGTTCATTTGAAAAACATGATTTCACTTTGATATTATGGGGAATAGTGTATAGGCCAGTGACGACAAAATCTGAATTTAATACATTATAAATTCAAGCTATAAAACAAAATATGGAAAGGTCAGAGTGTGAATTCTTTCTAAAGGCAATGTATGTACAAATGTCTACAACTCACAGGGTTTATATGCAATTATACGCAATACAATCCATATAATAATTATGTTAACCACAAACTGAGCTGATTAGTGGGTCTATGCGGAGAGGGCAAAATATAGCCTTCACTCCAAGCTTAGTTTTGTGCAATGCACATCCCGGACCAAAAACAATTAGCTGGCCTTAGGTGTCTAGATGGTGTCAAGCACTCCTCCAGCATCTTTTCATTTGTTCTGCGTCTCACGGATGTTCTTCTTTGTGATCCGAAAACCTTTGCAAATCTGCCTAGAAGGCCAGCATCCCGGAGTCGCCTCTTCACTGTTGATCGTGAGAAAAAGGTGTTTTGCGGGTACTATTTAATGAAGCTGCCAGTTGAGGACTTGCGAGGCATCTGTTTCTCAAACTAGACACTCTAATGTACTTGTCCTCTTGCTCAATTGCGCACCAGGGCCTCCCACTCTTCTTTATATTCTGGTTAGAGCCAGTTAGTGCTGTTCTGTGAAGGGAGTAGTACACAGCGTTGTATGAGATCTTCAGTTTCTTGGCAATTTCTTGCATGGAATAGCCTTCATTTCTCAGAACAAGAATAGACTGACGAGTTTCAGAAGAAAGTTCTTTGTTTCTGGCCATTTAGAGCCTGTAATTGAACACACAAATGCTGATGCTCCAGATACTCAACTTCTTTAAAGAAGGCCAGTTTTATTACTTATTTAATCAGCACAAGAGTTTTCAGCTGTGCTAACATAATTGCAAAAGGGTTTTCTAATGATCAATTAGCCTTTTAAAATGATAAACATGGATTAGCTAACACAGCGTGCCATTGGAACACAGGAGTGATGGTTGCTGATAATGGGCCTCTGTACACCTATGTAGATATTCCATTAAAAAATCAGCTGTTTCCAGCTACAATAGTCCTTTACAACATTAACAATGTCTACACTGTATTTCTGATCAATTTGATGTTATTTTAATGGACAAACAATGTGCATTTCTTTCAAAAACACGGACATTTCTAAGTGACCCCTAACTTTTGAACGGTAGTGTATTACTGTATGTGGACTGATATGAGGTGAATGGAATGTAGTTACCAAGGCCCTTTGCTTAAAAACCTCTTAAGGATCGGACCCTTTTTTCCCCCAATTTTCGCCTAAAATGACATACCCAAATCTAACTGCCTTGTAGCTCAGGACCTGCAGCAAGGATATGCATATTATTGACACCATTTGAAAGGAAACATTTTGAAATTTGTGGAAATGTGAAATGAATGTAAGAGAATATAACACATTAGATTTGGTAAAAGATAATACAATATTTGAAATGCAAGAGAAGATGGCAGCAGTGTATGTGCAAAGTTTTAGAATGATCCAATGAACCTTTGCATTTATGTTCAAAATGGGGTATCAATACTGCCCAGATGTGCCTAATTGGTTTATAAATAACTTTTTAAGTTCCTAACTGCACTCTCCGCAAACAATAGCATGGTATTCTTTCACTGTAATAGCTACTATAAATTGGACAGTGCAGTTAGATTAACAATAATTTAAGCTTTCTGCCAATATCAGATATGTCTATGTCCTGGGAAATATTCTTGTTACTTACAATCTCATGCTAATCGCATTAGCCTACGTTATCTCAACCGTCACGAGGGGGACCATCAATCCTGTAGAGGTTAATGATCATTTGTAATGTATTACAGTCTGATTTGCTTGGACGGTTTCCCATTTGATGCCGAAATTCTACATAGAGTCATTTATCTTTTAATCATCTTAGGAATACAATGTGATGGCGTCATTAAATTGCACGTCCCATTTTGCTCACTGCTGTACAGTCATATAAGCATGGCATAAAATGAGGCTGGGAATGTGTAGGAAATATAATGGCACACATATGGCACAGCAGCCATGTAGTAAACAGTATTAAGAACATAAACGCAAAACACTTTTGGTTACTTGTTAACAACGTTTGAAATGATTGTAAACTTCCTTCTTCTCTGCAGTTCCACAAACATTATTGTACCAGGTGACGATTCTGCTATCGATGTCCAGCAACAGGACACTGAAATCCGTAAGTTGTTCCAAACTACTTCTCCTTTGCTAAACTTATGAACCAACAGCTAAGTCTGACATAGGCCTAGCTAATTGACTGCAACTCACAAGACTTTTGCAGAGACATCCGTATGTGTTTCTCACAGCTTTGACTTTCAGAAAAAAAAATATGAAGACATAACCACAATGATTGCTTCAAGGTGATGCAAGTCCTTTGCCAGTACAATTTGTTTTGACTACGTTACATTACTTGTTTAATCTATCTCATTTGAATAATGTATATTCATAGATGATATTAAAAACATTTATATTAATCACATGATTAGTTGTGGGATTATCACAATGAATGTCAAAATGAGGATATATAAAAACATTTCAAATAAATCATATACTTTAGCCTAACGCATATGATTAATTATTAACCCACTTATCTATTGTTCTAACATAGGCCTGAAAGTATTTTTTTCTCTCTCTAGGATCACAAACAAAATGTCGTCCTGGTTTGCACACCTCAGTACCAGCTGGATTCTACCTCCAGGATCACTGGACATCCCTGGTGTGTGACTCAAAATCCTTTCCCTCAGCTAAACTGATATCTGGATGCCTGAAGGACAAACAGATCCTTATGATGGGTGACTCCACTCTCCGTCAGTGGTTCGACTACCTGGAGGAAACTGTGCCAAGTATGATATAGTTTGTAATCAGTTTATTATGTTAATATGTTTGTAGTCAAGTCCATGTGTTCAAATGGGTTTACATGGGTTAATAAAGCTTTGGCCAGGCAATTATGCAACTGGTATTGTTGAATGCAAAGACACCCATGTAAGTCATGGTATACGGCAAAAGTGTAATAATAACTTTTATAACTTCTTTAATGCATATCCCAGCACATTGTTTGTCTGAATTAATATATTTGCATTAAACTTATGATCCTTCTGCAGCATTGAAACGCCTGAACCTTCACACATCAAGCAAATCGGGCCCCTTTGAGGCAGTCGACACCCAGTCCAACACCCGTATTATCTGGCGGGCCCATGGGATACCTATACGGACAAGCAAGACCCCCTGGGCTGACCTTCACTACATCGCCAGCGAGGTGGATGGTATGGCAGGGGGTGCACACTCTGTAGTCGTCTTCACCATCTGGGCTCATTTCACCACGTACCCACTGGCTATGTACGCACACCGTCTGGTTGTCATCCGTAGGGCTGTGGCGTCGCTCCTAAGACGATCTCCCACTACTCTGGTAGTAATCAAGTCAGCCAACACGGGCTACAAGGATGTGTATGGCAGCGACTGGCTCTCCTGGCAGCTCGACATGGCACTCAGGGAAATATTCAGGGACTTGCCCGTGGTCCTCATCGACGTTTGGCAGATGACCTCCTGCCACTATTCTCCGGACAACATTCACCCGCCCTCTGTGGTGATCCAAAATGAAGTGGATCTCTTCCTGTCCTTTGTTTGTCCACAGTGAAAAATGTTGTAGTCATGCCTGTAATAACATTGTGCCTTACTGTATACACAATGCTGTCTCCAAAAGGATTCTACAGTATATTGGAAAGGGGATTTTAATTCTTGGAAGATAATTCCTTTAAAAACAGTTTGCCTTATTCAAAATGAATGTAAAGCTTTTCTAACTGGCCTTATTTTTAAAAAAAAACTACTTTAACTATGAACACTTGACAAAACTATGGCAAACCACAGAGCTCAAAGTTTTCTTTACAACCAAAATCCCCTCAACCTTTATCATTTCTGTTTCTCACACATTTCTGAGAATAGCATAACTATTAATATCCACAGAGAATCGATTCAAGAGAAGCGCTGATACCCAGTGCTCCTAGTTGTATTTTAAGCACTTAATGAGATTTTCATTTAAATATTATTTGATAGATTATTATTGACACTTACTACAGATTATGTAAATACATTATGTGCAACTGAGAAGGACACATGAGATTCGCAGTAAGAAACTCGTTGCAGGTTTTGAAAATCAGTGTTTTACTTTTAATCTTACCCAGTGATGTCACAGATACCTTTTATTTTTATCCACAGATTATAGAAAAGAAAGTGACACAATCTATTGTTTGTTGTATACTCAGTACTTTGTTGAAGCACCTTTGGCACTGATTAGTCTTAAATATTCTTGGGTATGGCGCTACAAGCTTGGCACACCTGTATTTGGGGATTTTCTCCCATTCTCTGCAGAGCCTCTCAAGCTCTTGTCAGGTTGAATAGGGACCAGTTCTTATTCTCTAATAAGAGTCCCTCAACTTAAACATTGAACAGGAAGGACAAACATTACAGGTTTGGCTTATATATTTTGAAATAACTTTTATTAAAAACAAGAACAGTTTCTATGTCTTAACTTGTCTTTGTCAATAATTTTTCTTCTAAGCAACCACACATGGACCACACAACATGGACTTGTTTGAGTTCAAATAAAGACAGTTCCTTAAAAGTTTGGCTGCAACCATTTTTGACCGTTATCTTTCTCAGCAGACCACTTCCTCTGTAGGCCAAAGAGAAATTGTTTGTTTAAAGGCCCAATATATTTGGTACAAAAACTCCAAAAAGCAGTGGTGTAAAGTACTTAAGGAGAAACGCTTTAAAGTCCAACTTAAGTAATTTTGGGGGGTATCTTTACTTTACAAGTAATATACTTGGCTACTTTTACTTCACTACAATCCTAAAGAAAATTATGTACTTTTTACTCCATACATTGAGAGTTGGAGCGTACCCCTGTCTATCCGAAAATAAATAAAACACTAGAAAATGTGGCTGTCTCCTTTGCTTTGAAATTATTTATACTCTTCGATTTTGTAGTGTTTTATTCATTTACGGATAGCCAGGGGTACGCTCCAACTCTCAAACAACTCTCAGGCAGTAGGGATGACCAGGGATGTTCTCTTGATAAATGTGTGAATTAGACAATTATCCGGTCCTGCTAAACATTCAAAATGTAACGAGTACTTTTGGGTGTCAGGGAAAACGTATGGAGTACAAAGTACATAGTTTTCTTTAGAAATATAGTGAAGTAAAAGTAGCCAAGTATATTACTTGTAATGTAAAGTACAGATACCCCCAAAAATGAATTAAGTTGTACTTTAAAGCATTACTCCTTAAGTACTTTACACCACTGCTTTTTGGAGTTTTTGTACCAAAGATATTGTGCCTTGAAATAAACATTCTCTTTGGCCTACAGAGGAAGGGGTCTGCTGAGAAAGAAAACCATAAAAAATTGTTGTAGCCAAACTTCTAAGGAACTTCCTTTATTTTTAACTCAACCAAGTCCATGTTGTGTTGTCCATGCATGGTTCCTTAGCTTAGTTTTTCTCAGTCATTTTTTTCTTCTAAAACAATGGTATTATTGTAGTTATAGTTATCAAGAAACCGTTCTTGTTTTTAATAAAAGTTATTTTTTTATATATATATATATATATATATATATATATATATATATACAGTATATGTATATATATATATATATATATATATATATATATATATATGTGTATGTGTCAAACCTGTAAGGTTTGTCCTTCCTTTGAAATGATTTATACTCTTACATTTACTTTTGATACTTAAGTATATTTAAAAACAAACACTTTCAGACTTTTACACAAGTAGTTTTTTACTGGGTGACTTTAACTTGAGTCATTTTCTATACTCAAGTATGACAATTGGGTACTTTTTCCAACACTGCCGAATAGCAAGTCCTGCAGGCTCTAATTTGGTCTTATTTTGATTATTGTCCCGTCTTGTGGTTGAGTGCTGCAAGGAAAGCCATAGTAAAGCTGCAGCTGGCCCAGAACAGAGCGGCACATCTTGCTCTTCATTGTAATCTGAGGGCTGATATAAATACTATGCATTACAGTCTCTCTTGGTTAAGGGTTGAGAAACTGACTGCATCACTTCTGCTTTTTATAAGAAAGATTAATGTGTTGAAAATCACAAATTGTTTGCATAGTCAACTTACACACAGCTCTGACACACACACTTATCCCACCAGACATGCCCCCAGGGGACTTTTTACAGTTCCCAGGTCCAGAACAAATTCAATAAAGCGTAGGGTATTATATAGAGCCACTATTGCATGAAACTCCCTTCCATCTCATATTGCTCAAGTGAAGAGCAAACCTTGTTTCAAAAACCAGATAAAGCAACACCTCACGGCACAACGCCTCTCCCCCTATTTGACCTAGATAGTCTGTGTGTATGTATTGATATGTAGGCTACGTGTGCCTTTGGTATAAATTAATTATGTAGTTCTGTTCTTGAGCTGTTCTTGTCTATTAATGTTCTGTATTATGTCATGTTTTGTCTGGACCCCAGGAAGAGTAGCTGCTGCTTTTGCAACAACTAATGGGGATCCTAACAAAATACCAAAATACCAATGCAGCCATTTTTATCTCAATATCAAATAATTTCTGGATAACAATTAATCCTGTGATTTAAAAAATTAAATCTGAACAATGAGCAATTTTTCAAGCAAGAATTTTGCTCTGACTTTCAAATAGCCCTTACACTAAAAGGGTGTTATCATAATTTTCACAGTAAATCACTGGGCCTTTAAATTAATACCATGGTCTTAGCTTGTATTAACATAATAGATTATAGTGATAAGGGAAAGAATCTATACAGTTACATTTCATAATATTATTTTTGACGATATATCGTATTGTTTTGACTATCGCAATATTATTTTTGCGCTCGTTGTCTGTACCTGCACCAAAACTCCAGTATTTTGCCTTCATAGTTTGTTCTCCATCTTCTTTTTAAATAAGGAGCCAATTTGTTTTCAGCACTTTTATTTCCAATACTGATCAAAACCAGTTTTTTCAAGGCTCTTGTCCCTCTGGTATCAGGATAAATATGACAATGAGTCACCGATTTTATGCTATGTATTTTTTATTAGCTAAGCAATAAGTGGTAAATGCAATTTTCGTATATACGGGCTCTCTGTCCCACCTCGCAGGGCAAAACAGAGAACTGACTTGTTCTTGACAAAGATATTATAAATATACTCTGACAGAAATAGTTCCTGCTTCCGAGCTGGCCTGTCAGAGTAGAGACTGGGTGTGGTTTAGACTCACCCAGCCTATCGTTGATTGTTGGCGCAGAGCTGGTCCCAGCCCCCTAAGCGCTTCAGCAGTCAGTGTTGTAGCTGTGCAGAATATGCAGTTATCAGGCACCTGGCTCCATTTATCTAACAAAAGACTGTTTGTTCTCGCAACACTACGTTCTGAATGTGCCTCCCCCAACTCATTGCACAGTCCCTGTCTTCATGTTATTCTGTATTTTTCCATCATGAGAAAGGCACATGGCCCTGAAACTGTTAACAATGTCTCAAGTCAGCTATGTTGCATAACACATACATCCACACAGGCTGATTTTATTTTATGTTAAAGGGACAGTGTACATTCATCACAGTTGTCTGTGTGTCTTTTGGCAGGGTATTTAAGAAGTATTTTGGGGAGACAATTTGGAGAAACACGAATGTAAGACATGAAACATCGAGACAAATTATTTGAGTTTGAGGGGATTATCATAATTATTAGGTTTTGTTTTTGAAGTAAATGTTTTGGGTTTAAGGGGATTTCCATGTTCCCAGAGATATGATGATATCATGATATCACATGATATCTTAAAGGGGTACACTCACATATGAAATATTATAAGTTTTTATTTTCTGAGTCTTAATTAAATAGGTGAAATCTTTTGATAAAGGAATGTTGTTTAATATAGTAAGGAACGCTTCTTTGGAGGGGTGGTATGTGTAGTATCTGGGATCTACATCTGTTTATATTAGTTACGGGGCTGTTACTAAGCAGTAATGCATTACGGCAGTGTTACGTTACTACACCTAATAGGAAATGCACATGCGCACTGGGGTGCCGGGAACTGTAGAGCACGAGGGGTTTTGACTAAACGAAAACTAACTGTACTCCCGTCTCCTGCCTAGTCATTTCTCCACAACACAAATATTACAGTGGCGACGAGGTGATTACACTACATAAACGGACATTGCTTGAAGGGAAGAATGTTGCGTGAGTAATGAAACTCAAAATAATTATGTAATTCGTCAGTTATTTTTTATTTTCTTTCGCCAGTATAGAAGGCTAACCACTGCTAGCACTGCTAGTACAGTATTCAGGAGCTGCCAAGTAGCAAGACTATTGGAGTCCAGAATAGCGACACTGCCCTCTGGTGGTTAAATAAATAAAAAACTGTCATTGAACCCATTGAAATTAGACGATCTCAGTGGAGAAATATTGTCAAGAAAAAAAAAGGAAGAAGGAACGTAACACGGTGTGTACATTATTACAAATGAGTGCAGTGAATGAAGTAATTGCAGAAACTTCTGAAGTGAAGAATTAGATGAAAATTCAGAAAATTAAGGAATATAAGGAAACTGAACAATTAACTGTGAAAATGGCAACCATTGGTCGAGTACCAGAGTTTGAGGCTATGTATTTCTCAGTGTTTTGGGTCCAACTGAGTATGGATTGCTGAAAGGTCTCATTGAACCAATGAAAGCAGTGGAGTTGAACTATGCAGAACTGACTGAAACGCTTTCAAGGTATTTCAAGCCTAAGCCAATTCTCATTGCAGAACGTTTCAGATTTTACCAACGTTACCAGAGTCAAGGGGAAACCGTGGCTGACTACATCCTTGCTTTGAAAAGGCTGGCAAGTACATGTGAGTTTGCACGATTTCTTGATGATGCTCTCAGAGACAAGTTTGTATGTGGTCTCACAGGTGAAGCATATCACAGAAGGCTCCTGTCAGAGAAGGACCTGACCTTTAAGAAAGCCTGTGATATAGCACTTGGACTCGAGCTTGCCCACAGGGATACTATTGAGCTATCGGGACATGCAGAACGTCAGAAAGGTGTTCACAAGGTCAGTGATGCACAAGGTCAGTGATGCACGTGGTGAAAAAAGCTCACAAAAGTCACACTATTTTCAGTCCCGTCCTCAAGGTTACACAAGAATAAAGCAGCCCACATCTCAAAGGTTTAAGCCAAGTTGCTACAGATGGGGAGCTAATCATCAGCACAGTGAATGTCGATTCCAAAATGAAAAGTGCCACAATTGTGGAAAGGTTGGACATTTACAGAGAGTGTGTAAAGCCTCGAAACGCACAGCAAGAGCGCACAAAGTGTCAGACGCAGCACAAGAAGAGGAAGGTACAACTGAAACAGTATTGGAACTGTTCACAGTGTACACAGCTCAACAACTAAAAGATGGAATCTATCTCAACATGGAGTTAGCGGGAAAACCAGTAAAAATGCAGCTGGACACAGGAGCGTCTGTATCTCTGGTTCCAGAGAGACACTACAAAGAAAAACTGAAAGAGTGCCCTCTTCAGCCCGTGTCCATCTGCCTTTCTTCATACACTGGTGACACTATTCCTGTGTTAGGGCAGATCCAGGTACCAGTCCGATATGGAAGGAGTGGACGCTTCCGCTTGTCATTGTTAAAGGAGAAAAATCAGCCTTGTTAGGCAGAAACTGGCTACAAAAGATCAAGTTGAACTGGGGAGAAATCTCCAGTCTCAGAAATGACAAACCAGTGAGTCAGGCTACACTCACTAACATGCTGGAGACCACAAAGAACTTTTCAAAGATGGCTACGGTGAAATACAAGACTTCACAGCAAAAGTCAGAGTGCAAGAAGGAACCAAGCCTATCTTTCACTAACCACGTCCGGTTCCCTATGCTCTTAAGGAAGCAGTAGAGAAGGAACTGGAACGCCTACAGAAGAATAACATAATCACGAAAGTAGCGAGGAGCGACTGGGCCGCTCCGATTGTTGTAGTCCCAAAGAAAGACAAGACCGTCAGAATGTGCGGTGACTACAAGGTCACAGTAAATCGCTGCATACTACCAGAGGAATATCCACTACCAAACGCTCAAGATCTGTTTGCCACTCTAGCTGTTGGGAAGGTTTTCAGTAAGCTGGACCTGGCATTCGCTTATCAGCAACTGAAGCTGGATCCGGAGTCAGAACAGTATCTGACCATCAATACACACAAGGGGCTATTCAGATTCAATCGCTTGGCCTATGGAATCTCGACAGCTCCAGTGATATTCCAACACACAATGGATCAGATCTTGGACGGTATAGACCATGTTGTGTGCTTCATGGACGACATCCTCGTGTCAGCACCAACCATTGGAGAGCACCTTGTAGTGCTGGACAAAGTGATGTCAAGACTGGAGAAATATGGAGTGAGAATGAAACGCAGCAAGTGTGAGTTCCTCCAGGACTCAGTGGAGTATCTCGGATACACGATTGATGCACAAGGCCTGCACCCAACCAACAGCAAGGTGGAAGCAATCGTAAACGCTCCAGCACCCACAAATATCTCAGAGCTGAGGTCATTTTTGGGGCTCCTGAACTATTACGGAAAGTTTGTGGCAAACTTGTCCACATTGTTGCATCCGCTTCACCAACTGCTGCAGGCCGATACAAAGTGGAATTGGTCCCCACAATGCGAAGAAGCATTCAAGACTTGCAAACAGCATCTGCTAAAGAGCAAGTGGCTTGCCCACTACAACACAGAGATGAAGCTGAGACTCGGGTGTGATGCATCTCCATACGGAGTAGGAGCCGTCATCTCACATGTTCTACCGTCAGGTGAAGAACACCCTATTGCATTTGCATCACGGACTCTGTCACCAAGTGAGAAAAATTATGCTCAAATTGAGAAGGAAGCCCTGAGAATAATATTCGGAGTGAAGAAGTTTCACAAATACCTCTACGGAAGGAAGTTCCAACTGCTGACAGATCACAAGCCTCTGTTGGCCATCCTTGGACCAAAATCAGCTATACCAACCCTTGCTGCACTTCGAATGCAACGTTGGGCTCTGATATTGTTAGCCTACGACTACGAGATTGAGTACAGATGATCCAGTGATCACGCAAATGCCGATGCACTATCGAGACTACCGTGCAATAGTGACTCTGACAGTGAAGATGATAGAGCAGTCTTCCAGATCTCTCTCATTGACGAACTGCCCATATCTGCTTCTGACATAGCAGAGGAAACAAGGGAAGACCCAGTGCTTTCCAAAGTCTTGGACTTAACATTAGGCGGTTGGCCAACCTTCGTAAATGACGATAACCTTTGTCCATTCATCGACAAGAAAGACCAGTTGTCCACTGATCAAGGGTGTGTTCTGTGGGGATCAAGGGTGGTGGTACCTCACAAATTCCAGAGGAGACTGCTATCTGACCTGCATGAGGGACATCCAGGGATCACTCGAATGAAAGCACTCGCTCGCAGTTATCTGTGGTGGCCTGGACTGGATCAGGACATTCAACAGCATGTAGGCCACTGCTCACCTTGTGAAGCTGTTCGCAACAAGCCTGCTGCTGCACTTCTTCATCCATGGTCCTGGGCTGCTACACCTTGGGAACGCATCCATGTGGATTACGTCAAAATTGACAAGCAACATTTCCTTGTTGTCGTCGATGTCCATTCCAAGTGGATGGAAGTGTTCCCTACTCAACTGACCACAGCTGAGAAGACCATCAATCTTCTCAGACACCTGTTTGCATCCTTTGGACTAGTCAAGGAGCTTGTATCGGACAATGGCCCTCCGTTCACGTCAACCGATTTTGAAATGTTTCTCAAGAACAACGGAGTAAGGCACATCCTGTCACCACCTTACCATCCGCAATCAAACAGAGCAGCGGAGAGAGCCGTGCAAACCTTTAAGAAGGCCTGGACTAGACTCGAGGTTCAGTCTGTGCCCAACCACCAAAGGCTTCCCCGGTTCCTGTTTACTTACCATAACACCCCACACACAGTATCGGAATGTACACCAGCTGAACTGTTTCTGAAACGCCAACCACGTACCCGTCTGACATTGTTGAAACCAGACTTGTCAAGCACTGTGGCAAAGCACCAGCTACAGCAGAAGAAAGCTCATGACAGACACTCAAAGAATGTCAGAGAATTCAAAGAGGAAGAGAGGGTGATGGTACGTGATTTCAGACACCCTAAGCACCTGTGGAACTCAGGTGTGATCTTGCAACGCAGAGGACCTTTGACTTACCAAGTCCAAATTGGTCATCGCCAGGTCAACGTTCATGTGGATCATCTGCTACGGTCCAATGCCCCAGCAGAGACATGCCGAGAGAACAAGAACAATAACGACCCCCAGGACTATTCTCCTGACTGTGGACGTACGGGAGAGACAGAGCCTGACCTTCCACCCGAACCTGGCCCACCACAGGAAGCCCAGGAGGAGCGGAGATATCCTATTCGACAGCGAAGGGCACCTCAAAAGGTTGACCTGTGAGTTGAGCTGGTTAAGGAGGTAACAGACAGTAAAACAAACATTTTAATATGTCCTAGATAAAAGGTAAGAAAAAGGAGATTACCTGGGTTAGTTATTAGGACACAAACTCCATCTTCGGGGCAGAATAATCCCCTGGATTTGTGCTGGGCTCTGAAAAGTCTGCTTCAACCCAGTAGTTGAAAAATGTTTAAGAATACATTGTTCAGATATTGCATTAGTAGTTACCTAACATATTTACCTTGTTCTCTGGGAGTTAAACACTATGGGGGAGGAGTGTAGTATCTGGGATCTACATCTGTTTATATTAGTTACTGTGCTGTTACTAAGCAGTAATGCATTACGGCAGTGTTACGTTACTACACCTAATAGGAAATGCACATGCGCACTGGGGTGCCGGGAACTGTAGAGCACGAGGGGTTTTGACTGAACGAAAACTAACTGTACTCCCGTCTCCTACCTGGTCATTTCTCCACAACACAAATATTACAGTATGACTTATGACCTCCATTGTAACTTTCCTTTGTGGTCTGATCAGCCTCATTGGAAAGCCATTTGGATGGAGAATCTAGGGTAATTTGTAATACTGATATTAAGATAATTTAATACAAAAAGGCAGTGAAATTTACATTATAGTGTCATTATATTTTCTCTGATGAATGTGGTGTGAAAATAGCTAGGAGAAGTTTTAATGATGGTAAACTCATGTTAACTATTTGGGACATATTTTGAGCCAACAGGGCAGGGAAGAAATTGAGATATTTGTGTTTGGTTTTAACACCTGTGTACAGGTGAGACTGGTTTTGATGGTAGGGACAATTTGTGGCTGTCTTATATGAGGTATACAGCTAAGACCCTGAAAAGAAAGGACTGCATTATCTGTGGTAATGCTAGACCTGTTCTGGCTACACACCCATTTGCTATAGGAGAAGGAGAGGGGTGGTTGTGTATTCTGAGAGGTTTTTACCAGGTTCAGCCCAATTCAACTCTGTTCCTCTTTGAGCCTTGTGTTTCCTATAGTACCTCCTCATCGGGCCCCTTGGGATGTTAAGGCATATGGGGGCAATTACATTTGCATCACGGGTACAGGTAATGGCATTGATTATGGGAGATTGCCTGAAGCTGATTGCAGTAGTAACATAACCATCAATGCCACTTGGCCAGTTGCAGGCCTAAACCAAACTAGTGGTCTGGCTGATGTGTGGTGGATCTGTGGACCCAAAAGAGTGCTGAGACCCATTATTAGAGGAGACTGGCAAGGTACGTGTACTCTGACCAGTTTGATAATTCCACTGACCATTGTTGATGTTACTGCTGAACAGCTGTTGGGTTCTGTATCCAGGGGACCTGAAAACATTCCATCCCATGGGAGACATAGATGTAGTACTCCATGGACAGAGGATGTAGTTGACATACACACTAACCTGTTGGGGGTGCCAGTGGGGGTTCCTCATGAGTTTCAGGCCTTGGGTAGGAATGATGGACTCTGGCACTTACTACCTATTATAGGTCCAGCCATAGTGGATGTAAGACAGACTGCATGGATTAATTATATCTACTATAATCAACAGCGTTTTGTGAATTACTCCCGTGATGCACTCACTGGTCTGTCTGAACAGTTTGAGGCCACATCTAGGGTTGCCAGACAGAATAGACTTGCTTTGGATATGCTTCTTGCCAGTCAGGGGGGTGTCTGCAAGATGTTCGGTGAACAATGTTGCACGTATATTCCTAATAACACCAGTCCAGATGGTAGTATATCTAAGGCCCTTAGTGGGCTTGATGCACTACCTGCTGAGATGAGGACCATGGTGGGGGTGGAGGAGTCTGGACTGTTCTCTTGGTTGGGAGCCTGGTTTGGTAAGTACACTGGTATGGTGGTTACTGGATTTCTGACCCTAATTCTTGTATTTTTATTATTGATGTGTTGTGCTGCTTGCATCATACCGTGTTTTAAGAAGTCTGTTACAGATGTGGTGAAGGCTTCAGGCATGATGCCTTTGCTTGATGCTCCAGTTGGAGATGCTGATACTGAATCATGCTTTCAGGGGAGGATGAGACTGACTGAGGATGACCCATGGTATGCTGTGGGTGAGGTAGTAGAATAAATATTAATAAATATAATAAATATAAATAATATATTAAATATTACACCACCACAGTTCCTTGTTTTACATTTTTTTATGATAGGTTTTCTTTCCAGTATGTTTGTTCTCCCTGTTGTGAAGGTTTGGAGTCCCTGGGTGGCATGGTGCCCACCTGGTGCAGGATAGGAGGTGCTGAGAGGACCAGATGGTTTATAATAATGCTTGCTCTGCTTTACTCTGTTTTCCATGACCAAAGTTCAAAGTTTTATCCTACATCTTACATGTCAATAAACAATAAAGTCTTATCCTGTTTTTGTCAACAGGGGGAGACATAAGCATATATCACTTGATTTTTATTTTTTCTTGGTTGATTTTTATTTTCAGTTTTTCTGTAAAAATAAAAATAAAATAATAAAAATAATAATAATTATGTTTTATTAATAATAAACTTTTTGTTATTTTCATGAAATGCTATTAACACATTACTATGTTGGGACCGCTGAAATAAGGATAATGAGTGACACCCTGGCAGGTGTCAACAGGGGGATTGTTGGATCCTGTATTTTACATTATAGCCATTAGATATATATGATTAAATATTATCTGATGTTGGTTGTGTGAGGTGTCTGCATTTGTGCACTGGAGCATCATTATGAGATTAAACAACTGCTTGCTACTTGCCTGTTTGTGTGTGACAAGAACTGAGTAACATGGTGTGACCTGCTTGTTGCAAAACTGTAGATAACAGCCCAGCAGATGCTTTGTCCTTGTGTTTGTATGTAACAATATTGAGCACATGGTGTGACTTGCTGTATCTTACAAAGTTGTGATAGGGAGGGGTGGTCATCACGAGGTTTAACTGAGATGGAAAAATACTGAACAACACAATAGCAGGAACTGAGCAACTGTTCTAACTAGGCTGCGATACCAGAACAGTAAGGATCTATACATCGAGGAGGGAGAACTCCAAGAAGGGCCAAAAGGCGGGGACCCGCCTGAGCGCATGCAATAGGCTGGGCAAGTTTAAACCACACCCAGTCTCTACTGTGATAGGCCAACAGACGTGTTGGAACTATGTCTATCACAGTATAAAGAATACTGTTTACATACATCCTGTCAGTTCTCTGTTCTGCCCTGCGTGGTATTACAGTGAGCCTGTATATACGAAAGTTGCATTTGCCATTTATTACTTAGCTAATAAAAAATACATAGTATACAATCGGTGACTCATTGTTATATTTATCCTGATACCAGATTTGAATTTACACAACTCTAACACTCCCATCAGCTGCAGATGAAACTGAAAAATGTTGCCTAGAATCTACAGGCACTCACAATGAATCATCAAAGGTGTGAACTCAGAATGATTGAAGTGATTATTGTATTTTATTATGCTGACTCAATTATGACCCATTACATATTTTGGGAAGAATAATGCATAGCCCTTGTCTGTTAAGCTGCAAACTTGGGAATGTTCCTATTGAAATGGGGGTTGTCCCATCCTGAACAGGCCAGTTGCAAGTGACACACTCTTAACGCCACTATTAGCAACACCGTATTATTATTGAAATTAGGTGAAAAAAATGAAAGTTATGCAGGCAGGTCTGACATAGTGGGAGAATTGTGAACATGCACGTAAATATATCTGTTTTGTCACAGCGTTTGGCCACGTCTTCGGTTTGGTCGTTCGGTCAGAGTTTGTTTTTGTTATGTGCGTCGCAATGCCCGTGACGTAATAGACTATGTTTATAAATTTTCTGATTACATTTTTAAACTTTTCATAAATTATTCTTGCGCAAAGTTACTTTCATTTGAATGTCGTCAACATTGTAGGATTCTATTAAATAATTGACGTAGCAGATAAATTCTTACGTTACAGAAACCAAATGTGGCGCCATTTTGTAGTTTTTTACTAACCCTAACCGATTTGTTTTTATCAATATCTTCGCCAATATCATTCCAATTTATGTGTAGAATGATCTGTACGTTCATTGGGACATGCATAACGCTGTACTGCATCAGCACATGCCAATTCAATGTCTGAAGTAGTGCACTTTCTGAAATATGTTTTTCGTCATAACTATTTAAGTTTGACGTGTGATTCTTTTGATTTAATAAGGACCCCTTACTAAACCATCATGTCAAATAACGTTCGGATATGTTAATCTATTGTTGATCAAAAAAATCATAAAAGTTTGGAGAAAAGTCAACTGTTGGTGGCGCTACTGAGCACCCCATGGCCACCAGGGGTATGGGATTGCATAATTATGTTTAATTCATGCATAGGATTATTTGTGCCAAGCCATAAATCTAAGCCTCTATGACCAGTTGAACTCTTCCAAAGGTTTCCTAGGGATGTATAAAGGTTCATGGAAGAAAGCAAGTGTATGTATAGAAATGCTTATATAAACATTGCTATATCGATATTGACGCTTCCAGAAGTTAAAAAATAGACATTCAACAGTCTATATGTGGCCTTTCAACCCCGATACCCACAAGGCCGCATAACCGCACCTCTATTGCCATGGTCCTCGGCACATCATATTCCTGCAACAATGATGAAAATTAATTCTCACTGCCTATTCAAAAAATGCAGTTGTGAAATTATTTGGCTTTCACCTGCATTAAATATTTTCCGTGAACAACTAGCCTAGAGACCGAGCAGATAGACGGTCTGCCTCTATGCGCTAAACATGTTGCATAGGCCTATGTCCAACATTTTTTTAACTAGGCATGTCAGTTAAGAAGAAATTCTTATTTTCAATGACAGCCTAGGTATAGTGGGTTAACTGCCTGTTCAGGGGTAGAACAACAGATTTGTATCTTGTCAGCTCAGGGGTTTGAACTTGCAACCTTCCGGTTGCTAGTCCACTGCTCTAACCACTAGGCTACCCTGCCGCCCCATTCAATTCAGGTAAAGTAATATATGTAATATCATTATATATATACTGTATATATAATCTTTATATATGTAATCTATGTTGATTTACACGTAGGCCTATGTATTATAATATATAGCCTAGCTGCGCCTAGCCTATGGGCCTATAACAAACTTGGATATGAATTGCGAAGTTCATCGTCAGTCGGCCAAAATGCAACATTCTCATCACTTTTGATGATTCTTTTCTCAATTACTGAGACATTCACTAAGAACTAAAGTTGATCAGCCCAATCCACTGCTCATATCTAATGTATCAACATTGTACTATGTGCCTAGGCCCAACATTGTACTATGTGCCTAGGCCTCTGGTCAAAAGTAATGCACTTTCAAGGGAATAGGGTGGCATTTGGAAAGAAATGATCCAGTACCTTTATCCATTGAACTAGCATTCTTCCAGTAGAAAGACAGAAGGAAACAAGTGACCTTTAAATCTCAGATTTGCATTAATTTGTTTCAAACAGAATGTTGTAGCTTTACCCTATTGGAAATGGCCCACGTAAAATGAAAAACTGTGTATGTTAACCTGTGCGCCTTTTCTAATAGTGCGCCGGCGTTTTATTTCAGCACCACAGACAGCTACTGTTAGCTAGTGCGGCAGAAATGCAGGGTATGCCGTGGCGAGTTCAGAACCACGGCAGTGGAGACTGGAGAGTGTCACTAACAACAAAAATGAAGACCACAAAATGATTTTTGCCTACTGTAAACATTGGCATTTCAAATCATATAGCCTGATTTTTTATGTTTGTTCTTTATTATATCAACTGATTGCTTCTGTATGGGGTGCTTTGACTGAAAGACCAACACGTTTGATCTGGAGAAAAATAGACTATTAAACATGAAAATTAACTGTCTTTAGTAAATATAATTGTATCTACTACATAAGATAATCAGCTATGTGCATTGTGTTATAGAAATAGGCAGACTAAAGGTAAAAAATGAGAGTGAAATTAAACGAAAATATTTAATAACATAGTAAAATGAATCAGTACAAACATAAAAGACAAAAATACTCAACTTCTGATTACTTTAATACACATAAGTGAATTTATCACAATACATTTGGTCCCCTAAAATGGGGGGGTTATGTACAAAATGTGCTGTAATTGCTAAACAGTTCACCAGATATGGAAGAAAATACCCTCAAATTAAAACTGATAGTCTGCACTTCAGCAGCATAGTAATTGTATCATTTCAAATCCAAAATCAAATCAAATTTATTTATATAGCCCTTCGTACATCAGCTGATATCTCAAAGTGCTGTACAGAAACCCAGCCTAAAACCCCAAACAGCAAGCAATGCAGGTGTAGAGGCACGGTGCTGGGGTACAGAGCCAAAACAACAACAAATGTGTCACAGTTGCAATATGTTTGTAGCTCACTTTATATGAAGAATATCTAAATGCACATTGTCATGAAACTGATTAAGATCAAATGGTTGGCATGCTGATGCTCCATGAATGCTTCAATGGTAAATCATGGTGAAGTTGGCCAACCATTTATGATTGACAGTGATACATGTGAGGGAGAGTGAGGAATAGATTTGTGCATAAAGTAGGTTAAACTGGAGAAACGCGGTCCTCTGCCTTGATCCAGTCATCGTCCCATTTCTTGCCACTGTAAGACAAGAAAGAAAAGATAAGGAATGTCATGTTTTTAAGCAGAAGTAGATCATAAATCATTCAATATGTAATTGTGAGCAAGTAAAGCGGCCATTGTTTCTCCCGGTGTTACTGAAAAACCTACACACCTGGTTGATATATTATCGAATATATATTTTAAAAACAACCTGAGGATTGATTATAAAAAACGTTTGACATGTTTCTGTGGACATTACGGATATTATTTGGAATATACGTCTGCGTTGTCGTGACCGCTCCTTCCTGTGGATTTCTGAACATAACGCGACAAACAAACTGAGGTATTTTGGCTATAAAAATAATCTTTATGGAACAAAAGGAACATTTGTTGTGTAACTGGGAGTCTTGTGAGTGAAAACATCCGAAGATAATCAAAGGTAAACAATTAATTTGATTGCTTTTCTGATTTTCATGACCTAGATACTTAATGCTTAGTGTCCATAATGTTATGTTATGCTATTGATAAACTTACACAAACGCTTGAATTGCTTTCGCTGTAAAGCATAACTTCTAAATCTGAGACGACCGGTGTATTAACAAAAGGCTAAGTTGTGTTTTGCAATATTTCACTTGTGATTTCATGAATATTAATATTTTTTTAATAATATTATTTGACTGTGGCGCTATGCTATTCAGCGTCTGTGCTGACGAAAATGATCCCGCTAACGGGATGGGTAGCGTCAAGAAGTTAAGCTTAAAAAAGGGTTCTATAGAACCGTCGACAGGATTGTCTCAGAGTTGAATGAACTCCTAACCCTGAACAATATGGAAATACTCTTGATCTACAACCCTATACATAAACGTGTACAAATCTCAAGGGATGCTGATGGGGGTATAAAGACCAGTGGTAATTTAGCCTACATGTTGGGGATGGGTCCCAATAAATGGACGTATGTGAAAGATAAATTATTCCCATTCCCTGCGGATATACATGCAGGGTTTTACAACATATTTGTGTATACCGACATCATATCCTATCAAAGGGTAGGAGACAGGTGTGTGCCCCTCCTGAGAACAGTTTATAAAGAGGGAAAGGATGGCGATATAGTCACTTAACTATGACAAGCCACACTACCTGTACCTGTAAACAAGAAATATATTGAAAACATTCTGGTTGAGCTTAAAAAGAATCAGAACGAAAACATCGAATTTACTTATGGTAAAACGATTGCAAAACTCCACTTTAGACCCACCAAAACCTCTCTACATATATAATATATTATTCGTATTATATATTTTTATTTTCTATAAACATAATACAAATAAATTAAAATGGTTATGGAACACAACCACCATCTCGACCCTAACCGTTATGTTTCATACTATGTTGATCAAGTGGGTAATGGGTTACCCGGCTATTATGGATCCCCGACCATGTACGTTTCGGGGATAGGCGGTATATTTCGTAACATCTTTAGGATGCGGCAGGGTAGCCTAGTGGTTAGAGCATTGGACTAGTAACCAGAAGGTTGCAAGTTCAAACCCCCGAGCTGACAAGGTACAAATCTGTCGTTCTGCCCCTGAACAGGCACTGTTCCTAGGCTGTCATTGAAAATAAGAATTTGTTCTTAACTGACTAGTTAAATAAAAAGGATGGTTTATGAAGAGAGGCCTCAGCATATCCAATCCACATTTAAAATCAGCAGCTAAAAATATAGTAAGTGAGGTTATAGCCAATGTAGCCATGCTATGACCAGAAGGGAGTCATCAGATGCTGAGCATCAAGAAGGCTCGGGGCTTATGATGTTGTCTCGAAGACCAAAAAAGAGACCTCCGGGTATAAGGAGCAGGCCAGCCCCTAAAAAGCAGAGGTTAACCGTTAAAAGTCAAAGACGTGGTAAAGTGAGGAGGACTGGACCAAAAAGAATACTCAGAAGTATTTTCTAAAAGAACAACATGGCTCTTTTACACCGCATGTCCTCTGAAGCTATAAAGACAGAGCTTGATCTTTTCACGGCTCCCTTAACCCAACATTCAGTAGAGAGGTCCAGTTATGTGGAGATCGCACCACTCTCTGCCATTACAGACAACGGTCCTATAGAATTTTTCTTTCCATGCCACGGTGACAACTATCTGGACCTCAACAACACCTTGCATTTACGTCTAAAAGTGACCAAAAGAGATGGTACTAATATTGCAAACGATGCCAAAGTGAGTCTCATTAATTACCCCTTGGCCACCATCTTCTCCCAAGAGGATGTGACTTTGGGTGAATGCCTAATCAGTCAAAGCAGTGCCACCTACCCTTATAGGGCCGTCATGGAGTGTTTACTCAACTACTCCGAAGACACTCTCAAGCAAGGATACTGCAGGAGTTTCTATGGAATCAATAGACCCTTCCACCGATGCAAACAAAGGACTGGAGGCACAAGAGTTTCTGCTAGGGCCTATACACTCTGACATTTTCTTTCAAGAACATTTACTCTTAAATTCGGTTGATTTAAGAATAAATTTAACCAGGGCCAAGGATGAGTTTTGTCTGATGTCTGTCCAAGACGGTGACTTTAGTTTAAAAGTGTTGGGGGCAACGCTTTTTATTTTAAAAAGTGTCTATCTCCAGCAGTTCGTCTGGGTCACTCACATGCTTTGATGAAAGGCAATGTCCTTTACCCTCTCCAAAGAATTACCATGAAAACCTTTAGCATAACCGTGGGCAGTAGAATCTGCAGTCAAGAAAACCTTTTTCTAGGCCCTTTACACCGCTACATGGTTATAGGTTTGGTTGATCACGCCTCTTATACGGGCAGCTTACATAAAAATTAATTTTCAACACTTCAATGCAGAGTATGTAGCTCTCTGTCAGGATGGATGATGATGACACCTCAGGAAATCTGTCTGTGGTGTCCCAAGGTAACCTCAGGCTAGAAATGTGTTTCCGCACACCTTTAGCATGATTGTTTATGCATGCTCTCATTCAATCTTTGAAGTGAATGCCCGAAGACAGGTCTTAGTGGTGTCATGACTGTCCTGATCAGGTCAGGTTACAGGAGACCACAATTCTACAGATGATCTCTCAACCCCAACAGAGGAGGAGAGATCTAGGGGTCTGAAGATGTGTTTTATGACCCCTCACGCCCATGGTAACTCTTAGGCCTCAGACAAATTCCTTTTGTCCTGTTACTATGGAGAACCAGCCTCAGAACATTAAACATGAAATAAAGGGACTTTGGAACAATGGTTTCCGTCAGCCACAATGGTGGTCATGACAATAGATGGAATATGAAAATGTATGTCATTTTTGTTTTGTTATTAAAGGTTAATAGATTACATTATTACGAAAACATTGTAACGTCAAATGTTTACCTAGTATATGTTTGATGTTTATACATTGTACGTTGTATGGAAAATGTCCAAATCAAAGAGAATGTTTTGGTAAAGATGAAATGTGAAGTTAGTTGTCTAAAATTGGATTTGAGTCAAATCTAGACCTTGCCTCTTAAGCCATTTTCTCAAACGCAGCGCAGGAGAAAAACACCCGGGTTTTGTTTGATAAAGGGGGCTGTGGCAGCTGTCCGTGAAAATCTTCAAAGTTGAATCCTCCGGATGGAAAATGTAATCCATATGGCCATCACTCATATCCAGCACTACCTTAAAACATTCAGGGGCCTCACACAGAATGTCCTCTATGTTTTTGTCATTGTGTTCTTGACTCGAGGCACAAAGTACACCTACAATTGGCCTAGGAGTCATGTTTAAATTGTTGTTTAGTGTTTGGGGTTTATTTTCATTTCTTGTTTGGTGTTCTGGGGTTTATTTATAATGTGGCTGCCCCCCAATAACCCAGGACATTCCTGTTTCATAGACAACAGCCCTAAGGTCACTACAACAGGGTGGGGTCCATACTCTTTGAAATGTTCAAACACATCACCCAGTTCAACGAGGTCCCTACATATCAATCATCATGACAGCTTCAAAGGGACATATGCACTATCTGGTTAAATAAACACTCATGATCTTGATTGGTGATCTCAACTGGTGTGGTTAAAGCCGGTGTCTGATGATTTAAAAATGTTTTGTAATTCTATGAATCTTACCCAGTTGATTAACTCACCCACTCGCCCAAATCTTAAATGCCCAGATAAATCTATCCTCATTGATTTAATATTGACAAATGTTCCACATAAATATTCTGCGGTTGGTGTTTTTTGTAATGATTTAAGTGACCATTGTGCTGTTGTTGCTGTTAGAAATAAGACAAACCCATGTTTTATTCGTAAGAGAAATTTGAAGTGTTTTAATGAGCAGGCTTTCTTTCATTATTTATTTTATTTTGACTGGAGCAAGATTGAGCTTATCCCTGATGTGGAAACTGCCTGGAAATTCTTTCATGGTGGTTTTTCCCAAATAGTAAACAAACATGCCCCATTCCGCAGGTTCAGGGTTAAAGGGCGGGATAATCCATGGTTTTCTTCTGAGCTGTCTTGTATTATTCACGACCGTAATCCAGCCTGGGCTAAAGCAAGGAAATCATGTTCTGATGCTGATTGGCTTATTTTTAGGCAGTTACGAAACAAGTGTTCTTTTCTTCTCAGGAAGGCCAAGTCTGAATATTTTATGTCTGTTACCACTGATAACCTGAATGACCCTAGAAAGTTTTGGAAGGCTATTAAGTCTATGTCTGGGAACAGTAATATTAATGAATTACCATCATGTGTTTTGAAAGAATCTGTTGCTATATATGACAAAACTGAAATGCTGAATTGTTTCAATGAGCACTTTGTATCATCTGGTAGGCTGGTTGATTCAGTGTTCTCTGTCTCTGTACAACCCTGTGTGGATGAACCAGTGAGAGCTGGTCAAACTTTTAGCTTTTTGCCATTCTCAGTGCAGGTGGTACATAAAGCCCTGAAATCCTTAGATCAGAGAAAGCCTGCAGGTCATGATCTTTTGGATCCCTGCTTTTTAAATCCGGCAGCTGATTTCATAGCTGAACCACTTACATCTCTGTTCAATCTAACCCTGGAATGTAATGAAATTCCAAAGATCTGGAAATCAGCATTTGTCCTACCACTTCTAAAAGGGGGAGATCCAACTCTTAAATAATTATAGGCCAATCTCAAAGCTGTCACCCCTGGTGAAAATACTTGAAACCCTTGTAAGTGAACAGCTAAAATAGTTTTTATTTACTAACTCTATTTTATCAATGTACCAATCAGGCTTCAGGAAGAAGCATTGCACAATTACAGCAGCCATAAAGGTTTTAAATGATATCACTGAAGCCATTAACAAAAAACAGCACTGTGTCTCACTTTTTATTGATCTCTCTAAGGCTTTTGATACAGTTGATCATGCTATACTAAGGCAGAGATTGTCGAGTGTAGGTCTTTCGGAGCATGCAGGTACATGGTTTGCTAACTATCTGTCTGATAGAACTCAGTGCACTCAATTATGTCTGTTAAATTGTCTGTATTGAATGGTGTGCCCCAAGGCTCTGTACTTGGTCCTCTCTTATTCACTATTTATATAAATGATTTAGACAAAAATGTCCAAAATGCACAACTTCATTTTTATGCTGATGATACTGTTATTTACTGTTGTGCCTCGTCTCTTACAAAAGCTTTCCAGAACATGTAAACTGCTTTTTATACTGTTCAACATACCTTGTGTCAATTGAAGCTTATCCTCAATACTGAGAAAACTAAACTAATAGTGTTTTCTAATGCAAGAAATAGACCTCTGAATCGTTCACCTATTACTACCTGTCAGGGCAAGGAGATTGAGGTTGTAACCTCATATAAATATCTTGGAATTTTAATTGATGATGGCCTCTCTTTTAAATTGCATATTCAACAACTTGCAAAACAATTGAAGCTGAAATTGGGATTTTATTTTAGGAATAAGGCCTGTTTTTCTTTTGAAGCCAGAAGGAGGCTAGTATGAGCTACATTTATGCCTTTACTAGACTATGGGGATATTTTATATATGAATGCTTCCGCTCAGTGTTTGAGATCAATTGACACTCTTTACCATGGCACTTTGAGATTTATTTTAAACTGCAAAACCCTTACGCACCACTGCACTTAGTATACCAGGGTTGGCTGGCCTTCTCTAGTCACTCGTAGGCTCAGTCACTGGTATACTTTGATTTACAAAGCCATTTTGGGTTTACTACCTTTTTATTTGTGCATTTTTATTGTTCATAAATGTGGTGGGTACTCTCTTCGTTCGCTGGACTTTATTCTGCTAACTGTTCCAAATGTCCGAACTGAATTTGGTAAAAGGGCTTTTATGTACTCGGTGCCATCGTCTTGGAACACCTTACAAAATACTTTTAAACTGGAAGAACTTGTCCCGATTGGTGTTTTTGAATCACTGATGAAGGATTTTGAGGCTGATTCCCTGACCTATCAATGTTTTTAATTTGCTGTTTTATACTGTTGTGAATTCAATGGTTTTTACTAGATTACTTGTAGTTTTTATGTTGTCCAGTGGGGCAAAAAAGTATTTAGTCAGCCACCAATTGTGCAAGTTCTCCCACTTAAAAAGATGAGAGAGGCCTGTAATTTTCATCATAGGTACACTTCAACTATGACAGACAAAATGAGAAAAATAAAATCCAGAAAATCACATTGTAGGATTTATAATGAATTTATTTGCAAATTATGGTGGAAAATAAGTATTTGGTCAATAGCAAAAGTTTATCTCAATACTTTGTTATATACCCTTTGTTGGCAATGACAGAGGTCAAACGTTTTCTGTAAGTCTTCACAAGGTTTCACACACTGTTGCTGGTATTTTGGCCCATTCCTCCATGCAGATCTCCTCCTGAGCAGTGATGTTTTGGGGCTGTTGCTGGGCAACACAGACTTTCAACTCCCTCCAATGATTTTCTATGGGGTTGAGATCTGGAGACTGGCTAGGCCACTCCAGGACCTTGAAATGCTTCTTACGAAGCCACTCCTTCATTGCCTCTGGTGGTGTGTTTGGGATCATTGTCATGCTGAAAGACCCAGCCACGTTTCATCTTCAATGTCCTTGCTGATGGAAGGAGGTTTTCACTCAAAATCTCACGATACATGGCCCCATTCATTCTTTCCTTTACACAAATCAGTCGTCCTGGTGCCTTTGCAGACAAACAGCCCCAAAGCATGATGTTTCCACCCCCATGCTTCACAGTAGGTATGGTGTTCTTTGGATGCAACTCAGCATTCTTTGTCCTCCAAACATGACGAGTTGAGTTTTTACCAAAAGGTTATATTTTGGTTTCATCTGACAATATGACATTCTCCCAATCTTCTTCTGGATCATCCAAATGCTCTCTAGCAAACTTCAGATGGGCCTGGACATGTACTGGCTTAAGCAGGGGGACACGTCTGGCACTGCAGGATTTGAGTCCCTGGCGGCGTAGTGTGTTACTGAGGGTAGGCTTTATTACTTTGGTCCCAGCTCTCTGCAGGTCATTCACTAGGTCCCCCCGTGTGGTTCTGGGATTTTTGCTCACCGTTCTTGTGATCATTTTGACCCCACGGGGTGAGATCTTGCGTGGAGCCCCAGATCGAGGGAGATGATCAGTGGTCTTGTATGTCTTCCATTTCCTAATAATTGCTCCCACAGTTGATTTCTTCAAACCAAGCTGCTTACCTATTGCAGATTCAGTCTTCCCAGCCTGGTGCAGGTGTACAATTTTGTTTATGGTGTCCTTTGACAGCTCTTTTGTCTTGGCCATAGTGGAGTTTGGAGTGTGACTGTTTGAGGTTGTGGACAGGTGTCTTTTATACTGATAACACATTCAAACAGGTGCCATTAATACAGGTAACGAGTGGAGGACAGAGAAGCCTCTTAAAGAAGAAGTTACAGGTCTGTGAGAGCCAGAAATCTTGCTTGTTTGTAGGTGACCAAATACTTATTTTCCACTATAATTTGCAAATAAATTCATAAAAAATCCTACAATGTGATTTTCTGGATTTTTTTCCCTCATTTTGTCTGTCATAGTTGAAGTGTACCTATGATGAAAATTACAGGCCTCTCTCATATTTTTAAGTGGGAGAACTTGCACAATTGGTGGCTGACTAAATACTTTTTTGCCCCACTGTATGTCTGTAATTTTTTTGTAATGAATTGGTGTTGCCTATCTTGGCCAGGGCACTCTTGAAAAATAGATTTTAATCTCAATGAGCCCTTCCTGGTTAAAAACAGGTTAAATAAAATAAATAAAACTCACTCTAAGGCGTGAGAACAGAAGGCAGGATGCCCATATATGGGCATACACACCTGACCCATAAAGTAAGGTCATAAATCACACATTTGACGTGTGCCATCTACTGTATTCTCTCTAGGGTTGTACGTGGTAGGATCCTTGATCATTTGTGTGAGATTGAGGGCATCTAGCTTAGATTGTAGGACGGCCAGGGTGTTAAACATATCCCAGTTTAGGTCACCTAACAGTACAAATTCTGAAGATAAATGGGGGGCAATTAATTCACATATGGTGTCCAGGGCACAGCTGGGGGCTGAGGGGGGTCTATAACAACAGTGAGAGTCTTATTTCTGGAAAGGTGGATTTTTAAAAGTAGAAGCTTGAACTGTTTGGGCACAGACCTGGATAGCATGACAGAACTCTGCAGGCTATGTCTGCAGTAGATTGCAACTCCACCCCCTTTGGCAGCTCTATCTTGATGGAAAATGTTGTAGTTGGGGATGGAAATTCAGAATTTTTGTTGTTGAACTTGATTGAGCTCTCAACCTGCTCCACTGCAGCCCCTTCGATGAGAATGGGGAGCGCTCGGTCATCCTTTTTCTGTAGTCCACAATCATCTACTTTATCTTGATCAGTTGAGGGAGAGGTTGTTGTCCTGGCACCACATGGCCAGGTCTCAGAGTGATGTTTTGCCTTATTCATCAACAAAATCCTAAATGTATGAAATACCTTCAAAACTGTCCCTATATGCTCTTTTGTATGTGGGCTAAACAACCATGCTTGATAATCCATATAGGCCTACTGAATGAAATAATAATAACAATAATAATAATAATAATGAAAACATAATGATGCATTAACCTAATATTCATATGGCCTGATAATGACACTGCTTTTGTGAAGAGTAAGCCACCGTAATTGTTATTTTACAATAATGTGCTTTAAATTACGCTAAAATATTATTTAGTACATGGGAAACCAGATGAGGGGAACATATCTCGACAAAGTGGTACAAAAAAGTGAAGGACTGTGTAGTCCACATACTCAGGAAAGGAAAGTCATTGTTAGGAAAGTCGCATAATGAAAATAAATTCTACAGTTGCCAGCCAACTATGGTGCATTTCCATTGAAATATCTTGTGTCGATAAAAACAGAATGTGACGCGAAAAATGTATTATTTTTGGGGGTAATAGCTGCCTTTTATCATAGAATAAAATGAATTCATCAATTAAATTGAAGGTGAACATATAGGCCTATGTAGTACCAAAGTGATAAACATGGTGATTGAAAATAAATTGAAACGTTAGCTCGGCGCTATTTTCGTGGTTGATTGACTGATGTGCTCTGTACAGCACTGATATCAGTACAGATTTCAACGCACTTGATCGATTACAATTGTAATAACTTCTGAATACATTTTTGTTGTTGTCTATCTTTAGAAACTTTCTCCTATATCTGCAGTTTCCATTAGACGTCGTAATGAATTTTTTTGCAACATTTTTTCCCCCTCCATTTTGCGACAATGGAAACATGTCTAATGTAGGCTATATTCACTATATTCACTGACGTAGGCCTACTGATTTCTATAATTCCTTGTAAAATTAGGCTATGGCGTATTTTGATAATTGATTCATCTGGGTGGCTAATTATAAGCCGAAACAGTTACAATACCTTCTTCAATGGATAAGCAGAGTGTAAATAATCAAACTAATCTTAGGAAAACGCTCCAGATAATATGTTAAATATTTCCCTTTTTCATTAAGTCTAGTAGCCTAATCTACAAAACGGATATGAAATAATATTCTCCATACACTCGTTTATTCACCAGGTATTATTTTGGAAAGATATTGTAATTTCTGATGTAAAGGACATAATCTAAACAAGCGCTACTCCACAAAAAATAGCCCCTTTTTTATAGTACTACTAATATTGATTATTTGATTTGATTGAATTTGCAGTGAGCTGACTTACTGTACATTTACACACGCCGAAACAGGCCATTTTTACACAGTGATAAAGGCATTGCAGAATGCACACACATACTGTATCTGAGAACAAATACTATGTGAGGATAGAAGTGATTCCCTGAGGTGCGACCTAGATCCACAAATACCATTAAGGTTAACTAAAAAACCACGCTCACTTGTTCCGCCACAACAGTAGAATGTCTTCTCTAAACAGTCATCTTCAGTCTTGAGAAGACCTACTCTTTCCCACCCAAAGTACATCCCGTCTTCCAATCTTTAACTAGTTCAAACTATTGAACATCATGTACTCTTTGCTCCCGATTGGCAGCAGTCTAAGGCACTATCTCAGTGGAAGAGGTGTCACTACAGTCCCTGGTTCGAATCCAGGCTGAATCAGATGCGGCCGTGATTGGGAGTACCATAGGGCGGCGCACAATTGGCCCAGCGTCGTGGGTATGTCATCATTGTAAATAAGAATTTATTCTTAACCGACATGCCAAGTTAAATCAAATAAAAATAAATAAAACACTCTGTACCAGAAACCATGACAGAGTAGCAAATGTCTCTCTGTTCACTGGATGTTGTAGCAGTTTCATACCAACCAGTCTGTAATGATGCATGTTTATGTCATTAAGAATGACTATATACAGTCAGCTACAAAAGTATTGGGAGTGAAATTTGTTTTGTTTTGGCTCTGTACTCCATCACTTTGGATTTTAAATAAAACAATGACTGAGGTTAAAGTACAGACTATCAGCTTTACATTTAGGGTATTTTCATCCATATCCTGAATAATGGAGTGAGAAAGTTAGACCCACAAATACCATACCCCCAACACATGCTAACCTCTCACTTACAATAAAAGGAGACTTTAGCATTTTTTTGAGGGGGTAGGATATTTGTGCATCTCACTTTCATACTGATCATTATTCATGATTTATTCAGGAATATCCGTAATCATGGTAGCATCCACATTAATGTAGAAGTGTTTAGAAACATATCCTATTCTTATTTACAATAAAAGAGATTCCAAAATGACAATATTATTTACCCTTTCTATTGGGCACAAAATAATTTAAAACACAACCAAAATAAACATTTGGCTTGACGTAGCCATTGTGTGCTAGGAATATGGGACCAAATACTTAACTTTTTACTACTTTAATACAAAGTTAATGTGTCCCAATACTTTTGGTCCCTTAAAATGAGGGGAATATGTAAAGTGCTGTAACTTATAAACAGTTCACCCGATATGCATGAAAATACTCCCATATTAAAATGGACAGCCTGCACTTTAACTTCAGTCATTGTATCATTTCAAATCCAAAGTTCTAGAGTACCGAGCCAAAACAACCAAAACAATGTGTCACGCTCACAATACGTTTGAGCCAACTGTAAATTATTATTCTCAAAACAACAATGAGCCTTTTAGCCATGCTCTACCACCATGCTATTGGCCACATCTCATGGCTCTTTCAGCCCGTCACTATCAGCATTTGCATTTTCACATGTACCCCAAAGTTCTGTATTAAAACTTTTACCAAATCCTGGAACTTAAGTCTCCTCTTTCACCTTCTCAAAGGCAACGTGCTACTGCAAAATTACCGCTTACAATGAGAATAGTCCATTAGACACTTACGTTCAGTAATGCATTTCACTACCATTCACTATGACTGCAGGCCTACTGATGTGTTATTGGCTGAAATATACTAATGTTTTCAGGTCAAATGTATTTATATAGCCCTTCTTAAATCAGCTGTTATATCAAAGTGCTGTACAGAAACCCAGCCTAAAACCCCAAGCAATGCAGGTGTAGAAGCAGAGTTTTGTGTTGCATTATTAGGTTAGGCTGTTGTCTTATGGCTGTGTCACATTTGAGGATTAAAACGGTTTTAAATGGTCTTCCATCTCTTGTGCACGCTGAACTACTTGCACAGTTTATAATTTTATCATGAAAGAACATTGACTCCCCCCTCCCCGACATATCATGGTATCCCAATGTCCTTTCCTTTGTTCTGAATTACTTACAAAGCATATATAGGAGTTCAACCCTGAAACATTATTCATAGATAATAATTTCCCACACACATAAAATACATTGTGCCATTTTTATTTACCACAGTTTCTTGATGGAAAAAGCTTAACAGTTTTCATTTCTACTTTCTCGTAATTAATACAGATAACATACTGCTTTGGAGAATCACACAACTCAAGTGGGGATAAGTGTATTTTTCCAGTTAGCAAAACATAGTGAGCTACAGCTAATTTTAACTGCAATGGTTTGGAAATTGCATAATACCAGCAACGGACTGATAACTGTCCAAGCTGTTATTTAAACCCCCCACCCACCCAGAGTTCCAATATATTTCGCCGTCAATGTGACGTCCTACCTGCTACACAGAAACCAACCAAAATCTACTTCCCTCAATATTTCCATTCACAAGATAGAATGAATGCACACATCAGCCACCGAGAACAGAACCTCTGCAATTATTGAGCTTGCCATTAGATGCAACGCAAGCAGTACAGCAGCTTTCAATGTTTTCAAAGGAAGAATTCCCTCAATGGCTGATGGCAGTGCTGGACATCCAATGGCTGTAGCAGGTCCGTTACAGTACATGATTGAAGTCATCATTTATTGGTCACTGCGATGCTTCTCTGGTGTACAATTAAAACAAGCTTTTAAGTTTAACCACTTCCTTACACACATTTAGACTAAAAGAGGAACCACCACTTATCCATTGTTGATGGGAATACGGCAAACAGGCACTTCCTCTCATAATGGTTTAATGGGCGTCACAGGAACTGTCCCTTTGTTCAATAGCATAGCTGTAAGCGAGTTTAAAATTGTTGCAGGTTTCTATTTTTTTACACATGTGAATGAAGGTAAAGCATGAGTTTGCAACAGGCTGAATTGAGAGGAATGTTTTACAACAGTAGAATAAGGGACCAAATGTGTAACATATCCAGTATGTAATCTAGTCTGAGGTTATTGTAACGGTGCAGTTGGTGAACACCAGTGCACATTGTGGCAGCAGAGCAGCAAGTGAGCGGCGCAGACTTGGCACGGGGTCATTCTCCTCCAGTTTATCATCACCATTATCTGTGCCACCCTCCCTCCCCTCCTCACCCTCTCCCTGCCTCTCCACCTCCCCCTCTCTCTCTGGTGTCTTTGGGCAAACCTGGAAGAACACCTCGCAGAACTCCAACCGGCGCAGGTCCCGCAGT
Source organism: Oncorhynchus tshawytscha (assembly GCF_018296145.1). NCBI lineage: Eukaryota > Metazoa > Chordata > Actinopteri > Salmoniformes > Salmonidae > Oncorhynchus > Oncorhynchus tshawytscha. The sequence continues at coordinate 25,096,157 of NC_056449.1, forward strand.
GTCCTGCAGCTACGTAGCACCTGCATCTCTCTCAGCTTGCAGCATCTCAGGCGCAGGCGCTTCAGGTCCCTCAGACGGCTGGCGGACAGCAGGCCTGGTCCCACCTCCTTACCGCCAAGGCTTAGTTCCTCTAGGCCCAGCCAGCCCACGCCGAGCCCCAGGGAGGCCATTTGCAGCTGGGCGCCCGGCCGCCCAAAGTGCCCTATTTCCAAGTACTTGAGCCTGGAGAGCCCGTTTAAGCCCGAGTCGGTTTCTTGGGCGGCACTGCGCCTAAGGCCTTCCGCTGTGACACGAAGGACGTTGCGGAGCTCTAGGCGGCTAAGCCTTAACCAAGACGCCAGACTCTGCAGGTGCTGGTCTGTGAAGGAGGGCACGTTGTCAAGGACCATCGTCTCAATGGCAATCCCTGATGTGGAGGCAGGCACTTTCCCAGCTTGAACACGTCCCTGTTGCTGAGTAGCAGCGGTTGATGCCATTCCAGCTTGTTTCTCAGGACTGAGTGGGGTCTGGGTGAAAAAGCCCTGTGGTAGCTCGCAGCCACGCAACTCTAGGACCTGCAGTGTTGTGGGCAGGAGCTGGCAACTGTGCAAGCCTCTCAGGTCTGCGTGCAGCAGGGAAAGACTACGCAGACGGGGACACCTGGAGGACAAAGCCTTGAGCCAGGACTCTGAGAGAAAGGCCCCACCTCTAGCAGAGAGCAGCAAGCCACGTAGCCGCAGGCATCGGAGCCCAGTGCCCAGATACTGGCGTAGAAGAACCCACAGCATGCGCGATGTCACCTGACCCAAAATGGACACCAAGGGCAGGATGAGCAGTTGAAGAATGAAAACATCCAATGAGGGAGAGATGGGGAAGAAACAATGCATCAGTGTTTGAGCGATGACTTGAAAGTTCTGTAGTTAGCTAGTCAACAGGTAGGAAATAGGCAGTGCTGGGGAGTAGTGAACTACATGTAGTTCAACTAGTAATTTACCTACATTTTGCAGTAGGTTGGTGGTAGTTGAACTAAATTCAAACCAGGTAGTGATTTCAGTAGTTCATTACCATATCGCTAACTACTAGAACTACACCTTTACTTGCAAAGAATTAAGTGTGTTTTTAGTAGGCAATAATTTCCTTTCATTTTCAGGATTCAACCTTCATAATTCTCACTTGAAACAGTTTGTGTTTAATAGGCTACATTAAATTAACATATGACCCCCAAAGTCATCGTTCTTGCAATTTGTAGCCAGACACTTAAAATTATACAATTCCACAAAATAGTTTGGATGTAGTGAACTACTTTTTCAAAGTAACTTTAGTTAAGTAAACCATATATGTCTTAATAAGGGTAGCTTTAGTGTAGGTTAACTTCTTCTAGTGTTAATTGGTAATTTTGTAAATTATACACATTTTCAGAGTAACTTCCCCCAACACTGGAAATAAGCCTGCAATGAAAGTATCAACATTGCATTTTGTTGCAGAATGAGAGAGGTCTCAAACAAGTAGCTATCAATAATAAAATCAAGTCTTCTGAAATATCATTGAATGTAGAACCTGATAAACATGGCTATATCACAAAATGGCTGACGTCTTTAGACAGACATGGTAGCCTCAGAAATCTTTTCATGACAAATCTTGAAATGGTAAGATCAACATGCAATAACGGACACCATTCTTACCCCTTTCCATGCAGTTAGATCAACAACTCGCCATAATCTTTGGTCTTTTACAAGACGTCTCCATCTCTTACACACCCTGCAAATACACCACATGAATGACATGACAAAGAGAAGTGTTCTTCAAGCTAACATTGACGTTATCACGAAAATTGATATTGAGCAATTCGACTTCAGCTAACTTGTTTTACCTTCCTGATCGGATGAGCTCTCGCACACCTAAATATGATAAAATATCAATTAAAATGTTCTCTGGAAAGTAATCGAGGGTAGAAGTTCTGAAGTCTGCCATTTTGTAAACAAAAAGTACCGTCGAGTACACGGACAAAATACACCGACGTACCAAAGTTGCATTCAAGTAATAAACCCCGCAGAAACGGGTGCTAAAAGCCACAACGTTCCGAAATACTACATGCTCGAAATTAGCACATTTTATGTGACCGTACCAAATATATACAATGGCTTAAACATTTTAAATAATAAATAAGCATAACGGCATAATTTCCGAAGCATATATCACCAAAACTCCTGTGTAAATGCAGCAAACATTGCCCCTTACATGCTGACCAGACCGGACACGTTGCGTGCGCGAGCGTCGCAAAATAAATTTAGAAATCCATGTTATTCAATTATTGCACCCACACTGCTCTAGCGTGCCAACGAGCGTCTGCGTTGCCAAGGGCAAAACTAAATGTCATTCCTATTTCTGACGCAGATCGCGCTGAAAGTCCTGCTGCTCCCATCTGCTCGTTCCTTTATAGAAGCTGGTACCCACGTGCCATCTCCATATCGGTTATACCCACGTGGGTGATTGAAAGACTAAATGTTTTGCTGGTTGTCCTGGTAAAAGTGTAGATGCCAATCACCATATACATTCAAAGATGAAAAGCGGGGAAGGGGGAGAGATGACTAGAAACGATTCGGTTGAATGTGTGGATTAATTGTCCGAGTAGAAGACCTTGTGCATTTCAGGTAAAATAACAACTCAATGTTTATATCCCATTACAAATTAGCTAGCAACAGCAAGCTAGCTAAATAGGACAAATTATATAGCAAGTGCAAGCTAACTAGCTAAATTGCCATACATGTTTAATGCTTTTCGACTTGTCCCCAAATTAATGTCATTGGTTCAGAGTTTGTTTTGATATTTTAACCTGAGTGTCGTGATCACATTTGGTGTAGGGGGCAAAATAAATGTATGCACGAAGCGCACGCGGTTTGTTCGGTGTTGGCGTTTGAGAAAAAACGCCTCGTTGTACTGGGCTTGCGCAGCTATAAATCGGACAAGATGGCGACGAGCAATGGTGGTGGAATGGAGGTGGATGGGGCAGGTAATTTCCTTTAAAAAGCACAATTGATTTATCTCATTATGATAAGGTTGTATACATATTGTGTAGGTTTCAACTATACTCCTTTATCGATGGTGTTAGCGCATTTAGCTTGCCATTATTTCGCTTATGCGTTTACTAACGCTACTACAGCGAGGCTACCTAACGTTAGTTAATTTAGATAAGGTGACTGTCCAGTTCTTGTGTGTATATTAACGTTACTGGTATATGCAATTTCCAAACAAGTGCAGTTAATGTTTGCTAGTTAACGAACTAATTCAACCGCCGTCACATATTGATTGGTCCGTCCGTATTACCTAACTAAACAATGTAAACCACTAGCGTTAGTTTATCGATTGCTGGCTAGGTAACAGTTAACATGTTAAAACGTTACCTATTTTGCCTTCTTAGCTAGGTTTAATAACAGCGCAGTAACAGGTCCTCTATACCTAGCGAGTAGTTACCTATATTTTTCTAAGCTGTTAGTAAGTTTCATGATGGCATCTTTTAAAATGTGGATTGGGATAGCATTGTTGAAAAATCAAAGCTTTGAGGAATAGAATCAATGCCATTTTTAAATTTAACTAGTCATCACTGTAACGTTACTCTTCCTGTAAAGTTAGATTACTCAAAACCACCCAATTCACCTGTTCACGGATATTGTAACAATCGTCAATATATATTATTAAAGACAAGAACACAAATGCTTTGTTTGCTCTGAGGCAGGTGGTCGTATTAAGGCCATATTAGCTACGTTTGGCTTTAGAGATGACCAACAATAAAGGAAACCCACCCTCTCTCTCTGTCCCACAGCCAGCCCCAGTGTTATGGTCTCTGGGGTCACCGGCAGTGTCTCTGTTGCCTTGCATCCTCTGGTCATCCTCAACATCTCAGATCACTGGATTCGCATCCGCTCCCAGGAGGGGCGGCCCATGCAGGGTATGTGAGCTGATCAGTTTTCAAGAATACCGATAGTTGTATACAGTCTTACATTTGGCATGGAATAAGGGGATAAGAGGTATTTACATTTTTTTCAGTAAATTGCTCTGTAAATGTCTAAACTTCTTTCAAAGTATTTCAACTTTAAGACATTAATTAAAATAGTTAAGACTCTACAAGAGAACCAATACCTCAACAGTGGGAAGGGAATCATACATGGGAGAGGTTACAGTTAATGACACAATTTCAATGGGCTTTGCTATAGCCTACATATGTATCAATTCTAAACATCTGCCTAATGTTGCATTGCATCCTTTCCTTCTCACCAAGTGATCGGCGCGTTAATCGGGAAGCAGGAGGGTAGAAACATTGAGGTGATGAACTCCTTTGAGCTGCTTCATCAATTGGTAGATGACCGAGCACACATTGACAAGGAGTACTACTACACCAAGGAGGAGCAGTGTGAGTCTAATTTCACTAACCTACCATACAAAGAAAATGTCAGATGTCACTCCCCATTGATTACTGATATTGGTGAAAGTGCTAGATAAAAAGTTGTGATTGATTGATGTGCCGTGTCATGGTTTCCCACCATCTCTGAGGTGGAAAAATGTCATAGTAGGCTTGTACCTGAAGCCCTTGGTGTTATAAATTGAACTGAACCTCTGTATAGGTGCTGGTCTAGGATGAGTTTAGCCTTTTAGGTCACAGTGAATAAGATTACATTAGTGGGGGGACCTACTTGACTTCGTGACCTCTGCTTTCTTTCAGTCAAACAGGTCTTCAAAGACATGGAATTCCTACTGCACCTGACCTCTGCTTTCTTTCAGTCAAACAGGTCTTCAAGGACATGGAATTCCTGGGCTGGTATACCACAGGGGGTCCTTGTGACCAATCAGACATCCACATTCACAAGCAGGTAGGTGGAGCGAAAGAGAATACATTTATTTTCCATGGGAGAGAAATTAGAGGCATGATAAAAGTAACTGTTACTGTAATTGGTCAGTGAATTATTGTGATTTGAAAGATGTAAATGTCAGTCATTTGAGGTTATTTGGCCAACTGTGTGCTGTTTCCTTATTGGCTTTTCCTCTCTTTTCACTTCAGGTGTGTGAGATAATTGAGAGTCCACTCTTCCTCAAGCTCAACCCGATGACCAAACACACAGATGTGAGTTTCTCATTTAGATTTTTTTTATAGAATGGACGATATACAGTTGAAGTCAGAAGTTTACATACACGTTAGCCAAATACATTTAAACTCTGTTTTTTTTCTCACAATTTCTGACATTCAACCCTAGTAAAAATTCCCTGTCTTAGGTCAGTTAGGATCACCACTATATTTTAAGAATGTGAAATGTCAGAATAATAACAGAGAATCATTTATTTCAGCTTTTTATTTCTTTCATCACATTCCCAGTGGGTCAGAGGTTTACATACACTCAATTAGTATTTGGTAGCATTGTCTTTAAATTGTTTTAACTTGGGTCAAATGTTTCGGGTAGACTTCCACAAGCTTCTCACAATAAGTTGGGTGAATTTTGGCCCATTCCTCCTGACAGAGCTATTGTAACGGAGTCAGGTTTTTAGGCCTCATTGCTCGCACACGCTTTTTCAGTTCTGCCCACACATTTTCTATAGGATTGAGGTCAGGGCTTTGTGATGGCCACTCCAATACCTTGACTTTGTTGTCCTTAAGCCATTTTGCCACAACAAGTATACTTGGGGTCATTGTGCATTTGGAAGACCCGTTTGCGACCAAGCTTTAACTTCCTGACTGTCTTGAGATGTTGCGTCAATATATCAACATCATTTTCTATTCTCATGATGTCATCTATTGTGTGAAGTGCACCAGTCCCTCCTGCAGCAAAGCACCCCCACCACATAATGCTGCCACCCCCGTGCTTCACGGTTGGGATGGTGTTCTTCAGCTTGCAAGCCTCCCCCTTTTCCTCCAAACATAATGATGGTCATTATGGACAAACAGTCCTATTTTTGTTTCATCAGACCAGAGAACATTTCTCCAAAAAGTAAGATCTTCGTCCCCATGTGCAGTTGCAAACTGTAGTCTGGCTTTTTTATAGCGGTTTTAGAGCAGTGGCTTCTTCCTTGTTGAGCGGCCTTTCAGGTTTTGTAAATATAGGACTCGTTTTACTGTGGATATAGATACTTTTTACCTGTTTCCTCTAGCATCTTCACAGGGTCCTTTGCTGTTGTTCTGGGATTGATTTGCACTTTTCGCACCAAAGTACGTTCATCTCTAGGAGACAGAACGCATCTCCTTCCTGAGCGGTATGACGGGTCCCATGGTGTTTATACTTGCGTACTATTGTTTGTACAGATTAATGTGGTACCTTCAGGCATTTGGAAACACTACACTTCTTTTTCTGAGGTCTTGGCTGATTTCTTTTGATTTTCCTATGATGTCAAGCAAAGAGGCACAGAGTTTGAAGGTAGGCCTTGAAAAACATCCACAAGTACACCTCCAATTGACTCAAATGACGTCAATTAGCCTATCAGAAGCTTCTAAAGCCATGACATCATTTTCGGGAATGTTCCAAGCTGTTTAAATGCACAGTCAACTTAGTGTATGTAAACTTCTGACCCACTGGAATTGTGATACAGTGAAATAATTGTTGAAAAAATTACTTGTCATACACGAAGTAGATGTCCTAACCGACTTGCCCAAACTATAGTTTGTTAACAAGAAATGTGTGGAGTGGTTGAAAAACAAGTTTTAATGACTCCAACCTAAGTGCATGTAAACTTCTGACTTCAACTGTACAGTACCAGTCAAAAGTTTGGACATACCTACTCATTCCAGGGTTTTTCTATCTTTTGACTATTTTCTACATTTTAGAATAATAGTGAAGACATCAAAACTATCAATTAACACATATGGAATCATGTAGTAACCAAAAAAGTGTTAAACAAATCTAAATACATTTGAGATTCTTCAAAGTAGCCAGCCTTTGCCTTGATGACAGCTTTGCACACTCCTGGCATTCTCTCAATCAGCTTCATCTGGGAGTCACCTGGAATGCATTTCAATTAACAGGTGTGACTTGTTAAGTTAATATTTGGATTTTCTATCCTTAATGCGTTTGAGCCAATCAGTTGTGTTGTGACAAGGTAGGGGTGGTATACAGAAGATAGACCAAGTTGATATTATGGCAAGAACCGCTCAAATGAGGAAAGAGAAACGACCGCCAATCATTACTTTTAGACATGAAGGTCAGTTAAACCCGGAAAATTTGAAGATCCTTGAACGTTTCTTCAAGTGCAGTCGCAATAACTATCAAGCACTATGATGAAACTGGCTCTCGAGGACATCCACAGGAAAGGAAGACCCGGAGTTATATCTGCTGCAGAGGATAAGTTCATTAGAGTTACCAGACATAGAAATTGCATCCCAAATAAATGCTTCAGAGTTCAAGTAACAGACACATCTCAACATCAACTGTTCAGAGGAGACTGTGTGAATCAGGCCTTCATGGTTGAATTGCTGCAATGAAACCACTACTAAAGGACACCAAAGGAAATCTGTCCTTTGGTCTGATGAGTCCAAATTTTAGATTTTTGGTTCCAACCACCGTGTCATTGTAAGACGCAGAGTAAGTGAATGGATGATCTCCCCATGTGTGGTTCCAAGTATGGAGGTGTGATGGTGTGGGGTTGCTTTGCTGGTGAAACTGTCTGTGATTTATTTAGAATTCAAGGCACACTTAACCAGCATGGCTGCCACAGCATTCTGCAGCTACAGTGCCTTGCCAAAGTATTCGGCCCCCTTGAACTTTGCGACCTTTTGCCACATTTCAGGCTTCAAAACATAAAGATATAAAACTGTATTTTTTTGTGAAGAATCAACAACAAGTGGGACACAATCATGAAGTGGAATGACATTTATTGGATATTTCAAACTTTTTTAACAAATCAAAAACTGAAAAATTGGGCGTGCAAAATTATTCAGCCCCTTTACTTTCAGTGCAGCAAACTCTCTCCAGAAGTTCAGTGAGGATCTCTGAATGATCCAATGTTGACCTAAATGACTAATGATGATAAATACAATCTACCTGTGTGTAATCAAGTCTCCGTATAAATGCACCTAGAATGTGATAGTCTCAGAGGTCCGTTAAAAGCGCAGAGAGCATCATGAAGAACAAGGAACACACCAGGCAGGTCTGAGATACTGTTGTGAAGAAGTTTAAAGCCGGATTTGGATACAAAAAGATTTCCCAAGCTTTAAACATCCCAAGGAGCACTGTGCAAGCGATAATATTGAAATGGAAGGAGTATCAGACCACTGCAAATCTACCAAGACCTGGCCGTCCCTCTAAACTTTCAGCTCATACAAGGTGAAAACTGATCAGAGATGCAGCCAAGAGGCCCATGATCACTCTGGATGAACTGCAGAGATCTACAGCTGAGGTGGGAGACTCTGTCCATAGGACAACAATCAGTCGTATATTGCACAAATCTGGCCTTTATGGAAGAGTGGCAAGAAGAAAGCCATTTCTTAAAGATATCCATAAAAAGTGTCGTTTAAAGTTTGCCACAAGCCACCTGGGAGACACACCAAACATGTGGAAGAAGGTGCTCTGGTCAGATGAAACCAAAATTGAACTTTTTGGCAACAATGCAAAACGTTATGTTTGGCGTAAAAGCAACACAGCTCATCACCCTGAACACCCCATCCCCACTGTCAAACATGGTGGTGGCAGCATCATGGTTTGGGCCTGCTTTTCTTCAGCAGGGACAGGGAAGATGGTTAAAATTGATGGGAAGATGGATGGAGCCACATACAGGACCATTCTGGAAGAACCTGATGGAGTCTGCAAAAGACCTGAGACTGGGACGGAGATTTGTCTTCCAACAAGACAATGATCCAAAACATAAAGCAAAATCTACAATGGAATGGTTCAAAAATAAACATATCCAGGTGTTAGAATGGCCAAGTCAAAGTCCAGACCTGAATCCAATCGAGAGTCTGTGGAAAGAACTGAAAACTGCTGTTCACAAATGCTCTCCATCCAACCTCACTGAGCTCGAGCTGTTTTGCAAGGAGGAATGGGAAAAAATTTCAGTCTCTCGATGTGCAAAACTGATAGACATACCCCAAGCGACATACAGCTGTAATCGCAGCAAAAGGTGGCGCTACAAAGTATTAACTCAAGGGGGCTGAATAATTTTGCACGCCCAATTTTTCAGTTTTTGATTTGTTAAAAAAGTTTGAAATATCCAATAAATGTCATTCCACTTCATGATTGTGTCCCACTTGTTGTTGATTCTTCACAAAAAAATACAGTTTTATATCTTTATGTTTTGAAGCCTGAAATGTGGCAAAAGGTCGCAAAGTTCAAGGGGGCCGAATACTTTCGCAAGGCACTGTATATGCCATGCCATCTGGTATGCACTTAGTGGGACAATCATTTGTTTTTCAACAGAACAATGACTCAACACAAGGGCTATTTGACCAAGAAGGAGAGTGATTACCTGTCCTCCACAATTACCCAACCTCAACCAAATTGAGATGGTCTGGGATGATTTGGAAGGCAGAGTGAAGGAAAAGCAGCCAACAAGTGCTCAGCATATGTGGGAACTCCTTCAAGACTGTTAATTATTCCAGGTAAAGCAGGTTGAGAGAATGCTAAGAGTGTGCAAAGCTGTCATCAAGGCAAAGGGTGGCTACTTTGAAGAATCAAAAATATATTTGGAATTGTTTAACACATTTTTGGTTACTAAATGTTTCCATATGTTATTTCACAGTTTTGTTTTCTTCACTATTATTATACAATGTAGCAAATAGTAAAAATAAATAACCCTTGAATGAGTAGGTGTGTGTATAAACTTTTGACTGGTACTGTATATGTTAGTGTCAAATATTCAGTTATATTGTTCAGTTTAATGTTCAGTTATATTGCTATGATGTGGTAGAGAGCTTTTCTACTTGTGGTAATTGAAGCTCATGTCCCATCTCCCCCAGCTGCCTGTCAGTGTGTATGAGTCTGTCATCGACATCATCAGTGGAGAGGTAACTCAAGCTCTCCTACCACACACACACACACACCAGGGTTTCCGTTAGGAAAATGTGGCGCTGGACAATGTAACCGGGAAGATTTTAATTTACCGCCCATTTGAGAAATTTCCCGGACCCGCATTGGGTGCGTAACCCATTAGGGCGTCCGACCATGGTGCTCAGAATGACAGAATTCACATTTAGATTATGGTAATTAATCTTAACAAAATATGCAACTCCTGTAATGAAGTGGCCAATAAAAAGTCATTTTCAAACATTTGCCAAAATGCAATTTGCGGTTTAAAAAAACGCCATTCTAAACACCTCACCTGATGCCAGCGGTATATGACAGATTAAAATCTCCATTAGAAACTTAGAAAGATGGTGAATCTAATGATGCAAAAACTAGAATGTGTTGCTAATATGACTAGGATTGTGCCTTTTGCTTCTGGACATTGAAAGAAAGTTGATATGCAAACCAATAGAACAGGAGAGAAATGGCATGTGAGGAAGTATTTTATAGACTGCAGCCGTGGCAAAAGGTCTAGCTGATTTGAGTGGCGGCTGTCAGTGAAAAGCATCTAAAATATGTGTGAAGATAATTAGTCTTAATTTTAAATGGTGAGACTAGGGGAAAGGGTGTGTGGCGAAGATGGCCTATAGCTGTGTCTCTCCAGAAGGCCTGCGCTCTGCTTTCCAGAATGTACTCAGCTATCTCCTGCCAATTATTGTGCATTCGTTGTTCCATTGTGTGAGTTGTTTGCTCTTTGATTTGTTTATTTTGATACATTCCCCATTACATATGTCACCAGTAGTAAATGTACTGTTAATCCCTGTCATTTGGTTACATTCATTTCTGTTAATGCATTTTGTTACTACAGTCATTTATGTTCTCATTCTCAGAGTGGAAACATTGTTTCCAGAGTTCACAACCTGCTAAACTTGTGAGAAAGAAGTTAGGGTTTATTTCATAACCCTCATTTAGGAGTTTTGTACATTTTGTCAATGTATTTTGAAGTGCTCCATGTAAGCAATGAACATGGGTCTGGTTTCTCTGTCTTGTTGAGGGATGCTTTGAAGTAGCCTACCTGGCTCAAATGTAGGAATGTGCCCATTTTGATTTCTGATTGTCTTAACTCACCACAGCTACTACTAATAAGCTGAGCTTCTCAGTCCATTTTTTTTCTTCACTTCACACAGTAAGTCCATTGCGCAAGAACAGCTGTCTGACCTGAGCTCACTGGTGTGTAGGAAACTTTGAGGGTCCTGAGTAGGCTAGTTAATACAATGTTGCAAGTTCGCTAGAGACAGCTTCAGTTCCATACAGTTGATTGATTTGATACAATGTTGCACTTCACTAACAATAGCTCAAGTCAGGACAGATAGAAAAGGGGGCAGGCCGGTTTAGTAGAGAGATCAATGTGATTGAATGAACCCGAATTGTTTAATGTATTTTGAATTAGTTGACAATGGAAGTTATTAGCCATCTGAGTTCCATGCGCTCATTTAACCACCAATGATCACGGTGTATCAATGTGTCCATATGGCAGAGGCTGTTGCTCTCCCATAAGTGGGTGATGCGCTGATAGTCTGCCTACCGTTGTTTTTTTTCCCCCTCCTGGTCAATTTGGCCAGCAACAATTTTATTTATAGGCTTAGTTGATCTTTTTTCTTTATTTTTTTAAGGCAATTACTGGCTAGTGGAAACACACCAATGTGTTTAGTACTAGTGGCTGATTTGTAAGCTTGTCTGTCCTTCTGACTTGACCAATCCCAGGCAACCATGTTGTTTGCTGAGCTGGGGTACACTCTGGCCACAGAAGAGGCGGAGCGAATTGGAGTGGATCACGTGGCTCGCATGACAGCCACAGGCACAGGGGAGAATTCAACAGGTAACTGTAGTTAAGGTGGCCTATTTACCCCCTACTGTCTGGCAGGAATTTTTTAAACACCTTCACGCCATTATGTGTGTCTCTTCTGTTCAGTGGCCGAACATCTCATAGCACAACACAGTGCAATTAAGATGCTCCACAGCAGGGTGAAAGTCATCTTGGAATATGTCAAAGCAGTGGAAGCAGGTGAGAGAACTGCTTACTCTGTTGTGTGATGAGGGATGAAAGACCAAAATAATGCATGTTCAAGTGAGTCTGGAAAGAAGATGCTGATACTAACATCGATATAATTTCCAGCCCTTGCTTTAAAAAAAACAAAACATGGTCTTTCAAACCTGTCTCTTCTCCTTGGTATATCCCAACTGTATCTTATCTCACCTGTTGTGTTGTGTGTGTATATTTTTCCCTCATGCTCTCTTAACTCTCCCCTTCTGATTTGGTACGAACCAGGAGAGGTGCCATTTAACCACGAGATCCTCAGAGAAGCCAATGCCCTGTGCCATAGACTGCCTGTTCTCAGCACCATCAAATTCAAGACTGACTTCTATGATGTAAGTCATCCCCACCTAGGCACTTGGCAAAACTCAGCTCTTGGTGTGAACATGTGTGCACCATTGTTTTTAGATTATAGTCTTGGTGATGTGATAATCAGGATAATTAACGTATGCTGTTTTGAATTAATAAAACCTTAACAAAATTCCTTCTTTAAATCACTCAAGGGTAATGATTTTGAGAATGCTTAGACAGGATGGATTGGCACAGTACTGTAAAAGCATATTAATCTCCTTCTCACTTTTTTCAGCAATGCAATGACGTGGGCCTCATGGCTTACCTAGGTACCATCACTAAGACCTGCAACAGCATGAACCAGTTCATCAACAAGTTCAACGTCTTGTATGATAGACAGGGCATCGGCCGGAGGATGAGAGGACTGTTCTTTTGAGTGACACAGAGAGAGTAATTGGAGAAAGAGAGGGAGAGGTCACAAGCACTGCTTTTCCATTTGTTTGTCTGTATTTTATGTTAAGTAACACTTGTGACACACATTCAGATACCAGTGAATGTTGTTCTCATCAAACCAGTTTGTTTTCAAAGGTAGCAAATGCTAGAAGTGTCTCAAAGGCCTCCTGTCTATACCAGAAAATCACACACACAAACAGGAAGGAAACCGTGTACAAAATCACTCACATTTTCACTCGCACTTTAACATTTGTGAGTATGCACATTAATGAATTCATGTATGTGAACATAAAATACAATTTCCCTTTTTCTTTGTTTTGTTGTTCCATGTTTCTGTAAGTAATAAATAATCTGCTGATTTTTCTTGATTTTGATTTGTTTGTCCAATAAAAAGTAAAATAAGGCCATTTATCAATTTAAATTATAGCTAACATATTCATTAACAAGTATAGAATTAAGCAGTTAGGCCCGAGGATGTGTGGTATATTGCCAATTAATGGCAGTTGTGCACAATGCGGAGTGTCTGGATACAGCCAACCACTGAGATGCCTAATTGCTATTATAAAACTGGTTAACAATGTAAATAGTAATGTTTTGTCATACCCATGGTATACTGTCTGATGTACCATGGCTCTCAGCCAATCAGCATTCAGGGCTCAAACCACCTGGTATATAACACAGTAGTGCTTCCGTCCATGTCTAGTGAACAGACACTCGTAACATAACTGGTATTTGACACTCAAGAGCCTTGTTTATACTTGGTGCTAACATGAGTCCTTTGCCCTGATCTAATTCACATTATGATTGTGCCCACATTGTAGCCATTGCATAAGTAAAATGTGTCTGCATTGTGACCAGATATCCTGGCCCTACAAAAGCATGTGGACACCTGCTCATTGAACATCTCATTCTAATATCATGGGAATTAATATGGAGTTGGTCCCCCATTTGCTGCTATAACAGCCTCCACTCTCCTGGGAGGGCTTTCCACTAGATGTTGGAACATTGCTGAGGGGATTTGCTTCCATTCAGCCACAAGTGCATTAGTGATGTCGAGCACTGATGTTAAGCAATTAGGCCTGGCCTGCAGTCAGTGTTCCAATTGTGTTTGATAGAGTTGAGGTCAGGGTTCTGTGCAGGGCAGTAAAGTTCTTCCACACTGATCTCAACAAACCATTTCTGTATGGACCTTGCTTTGCGCACGGGGGCATTTTCATGCTGAAACAGGAAACCGTATGCATTAAGGTTTCCCGTCACTGGAACTAAGGGGCCTAGCCCGAACCATGAAAGACAGCCCCGGACTATTATTCCTCCCCCACCAAACGTTACAGTTGGCACTATGCATTGGTGCAGGTAGCGTTTAGTAATAGATGCATACATTTGTGTTGGTGACCCCAGCTGGAATCGAACCCACGTTCTTGGCTTAAAGGTAGCCTGTACTCAAGTAGATACACAATACAGAGACCCACAGGTTAAAACAAGTGTATAAAGTCAGGTCTGTGGAGTCAGCATGGTTTTTAGGATTATTGGCCGGAGGTGACAATGTGTTTACTTTTTTTTTTAAAGTAACTGTAGTCTGTTCCTGCTGAGCATGGCCTTGGGGGGGGAGGGGAGGGGAACTGTGTGAGGTGCATTAGACAGGAAAGGGGTGGAGGAAACAGAGTTAGGACAGTTTCAGGTCAGCATTTATTTGGATATTAAAAGGCAGCAGATGTCAACATAATGACCGCCAGCCTGCACTTTTTCTTTAGTAGCCCGAGTTTACCAGCCATGTGGCAAAGACAGGAGTCAGCTTTCCTCTTCTATTGAATTTTATCCTCTCTTTCAAGCTCTCACTGTTGCCACGTATCTTCATTTTTGCCTTTTAATTACACAAAACCTACAGTAACTAGCAGAACAAGCAATACTGGTATGTGGTATACATGCAAACTGAGTTCAGTAGAGAGACAAGCCAGAGACCGTTTTTGAAAAGTTTATTTTTCATAATGAGTCAATATTTACTTTCTTTTTTTGCTATGAAAATTGTGTAATTGAATAATGATTTTGGATGCTGAATAGACAACGGCGCATTGGACAGTAATAAATCAGTCTTATCATCGTAATATTTCCAATCATTGTAATATAGCATCACTCTCCTGCAGGTCATTGCTGTACAATTAGGTTTGCTCTCCTGCTCATAACAGCGTCACCAGCACATTGATAAGACGGTTACATGCTTTATAGCTCAAATACCTATAATTATGGTCTCTGCTGCATCATCCTTCTAAATCTACATCTTCAGGGGAAAACAACTCTTCTTTCATTATTGCCAAAACACTTGAGGCGTAAGTAAAGCTGCCTTTAGAGCTTTGATGAGCTAGTCACTACCACTATCATCAGGGGAATCAGAAGGTGGTGAGGGGTACTGGAAGCGGACTGGATCATAGAGTTCATGCCCATAGTTATAGTTATACGGGTAGCCATAGTAGGGATAGGGATGGGCCACTTTCTTGTTGCTGGCTGCAGGGGGTGGCGAGGCCTCAACTGGTTCCTCCTCAACGGGAGGAGGGGGTGGGCCAGCTTTGCCATGGAATGGTCTGGGTGGGTGGTCTATCAGGCAGTCTGGGTCCCAGTAGGGATTGCAGTCATACTCCATGCCCTTGTAGGTGTGGATGGGGGCCGGAGGGGGAGATGACTTTTTTGGGGCGGTTGGTGGTAGTTGTGGGGCAGATTTTTTAAGCATTGGGGGTGGTGGTGGAGGAGGGAGCTTGTGGAGGTTGCAGGAGGGGTGGTAGCGGGGGTCGCACAGTACGGGCAATGCCCCGGTGGGGAGGTAGACAATATGGGGCTTGCAGAGGGGGTCCTTGGCATTGCACAGGTACATGACGTCAGCCTGGGAGATGGCAGGAGCAGGTTGAGATGTGCTTTTTATTGGGGCAGGAGGGGGAGGGGGTAGGGCTTTGCATTTTTTGTCCATGGCCGGGTCACACTTCTTGATGGTGGGTACTCCCAGTTTGTTCTGGAAGTGTGAGGCGTTGGGGCCGTATACATGCTCCAGCTGCCTCATCTGCTGGTACAGCAGCCTGATCCGGTCAATCTCATACAGCTGAGAGGTACAAGACAGATAAAATACATATTTTGTCTTTATTTCAATCATACAGAGAGAGATGGAATAATTTGAGAAAACAAATGCCTCATTTATTCTTAGTGGTGGTTAGTGCTTCATTAGTTTGTACTTCATTAGTTAATGCATTGCGTGAGTGTTATTGATTGTTTTTCTTTCCTCTCTCACCCCCTCTGTGTGTCCAATGCTATTGTAGTAGCGGTAGTAAGCCTGGAAGTCGGGGTTGCCTCTGTACCACCTTGGTTCCACATTGCGCTTTGGTCGTGAGTGAGTCAGGAAGCCATGAGCCTTGTCCGAATCAATACTCACATCACTAACAGGGCTCATTTCTGTGGGGACAGGTGGATCAGTGGAGAGGGAGAGCAAAGCCACAGAGGGAGAAAGACATGAGGCCAACTACCATTTATAACTACCACAGATAGATATGTTGCTTTCAGTATCAAACAAAAGCATTGGTACTACACATAATTTTATCAAGAAGCTCGAAAGCAAAAACTTTAAATGGCATCCCCCCCTAAACATTCAGTTACCTTCCTGCTTGATAGTATTCAGAAGAGACTTTGCTTCCAGCCAAACTGCAGAGGATACACATGCCACAGACTCAGTTACCATCCAATTCCACATTGAATATTTTATATTTACTTAGGACAATAATTTCAATAACTTTAATTTTACCAAACTCATGTAGCCTAAAATAACGTTATCCCACCTGGTAGCAACGTTAGACAGCATATTGCCCCCATCAGCCACAATGGAGAAATCATCTTGACCACCTGCAAACCAGCCACTGCATTTTATCACTTACATTGTACATGCCTCAATTGTTTTGTTTTTTCAGTGAGCATTGACATACATGATTTAATTAAATGTACATACTGAGATGCATGTATTTACATGTGACCTGTAACAGTTTCAAACTAAAAATCTAAATATCACATTGTTTTAATTCCCGAGTGGGAAAGTAACATTATGACATTTTATATATTTAGTTAAACTTGGGATCTGTTCAAGATCTGATCTTCACATATAAACACTTTCCTCTATGTTTGTTCTAAGAATAGCCAATCCCCAAATGTAATTAAACCATGCATGCCAAATACCAGATGACAACGCAAATAAATACATTCAAACAGCAGTAGGCTATAACATGTCCTGTGAACGATCAGCATATATTTGGTTATCCTCGGTATTTAACAGCATGGAAATAAATAAAAGGAGAGATGAGATTCAATTTCTGTGTAAAATGCCTCTTCCTGCAGTTTAGAAAATATACTGATTATTGTGAATAATATTACTTAAATGATCAGATCATATGTGCTAAAGAAGAAACTCCGTACTGACCTGTGCATGGGCTGCTGTCTTTCCTGTACCGGTGAGGGTAGGTGTGATAAATACAGGTCTCCATGTCAATCAGTCTGACGTGGGAGTGCCTGTCCAATAGAATCACAAAACCATTGAAACAATAATATTGTCTCCTCCTTCCTTTAAAACGCTATTTTAATACTGAGCCTCTGGCGCCAATTAAGAATAAAAACTCCTGGACGTGAGCAGCAAAGTCATAAAAGGTCCTGACTTCAAATGGAAACTCGCAGTAAGTCTGGGAGGAAACATTACCTGCTGAGTAGAAATAGCAGGGTATCCCTGGGGAAAATATTGCCATGTTAGGAAAAAACCTTACAGCCTTTTCATCAGAGCAAAACTAGAATTTCCAAAAGTGGACCCAAGCAATCTAGGCCTACAATAGCATGAAGCCAAGAATGTGTAGAAAATAACACTAATATAGAACAGCATGTGGTATGCAACTGAACATTATATACAAGCCTGTGTGCAGCGTGTTGAAATCAGAGGAACTGTCCCCGACCAAGCCGTTAATAAAAAAGGGCAAATGAAACCGTTAGTTTCGAGGGACACAATAAATGTCCACAAAACTTCAATTTTTTGTTGATAGATTTCATGTTCCCATTTAAAGTTCACACCAATGGGGGCAATATTTAACATGCCCCTCCGTCTCCAAATGCCCTTTTGGGTGGTGGTATAATTTCCCCCAAAATGCTATATTTTTGTAGTTGTTCTAAACCCACTGCACGCAAGTCGTCCTTAAATTCTCATCTATACTTCAGTACCAAAAAGTTGGTTGTTGACCCGACCAGTCATCAATTGGCGCGAAAAATGGGCGCTCATATCCAGATTTGTGACCAGAAATAACTTAAAGTTCCTCCAGTTTTGCCTAGCAAAAACAAAGTAGGTCTACGTTTATCACCCATATACAATGCAGTTTAGTAATCTACTACGGACGCATCTTTGCCAGAACAATAGGTTACCTGGCGATTGAGAATTGTCCTGTTCCAGATAGGCCTAGTTTGGGTGTCTACTGGCGATATGTCTAAAGATAAGCAGCTTTAACATCGTACTGCCTTCAATAGTATGGGATGAAGATGTAACATTCTGGCGAATTTATTACGATATTTCCCTTCAAAGTGATGGTGCGGTACAGACGAAACATGCTTTCCATCCTGCAACCGACACACACTTAGCAAGCAAAATCCTCTGGACTCCAGATGAGTGACATATCCCTAGTTGAAATTGGCTGCTAACATGAATTACTTTCAGCTCCAAATGCAGGTGTAAAACGCAGTTTATTTATGTAGCCTATCTTGCGTTTTGAAAATGCATCCGCGTGTATGGCTGTAATGACAAGCTACATTTGCGTGTACACACGGGGGGGTCACGCGTTTTCTATCACTGCTTTTTGGGGTTGGGGGCCCAAAAACGTTTTGAAAACCACAGGATACATCACTGGCAACAAATTGAGTTGGGTTGGAAAGGCTACAGTATTTTTTACAATGTTCTATTTTGATTGGAATCCTGTTGGTCAATGTTCAGTGCCTCATTTATTCAAGTTAAAAATAGTTTAGTCAGATTGTGCGGCTTTCCCCTCCTGCAACTGCTCAACGAGTCTGACTGCGCTTGTGGGGAAGAAAAATAATTGCGTGCCCTTTGTTTTAACACGTCCCCCAAAAATGTATGTGCACGACCCTGCAGCCGAATGTTGTATTTGAGTTAATAAGCACCTTTCTGCGACAGGTGTATAATTTCGATGAGATGGATTTGAACGAACACCTGGCTGGGTGGAGAATTTACTTTGAGACGACGCTGTCCTATTGTGGTCAAATCAAACAGTGGACCATACATAAATTACCATCGGGTTATGGACAAGTCTCACCTGGGCTATCAACTCAGGGTTACGGAATAGTTTTACATTTCCCTGCATTGCGGATTTTAATAGGCCTATATTGCAGAAGTTTGACAAAAACATGCATGATTGTATTCAATGTAGTTACAGGCGAGACAACCATGGACAGGCGCTACCGAACGCATAAAATACTGTCTACACAGCAAGACTGATCCTAAAACAAACCAGGTGTCAGGGGCCTTTACAGCTCTTCTTTCCACATGAACAGAAACGAAATTATTTTAGAGAGAGGGACAGTGACTTACATACAGTAAGCAGCCTGCTGTATCAAATAACCCTGTGGAACAAGTCATGATGTATTAGGAAATGAAGCTTTCAATAGATTTTCAAAACTATAGGAATAGTTAAGAAATTTAGTAACAAGCCACGAAATCAAGTTAAGCCATTAATTTATGAACACGGACATTCATAATGTACAAGAATTTAAGAGCGCATTGAAAGTATTGTCCATTAATTCCCCTATAGCCAAAGTATATTAAAGTTGTAACACAGAAGCTCAAAATGTCAGCTCCAGGCATTGATTTAACTAGAGCTAAAGGCCTACTCCAATGACCATTGTATATGTAATACAAGAGGTTGAGTCAAAAAGATTGCATAACAAATAATTGTATTTACAGAGTTTTATTTGAGAGCAGCCATCTAACATTTAAAAAAAAAAAGCATTTAATAGCCAAGGAAGAAAAGTTAGCAACATTTAACCAGTCCAAAACAAAGCCAAGAACCACCATGCATGTTTACATTTAATTATTTGTTGTAACGGTGTAGATGGGGACACACTAAGGGGTCCCATCGCAGTCAGCAGCCCATTAAGCATCTCGTCACAGGCAGAGCCCTTGACCGGGTTTGGGCGAAAAAGGCCTGTGGCTGGTGAAGGGGGGCATAAGGTCAGTCCTGGAATGCCGAAACACTTCTGGTTTTCATCCTCTCCTCCTAATCAGGGACTAATTCAGACCAGGGACACCAGTAGAGTACAATTAAATACCAGAAAGTATTCAGGCCCTCTAGGACTGGAATCAAACAGCCCTGCTTTAGACGAAGGTGATGCGGGTACGGGCCTGGTTGACTTGCCACACATTGAGCTCCTCATACTCCTCCAGGGCCTCCTGGAACTGGGCAGGGGTGAAGCCACGGGAAACACACCGCTGTTCGGCCTCTGCCATGCGAACCAGGCCCCCAGACCCACCCCGGCCCTTCACACCCTCCGTGGCCAGCTCACGCAGCAGGGAGAAGATCACATCCGCTGGCCGATGGGCTCTGGAAAACAACGGGATCAAAAGAAAGGTTGAGGGTCCAAAGTTGTGGAACTTCATTAGGGTTGGGGTCAAACCCACAAATTGGGGCCTACCCACTGGTCTGTTCAGAAACGGAATGCCTATTTGACAGAAAAAAAAAAATCAATGTCCAAATAAACTGACAGAAAATTGTATTGACCCAACCTGTGCTTCAAAGTGGCCATTTAGCGCTGCTGCTTCTGAAACATACAGCGCAACATACTTACATCAGCTCCTTTGAATCCCTCGAGGTAGACTAGCACAGTAGTATGTGACAAAACATTTGAAGTCAACAGGAACGTGTGGTGAAGTGCTCATTTCTATAGGGTTTAAGGTCTTCTCCAGTATACACACAGTCATGTGAACCAAAGGCAGTAAAAACCCTGGAATTTAACCACTTGGTATAGCTCCTGAATACTCATTACATTTGAAGTCATCCCCTACTCTGCTAGAACCCAATCCTCACCCAAAAGGCATCCACTCAAGAGATCTTATTAATGCATAACAGTGTCATCAGGAACGGTCTTGTTGGCAGTTTCACACAGAGCAGGAGGAGAGGAGCTGACCTGGTGGTGCTGGACTTGTCGGCCTGCAGGGAGTCCTTGGACATTTCCATGAGCCTCATCGCCTCGTTCACATCCTCTTTCTCCACCACATCCACCAGCCGCAAACGGGCCTGTGAGGGGGGCGGGGGCGTGAGACCACAGGTCAGGTAGCTAGCTATATAGGCTACAGCACAGAACACACCAAAAAGAAATGCAATAATCAACTGTTAGTGTCTTTCAGACATCGTAGGTCGCGCTGTGCCGGCACTGTCAGACCGAGACAAGTGCAATGCCCTCTGGAATGGCTGGCAATTGCCCAAGTCTCCGCCTCTCAACACCAGCTAGTCTCTCCCGATGGATGAGGCTTGACAGTCAATCAACAATATGATTCGTTAAAACAGTGATGGTGGCTGTACAGGCCATGGTGGCTGTACAGGCCATGGTTGTATTGTAGAAGGCTCTCAGGTAACAAGCGACGACTGGTTCCGGTCACAGTCAGTTTTGCTTGGGTTTGCACAGCTGCTCCTACAAAAAGGCTGACTGCCCACCCTGCAAAGCTGACCGGGTCCAGACAGGAAAACAGACAGATTAAAACACATTAACTATACCCAGGCTTGAGTACAATATGAATTCAGCAAACACTCCATAAAGGGCATGGAAGTAGTATTTGACAAAATTAGGGTGAGGGTCACCCCCTCCCCCCAATTGGCTATTGAAGCTCAACAACTTTAAAATCAGTTGTGTTAGTCCTTTTTGCCTATGCTGTTGATGTATTTTACAGTAATGGTTTTACACCAATACCGACTGCAGTGGAACAATGCTTGCCCAGTCTTCCCAATCGTTTTACCCTTTTCTGAATTTTATCACTAGGTGGAGACAGACCTGAATCTTTTCACCATGCTTAAATAAAACAATGCATTTCTAATGGTGACCTAGGGTTGCACATTTTCAATAAGTACAGGGTCACTCAGTAGAGTGGCAGGCTTGCCCTCGTGGCCACCCAGATGTAGCACAGTGCAGTCAGGGTGTCGGGAAGTGCTGGTTTTGCAGTAGGGCTGGTGAGTCAGCTACCTGCACAAACAGCACTTTTGACACCCAGGAGCTACGAGACCACAGAGTGAGAAGCATCACATTCCTCCAGTCTTAGTGGACAGGAAGCAGTCATTCAAAAGAGCAGTCAGTGCAGGCATGAGCGTACACACGAGGCCTAGTGCCCAGCGTGTGAAAGAAGTGCTCATACTGCGGGTAGGCTGGGCATCACCAATACCTGCACTGTAAGCACTTTAGCACAAACTGGGCTGTAGTAGATGGTCCAACCACCCAGTCTGACTCCGCTCCACATCCTAAATATGCTCCCAGTCAGGGTAGAAGGAGCCTGTACTCAGGATGGGGTGAGAGTCTCACCAGGGCAGTGGAGAGGCGGAGGATGGACAGGAGTGTACGGGCGGAGGTGAAGGTGCAGTCCTTGCTGACACGCGCCTCCTTCCTCATCTCCACGTAGGCTGCCGTGATGTAATCAGCCAGTGACTCAGGTATGACGGGCTGTCGCCTCTTACACAGGGAGATGTAACGTCTGGAGGGAGCATACAATTAGTCACACAAGCTAAAACATGCACGTGAGAGGAATTTCTAGTCAAAGATTTCTAAATAGTTGGTTATTTTACCTCCAGCCCCACAAAGAGCAATACGTCAACTGACCTCATGAGCTTCATATCGATGGGGGTGAAGTGAGTGGGTGGCTGGCGGCAGTGCTGGTGAACATAGGTGATGTGCTGGGCCAGGCGGAGATCGGCCTCCGCGTCAGGCTTGTCCTGGATGAGCCACAGCAGGTCGAAACGGGAGAGCAGGGCGGCTGGCAGCTGGATATTCTGCTCTATGGTCTTTCGTGGGTTGTAGCGGCCATAGGCAGGGTTGGCGGCCGCCAGGATGGAGCAGCGGGCGTTGAGGGAGGTCATGATGCCCGCCTGACCAGGGAAGGGAACAGAGTGAGTCAGTCACCCATATTCTCTTTAGGGTTGACGGGCGGGAACCCGGTTACAGCACAAAACGAATCCCTTTTACCAGGATAAATAAACAGAAACCAATCAATTATAAAATTATTTATTTGAACAGCATGGTGTGAAATGGAACTGTTAAATTATATGAAATGTCTAAATATGGCTTCTACAGCCCCTGCATGATAAATCAATGCTCAGTATGGAGCGCATCTCACCATAGTAAACAGGTAGGCCTACATTTGCTGCAGCATAGCCCATGCTACAGTAACATAAAGACAGAATTAACCTTTCATTAACCATCTCCACCTGGCTTTCTAAAGACTATATTTTAATTGCAGCTGCAAAAGTTTAAAACAACCCATCACTCAAATATCGTTGCTTATTTTTTTAATTTTTTTTAAGTACACGCGTAAGCACTCGCAATCTCTCAAACTGCAGCCAAAATAGATAATCTTGTTCTAGATGGCACAGAGAAAAATAAAACATGAAAATGTCCGATTTTACTGAGTTACATAAGGAAACTTGTTAATTGAAATATATTCATTACATCCTAATCTATGGATAATTGCATCTGTCAAACAGGTAGGCCAACCTTTTAGAATAGGGCTGTAACAATGGTAAGTCAAGGGGTCTGAATACTTAAGGCACTGTATATGGATGACTTATAAAGCCAGGCACATTGAAGTTGGTCTATTTATTATAGACCTAATTAAGATGGTTTCCTCTCCTTACTTTTCTTTAACAATTAAGGTAAGGACTGTTTTATTGTCTCCTGCTGCCTCTGCCTTATTGTTCTCAACACGAATATGCTGATTAACTTTGCTATTATGCTTATAACATGGTCTAGGAAAAAGGCACCAATTCAACAGTGCACTGATGCGTTTCAGGACTGCGGACAGCGACCACTATCCCAACACGGGCGAAAGTGCATTTGTTGCAAACATGAGCCTATCACAATCATGAAAAAAAAAAATGGGAAAATAACTTTAGGCTACACCTTTGCTATGTCAGAGGCATGAAAAATGAGCAAATGGACTTAAAATGGGTGGAAGGCCTACAGCCCACCAAGATGCACCTCCACACACAAACATTATTCTGGCAAAAAAAAAAAAAAAAAAAAAAAAACTTCTTGCCCAGTGGCATGGGGGCTATTTAGGTGCGTGCTGATGCTGCCCCAGGTAAGGGCACAAAATATTTAGCTTGTCCATGCCCAGCGCGCCTCTCCAGGGTGCTGTTGGAGAGATGTGGCGCTCCATCAAAATAATTTAACATAAATGATGTAGCCTGCAGTAGAATGAGTAGCCCACAGACCAAATCTATTACAACGTCATGAGACACTTTTTCAACCATTAACGTATTAATAAGGAGAGAGTGGGGGAGAAAGTCTACTAAAAAGGCAAGCAGGCAGACGTCAGCTCTGGAGCGGTTGCTGCATAATCACAGATGGACAGCAAATGGTGACTTCACTACGAGAGCTTTGTTGGAGCCTTTAAAAATATGCCTCAGCTTTCTCATAAAGTGAAAACTCCACAAATACAGGTGTGCCAAGCGTGTAGCGTCATACCCAAGAAGACAAAAAGGTGCTTCAACAAAGCACAGAGTAAAGGATTTGAATACTTCTGTAAATGTGATGTTTCCAAATTTTATTTAAAAAAAAAAAAACCTGACATTTCTAGAAACCTGTTTTCACTTTGTCATTATGGGGTATTATGTGTAGACGAGTGGGGTTGGGAAATCACATTTAATA
Organism: Oncorhynchus tshawytscha; assembly: GCF_018296145.1. NCBI lineage: Eukaryota > Metazoa > Chordata > Actinopteri > Salmoniformes > Salmonidae > Oncorhynchus > Oncorhynchus tshawytscha. The sequence goes on from NC_056449.1 coordinate 25,120,865, forward strand.
CATTTTAGAATGCTGTAACGTAAAGGGGTCTGAATACTTTCAGAACGTACTGTAGCTAGTTACAGCTATGAGCTTTTATGTTTGTCGTGCGTAATGTGCAGTAGCCTATATCATATAGAGTACAGTTGAAGTCGCAAGTTTACATACAAATTCCTTGTTAACAAACTATAGTTTTGGCAAGTCGGTTAGGACATCTACTTTTTGCATGACAAGTAATTTCTCCAGCAATTGTTTACAGATTATTTCACCGCATCACAATTCCAGTGGGTCAGAAGTTTACATACACCAAGTTGACTGTACCTTTAAACAGCTTGGAAAATTCAGGGTGGCAGCATCATGTTGTGGGGGTGCTTTGCTGCAGGAGGGTCTGGTGCAATTCACAAAATAGATGGAATCATGAGGATAATTGTGTGGATAAATTGAAGCAACATCAAGACATCAGTCAGGAAGTTAGAGCTTGATAGCAAATGGGTCTTCCAAATGGACAATGACCCCAAGCATACTTCCAAAGTTGTGGCAAAATGGCTTAAGGACAAGAAAGTCAAGGTATTGGAGTGGCCATCACAAAGCCCGGACCCAAATCCTATAGAAAATTTGTGGGCAGAACTGAAAAGGCGTGTGTGAGCAAGGAGGCCTACAAACCTGACTCCGTTACACCAGCTCTGTCAGGTGTAACGGGCCAAAATTCACCCAACTTATTGTGGAAGCTACCTGAAACATTTGACCAAAGTTACATTTTAAGACAATGCGACCCAATTCTAATTGAGTGCATGTAAACTTCTGACTCACTGGGAATGTGATGAAAGAAATAATAGCTGAAACAAGTCACTACTATTATTCTGACATTTCACATTCTTACAATAAAGTGGTGATCCTAACTGACCTAAGACAGGGAATTTTTACTAGAATTAAATGTTAGGCATTGTGAAGAACTGAGTTTAAATGCATTTGGCTAAGGTGTATGTAAACTTAGACTTCAACTGTATGTATTGGATAATTGCATAATCATTTGGGCTTGCTTAGGCTCAAAATATCTTTTAATGAAGGGCTCAAAATATATGACTCACCAGGCTCAGTAGCATCAGGTTAGAATGTTCATGCTGATCTAAGTTCTCATCAAATCCAGACATTTATATGCTTTTGAATGACATTTCCAGTTTTGGAGGTAAAGACCGGCGTACCCGAGATGGAACATTTGTAAAATACTGGGATAATAGTCAATCCCAAATCTCATTGAGTAGGGGAAAAGCTCAGCGTTGAGACAGACATTTTCCATGTTGTCTTCTCGGGGCAGGTTAGTGTTATTTGTCATGAATCTGGTTCCGGAGGCAACTCTGCAGTGTTCACTAGCTGGTAAAGCCAGAAAGTCAAAGTTAAACCTAACCCTAACGCGTAACCTTCAATTAGCATTTTGGTTTTCATTAAATGTTACAATACAGCCAAATTCAACTTCGCGGCTGGCACATCTAAGGGGAAAAAATAAATATATCACTCAGCACTGTCTCGAGGACAAGATGGAAGACAAACACCAACCTGCTGTAGGGGTACAGGTAGAAAATCTTGGTGGTTTTAACAAAGAACTGCCCATGAATAGCCTTACACAACTAAAGTGTTAGTTGCCAAACAGATATGGCTTTGGTAAGAAGAAAGCTCACCTTGGCAATGGAGATGGTCTGCTGCTCCATCACCTCGTGGATGGCTGTGCGATCGGCATCTGCCATCTTGTCAAATTCGTCGATGCAGCAGACACCCTGGTCGGCCAGCACCAGTGCGCCGCCCTCCAGGGTCATCTCCCCGGTGAGGGGGTCACGCATCACTGCTGCCGTCAGGCCCACGCCAGAGGAACCTCGGCCCGTTGTATACTGGCCTGGAGGGGGTCAGGGGGAACGGTCATGGCTAGGCCCATGATGCCAGGAGCACAAATACAATCATCTTGAAATCCTTTATTTACTTGAATACGATTGAGGACCTCCCTTTCCTTACATATTAATCCAACAACTGTGCAAAAGGGTGTAAACCTTTTAGTCAATATCCAGTAGGCCATTTAGCATGTTGCTTTCACCAATTGTGTGACCTGGGACCAGTGAAAAATGGAGAGGAAATATTTCAGATCGTTCCAGAATATTGTACTTACTGCGAGGAGCCAGGCGGTCAATGTAAGACAGCAGTTGGGACTTAGCTACTCCTGGGTCTCCCATCAGACAGATGTTTATGTTGCCTGGAAGGAGCCAAACCGGGGCATTAGTAAAACATCCCAAAACTCCAGTTAACTCAAATGAAAGCCAAAGCAGCCATTTTAAAAATTGACAATGTTACAGGGCCGTGGAAGGGTTTTATTGCACTCACCTCTGATCTTCATACCCTTGGGGGCCTGCTGCACTCCTCCAACCAGCAGCAGCAGCAGAGCCTTTTTCACATCTTCATGGCCAAAAATCTCAGGAGCAATGGAGCCAGCAAGCTTCTCATAGAAATCTTCCTCTGTAAGTAAGAGGAGCACATGAACCAAACTATTCAGTTACACTCAATCCATTAACATCAGAACATCCTCTTGGACAAACAGCATGAGAAAGGTATGAAAACAACCCACAGTCCCAAAACACTGTTGGTAGATCCAAAAAGGCAGGAAACATTTAAGCAACGAGAAGCTTCCTAATGCCAACATTGATCTGTTTTCACTGAAAGGATTAAGAACCTGGGGGGCCCCACACGCGCACATACCTGTGATCTGGCGCAGCTCTTCCTCACTCAGCTCTGCTGTGCCCAGCTCATCATCCTCGGTCTTGTTCATTAGAGTGATGCTGTGGGACTCCAGGTACGTCTCTGAAAGCAGACCCTGAGAGGGAGAGAAACAGCCAGACACATTACAACTCCAGAGTGGCGCAGCAGTCTAAGGCACTGCAACTCAGTGCAAGAGGCGTCACTACAGTCCCTGGTTTGAATCCAGGCTGTATCACATCCATACATGATTGGGAGACCCATAGGGCGGCGCAGAATTGGCCCAGCGTTGTCCGGGTTTGGCCATCATTGTAAATGAGAATTTATTTTTAACTGACTTACCTAGTTAAATAAAAGGAAATAGAAACTGCAGCAGCAGTAGCCTTCTGTCCAGGGGATGTAGTTGTACATCTGTAGCCTCAAGTTACAGAAACAACCTCCTGCCCTAGGGGCCGTTCTAACTTCAACACACCTTACTTTACATCTCAGCCAAGTCACAGGTAGAGTAAAATTCCAGTTTCCCTCCAAATTACAGTATGTAACGTTGTTAAACTTGAGGATAATTCTCAAAAAAGGTTTAAAGAAACTTTGTAACGTGTTTGAGTGCACTCACTTGGACAGCCTGCCTGAAGCCATTACGCAGCAGGGGGAGGAAGACGCCGGAGATAGCCACGTGGTCTCCGGGCTGGGCCACACGTGTGTTCTCCCCGCGGGTGTAGATGGTCATGCTCCTGGGGATGTTTCCCACAGGAACCTGGTCACTCTGGAGATGGATGGAGGCACGGGTTAGTTAGGGATTCAAATCAGCGCAAAGTCAGACTTAGTCTGACTTGTGCTTGTTTATTTGCCTTCAACTTCTCACGCCAGACAGCTACATGATTTGAATGTGTTGCTGCATTTCAGATTCCTTAGTCAAAGGTCCTTACGTGTTCCTGTATGCGCAGTTCCTGGAACTTGACAAACTTTGAGCCTCGGGTCTGCAGGTAGAGGCGGCCGCCTGACTTGTTGGTGACACACTCTTGACTGGGACACATGATGAGGGGCATGAATGTGGGGGATTGAATCTGATAAGACAGGGAGGTGCCTGGGTTAGCACAAGGAAAGGAACCGAGAGAACTGAAAGGTTTCTGTACCAGACAGTGTTTAATGCATTTACCCAGCCATGAGAGCAAGTCAATTGATTATATAATTTATCAACTTTCCTTGACAGGTTGGTGCAGTAAGACGCCAATCGCTTACCGGCTGGTATGTCTCTGCCCCACACTGGTCACAGGTGTAGGTGGCAACTGCCATCATGGGCTTGACCTCAGTGGCACGGGTCACGATGCCCCTAACAGTCACCAACTGGCCAATGCTGTCTGCACGGACATCACGGACCACTTTGGGTTTGGCAGTGCTGGGCGGTTTGAAGTAGAGCTCACTGAGAGAGAGATCCGAGGGGATGCAATAATTGTTATTCCTTGTTGCCTAAATACACAAATCAGCCATCATGACATGAATGGGCATGGCATGTGTCTAGTAGAACATGCATGCAGTCAAAATAAGGATACTTTTTGATATACACAACCAGTCAAATGTTGATACCTACTCATGCAAGGGTTTCTTTATTTGTACCATTTTCTACATTGTAGAATAGTGAAGACATCAAAACAAAATAACACATATGGAATCACGTAGTAACCAAAAAAGTATACATTTCGTATTTGAGATTCTTCAAAGTAGCCACCCTTTGCCTTTATGACAGCTTTGCACACTTAGCATTCTCTCAACCAGTTTCACTTGGAATGCTTTTCCAACAGTCTTGAAGGAGTTCCCAAATATGCTGAGCAATTGTTGGCTGCTTTTCCTTCATTTTGCGGTCCAACTCATGCCAAACCGTCGCAATTGGGTTGAGGTCTAGTGATTGTGGAGGCCAAGTAATCTGATGCAGCACTCCATCACTCTCCTTCAAGGGTCAAATAGTCCTTACACAGCCTGGAGGTGTATTGAGTCTTTGTCCTGTTGAAAAACAAAATGACTGTCCCACTAAGTTCAAACCAGATGGGATGGCATGTCGCTGCAGAGTGCTGTGGTAGCCATGCTGGTTAAGCGTGCCTTTAATTCTAAATAAGTTACAGACAGTGTCACCAGCAATGCACCTCCACACTTAACTCTGGGAACCACACATGCAGAGATCTGTTCACCTACTCAGAGTCTCACATGGACAAATTTCCACAGGTCTATTGTCCATTGCTTGTGTTTCTTGGCCCAAGCAAGTCTTCTTATTGGTGTCCTTTAGTAATGGTTTCATTGCAGCAATTCAACCATGAATTTGGGCTGCAATTTCTGAGGCTGGTAACCCCAATGAATGTATCCTCTGCAGCAGAGGTAACAGTGGGTCTTCCTTTCCTGTGGAGGCCCCCATGAGAACCAATTTCATTATAGAGCTTAATGGATTTTGCGACAGCAATTTAAGAAACTTTCAAAGTTCTTGACATTTTCCGGATTGACTGACCATCATGTCTTAAGTAATGGACTGTTGTCTCTCTTACATAATATGGACTTTGCCCTATTTGGTAAAGGAACATCTTCTGTATACCACCCCTACCATGGCACAACAACTGATTTGTTCAAAAGCTTTAAGAAGGAAATTCCACAGATTAACTTTTAACAAGGCCACCTATTAATTGAAATGCGTTCCAGGTGACTACCTCATGAAGCTGGTTGAGAGAATGCCAAGCGTGTGCAAAGCAAAGGGTGGCTACTTTGAAGAATTACAAATATTTTTTATTTGTGTAACACTTTTGGATAAGACATGATTCCACGTGTTATTTCACGTTGATGTCGTCACTATTATTCTAAAACGCATAAAAATGGCACAAATAAAGAAAAAACCCTGAATGAGTAGGTGTGTCCAAACTTGACTGGTACTATATACCAGTTCTCACTTTTCTAAGTAATTCATCCAGGTTCATGTCCAGTTCCAACTCAAGAGACAATGGCAAACATGCTAGCTAAGTGAACTCACAATCTCCTCATGAGTTCTGCTGGGTACTGGTTGCGAGGATCCCTGGTGTCTGCAGTGTCGTGACCTCTCTGCTCCATCATCAGCCTATGCTCAATGTACACATCCAGGGAATCCTTGGCCACCACCTGGGTGAAAGAAGAGATGGGTATCGAGGCAGTTAAGTCTCAGACTCAATGTTTTACAGGTTATTTCATCCTTAAAACTAACAATTAGCAACTGCCTGATCAGAATCAATATCCAAGTCAAGCAGGACAGATGTCTTAAAAGAGCAGGGTTGTATTAATGCAGCTAAAAAATACCTCTCTCTCACGGTACTCTGGCAGCAGCTCGTGGACGGCATCAGCGAACAGGCCCATATAGCGTTTGGCGTTTTCACAGATGCTCTCCACCAACTCTGGGTCCTCCTCGGCCACATCGTCCAGGTCCACTTGCAAAGCCACCTGCTCCCTGTGGGACAGGGAAACCTACAGAAAACAGGACTGCTATCAGAGACAGTAGAATATTTTGATTTGTGGTCTAGCACAGACGTTTGCAGAAAAAGGCTGTGCAACAACGACAACCGTTCCAGCCCATCAGTCATTGGTTAAAGGGTCACTGCCACCACCTCACTTATTTATTGCAGAGTAGAACCAATAAGTTTCAGCTTTCGGGTTCTCTTCTTCAAAATAATGCCATGTATTACTGTGCCTTTTGACTCAACCATTCAGTGGGTTGGCAAGATGTTGGCCTTCAGGCTCACCCCGACAGATACTTTGACAATTTATCATATTAGATCATGGACTTTAAGTTACAAATGACAAAGGACTGGCAAGACGCATTACAGAAAGAACAGGATCATGAAAGTCAGTGCCATACTCACAAGTTGAGCTCCATATTTGAAGACCTTCTTTCCATTGTCATCCTCACTGTAAAACTCTTGAAGGAATTTCTTGCATTTCTCTGCGGGAAAGAGAGAACAGTCCATTTAAGTGTACATTGAATGCTATGAATATTACAGGTAGAGTATAGCCTGGGTCTGAACTGGGGAACTTGTGTCAAACTGAGTGAACAATCTAATTTAGCTCACCACCACAATTGTTTTCAGTGTCAATACAATTCAGGTAATGAGATGTATACATTTGTGTGGGGTTTAACGTTTGAAAATTGCCATCATTGGAGTCCAGGGCCTACATATTGCAAGCTGTGTTGACCTCTGACGACCCACTAACATCGCATCCCACAGAATCTCGATGAATCATTGAAGTACTGTCCCTTTAACTCAGACTTCAAATGTTTTCCAAATGAGTGGATGAGTTCAAACCTTTACAACAATGTAACCAATGAATTGACGTTAAAGGTTTGGTTAGCAGTGCACTTCAACAAAAACGTCGTGTCCGTTTTGGGGTAAATAACCCCCACCTCAAAATGTGAAACGTTCTGTATTTTAGACACCTCAAAACAAAACCAATCTCTAGCTACACAATATGCATATTTCACTTACTTACTTAGTAGAGCCCAAAATTAAACATTCTGCATTTGGAATGTTTTTTTGTAAACAAAGCAGCACATGGCTTTGAGCCTGGTCACTCAGGGTAATCATCCGCTATACCATTGCCAACAAAATAGTCCCAATGTAATTTATGGATTGAGTTGGTTATTGATTCAAAACATTACTTCGTTTCAGTACCAGTGTATCGACGTGCCATGATCGAATTCACCAGTACGTTAGCCTGGACTTTAAACCAGCAGAAGCTAGCAAACGACAAAACATAACGCCCATACTTGCCGCTGCCTGTAACAAAGAACAGCCTACTCCCGCGGATGAGAAGGGTATCGTTGGCGAAAATGCGTGTGGATTGCTAACTAGCAAGCCAATTTTTCCACTTCACTATCAAATTGTGAAAATGAAATACACAAATTGTTAACACTTCTTTGATTGAGTCACTTTTGTAGTATTGGCGAGTTATCGTTCACTCTCAGTGCAACCCCTAGCATTAGCTTTCTCCGCCCATAGACCATGTGCTCCTCGCGCGTAATTCTTTGTCCTCTTGAGTTCCATCCGGGTTACTGAGAATTTAAGCTAGTTAAAAAATATATATAAATATATATAAATATATATATATATATATCTTGGTAACATGCAAGCCACCCCGTAGCAATCACTAACCGGTATCATTGCCCAAAATGTTAACTACCAAAACAACTTCACAAGTAGCCAGATAGTGTTGTGCACGAGGAGACAGGCCGCGACCACGACTAGTTCTGTACGCGGGATTTTGGGCTAGAGCCCCAAAGCTCGGCTTTAAAGTTATCACCCATCTTTCGCAGTACGGTTTTGGAAGCATATAAACGTCGACTACCTGTACTAAATTAGCAAACGTTTGCCATCTGCGTCTCCGATCACCCGAGTTTAAACGGAAGACTGACGTCACAAACACTGTCAACATTGTACATTACGTGTATATGCTGCATTTGTGAAACTGTGATATCAAAGTAGGTGGATTTGTTTCTATAAAACAGCAATATTACCGCAATTGAGAATCGATTCCCGTTTAGAATGAGTAGGTGTCTATTTAGGCTTTAAGAGCCAGTCAAAACAGAACATGTAGCGATGGTCCTTAGACGTAACGTTAAGACTCCTTTATTGGGGTAGGGGCGACCAAGCCTGAACAGTTTACATGTTAGTAAATTGCTAGATATTAACTCATTGTTGGCTTCTTGGCTGAGCAGACAAAGACCAAAGTAACGTTAACTGATTAACGTTAGCTAGTCAACCCCAACGTACCCCCAAAATATTGGTTGGCAAGCTATTTATTAAGTAATTCTAATTGCATGGTTTCTGACATCAATTTTTGCTCAGAAGTAGTTAAGAGTGAGCATGCTACTAGCCTCCATTATCAAAATGAAAGTGCGTTAGCTAACTTCAACAAGCTTGTTTAAAACAACAACAAAAAAAAACATACCTTTCTCAGCCAAGTAATCCTTAGGAGCCATGATTGTTGAGTAATGTGGTTTTACTTAAAACCCAATGTGTTAAGTAACTTATCAGGTATTATATATATTTTTTTAACAATGTATTTTCTTTCTGCACAGGGAGACAACAAATTGGAGGTCCAACTGCAAAAACTGGCGCGAGTCTGTCGTCTGCGTGCTCCAATCAAAACGCGTATTTCTATTACCAAAGGCGTGGCTTCACTGTGGCGCGAAAATTGCGGCGATGCAGTGGTCACATGATTCAACAAACTAGCATACCACGTCATCGGTGGCGCGAAAAATTGAGATTGCGTTTCACGCTTTAAAGCAATGACCTCGAAAATTCTGTGCATAAAAAGGTATACTGAACAAAAATTTAAACGCAACATGCAACAATTTCAAATATTTTACTGTGTTACAGAAGTTACAGAGTTCCCAGAAGGAAATCAGTCAATTAGAATAAATTCAATGGCCCTAATCTATGGATTTCACATGACTGTGCAGCTCTTGCTGGGCCTCCCCACTGGGGAGCCAGGCCAGCCAATCAGAATTACTTTTCCCCACAAAAGGGCTTTATTACCAGAAATACTCCTCCGTACACCCCCCTCCCCCTCCGACAACCCAACAGATGAAGAAGCCGGATGTGAAGGTCCAGGGGTGGCTTTGTTACAGTGGTCTGCGGTTGTGAGGCATGTTGGATGCACTGCCAAATTCATTCAAACGAAGTTGGAGGCGGCTTATGGTAGAGAAATTAACATTAAATTCTCTGTCCAAAGCTCTGTTGGACATTTCTGCAAAAACTTGAGACATCTGTGGCATTGTGTTGTGACAAAACTGCACATTTTAGAATGGCCCTTTATTGCCCCCACCACAAGGAGCACCTGTGTAATGATCATGCTGTGTAATCAGCTTCTTGACATGTCACACCTGTCAGGTGGATGGATTATCTTGACAAATGAGAAATGCTCACTAACAGGGATGTATAAATCAGCTTTTGGTCCATATGGAACATTTCTGTGATCTTTTATTTTAGCTCAAGAAACATGGGACTAACACTTTACATGTTGCATTTACATTTTTATTCAGTATAAATTAATTTAATAAAAAATGTCAATGTCACCACCAACATATTGTCCTTCATTTCATGACACATTTGAACATTTCATGACAGGAAAGTAAATAGCTGAAGTCAATAAGCATCTTTGAAGAAGTCTTGGAAACTCAGATCAGTGAAAGTTAAAAGGAAGGAAAAATGCATTATTGCAGTTCTTCAGTATTTCAATAATTCTAAATAGCCATATACAGTTAATCAATAACTGGATAATTTGAGATTTTTTCTATTTTTTATTTAACCTGGCATGTCAGTTAAGAACAAATTCTTATTTACTATGACGGCCTACCAGAAGGCAAAAGGCCTCCTGCGGGGATGGGGGCTGTGCTGGGATTAAAAATAAAAATATAGGACAAAACACACATGACAAGAGACACCACCAACACTACATAAAGAGACCTAAGACAACAACATATCAATGCAGCAACACATAAAAACACAGCATGGTAGCAACCCAACATGACAGCAGCACATGGTACAAACATTATTGGGCACAGACAACAGCCCAAAGGGCAAGAAGATAGAGACAACAAAACATGACATGAAGCAGCCACACCTGTCAGTAAGAGTGTCCATGACTGAGTTTGAATGAAGAGATGGAGATAAAACGGTCCAGTTAGAGTGTTTTTTGCAGCTTGTTCCAGTCGTGCTTTGGGATAGGGTGGAGTGAGAGATACGAGGGTTTTATAAATAAGCATCAATCAGTGGGTCTTGCGATGGGTATGATGGAACTGAAGTATACAAACATGTACTAACATACAATATCCCCATCTTGCATTAAAAGCTCACCTTTCATCTGTTTAAATAAACCACGGAACAATATCCTCAGAAATTGGTTCTTTAATGATACATATTAAATCAGTGCTCATTTAACAGTTGGAAACACGACCACAAAGTCATAAACAAGAAAAACAAAAAAACACCATGTGTCTAACAATTCCTATATGAGCCATGAAGATATTTTTCACATTGCATCTTTGAAACATTCATAATGTAAAGCACTTGTATTTTACTCATTCAACAAAAAAATTCTAATAAGAGCTTACAAGTGTAACAACGTTATGTACTGTACTGCTTAACCCTGAAATGCCTGTCTGAGGGATACCAACGTAAGACTATCTTCTCCTATAAGTGTTGTTCTTCTTGTTACTGTGTTGGGGTCCTTTCCCTCACTGAAACAACTCCTCTAAGTAACTGGTGGAGCGACGGGTGGACGGCTGGAGAGAAAAGGAGAAGAAAGAGGTGAGGGAACAAAGGAACAGCAACCATGGTAGACATTATATGGTCAGTGCACCAACAAGTCAGATCTGAGTGGGCTTGTGTTTTACCAGTGTAAAGTCGGTGTCGTGGTCAGAATCGTCACTCTCGAAGTCCTCAATCTCAGGCTCTTCTTCCTCCACTTCATCATCCTCATCTTCCTCAATCAGACTCAGCCTAATAACACATATTGTATATGAGTATTTCAAACCACAAACTCTTTCAAATGTAACAGAAAACCCCCCCCATGCTACCTATGGGGCAGCAGGGTAGCATAATGGTTAGAGCGTTGGACTAGTAACCGGAAGGTTGCAAGTTCAACCCCCCGAGCTGACAAGGTACAAATCTGTCGTTCTGCCCCTGAACAGGCAGTTAACCCACTGTTCCTAGGCCGTCATTGAAAATAAGAATTTGTTCTTAACTGACTTGCCTAGTTAAATAAAGGTAACATTGAATTAAAAAAAAAAAAATGCAGCCACATCAATTCTCTTTTTATTTTAATATAACTTTGTCATGTGAAATTGGAAACAAGATCGTATGAACATTACATGATCAGATAAAATAACGTTTTCTTTCTCCCTAAACCCACACACTCATGCAAAAACACACAGACATACACACATGGTGAGATGTGATTCGAGGTCACAGTGACCAGAGGAGGGGCTGGCTTGTGCAATAGGCAGCTTGCTCCTTCGCCTGGGTTCCACCTTGCGCTGCAGTGAACTGGACAAGATACAAAGTCAAAACATATTCAAAAAGGAACAACCCCTAGCCCCTTCCCTCTTCAGTGATTGTAGATCTGAACAAACTGGACAGGTTTAATAATAAATTACATTTTTAATGCACTTTTCATTACACCAATTAACTCAAAGGGGAGACAGGTGGCCTCGAGATTATAGCGTTAGGCCAGTAACAGAGAGGTCGCTTTTTCGAATACTGGAGCCTACAAGGTGAAAAATCTGTCTCTGTGGCCTTGAGCAAGGCACTTAAGCCTAATTACTCCAGGGGCGCTGAACAGTGGTGACCCCACTCCCTACTGGTTGTTTCAGGGGGAGTTGGGGTATGCAACACATTTCCATTACATATTTGTGTGTAACAGGACAAATCTGCCCCCCTGCAAATAATTAACTAGTCATTAAAAAGTGATTTTATATACTGGTACATACTACTGGTGTTTGCAAATAGTAGGAAGATATTGGATAGGTGTAAGGCATATGATGGCTCCACCTTTCCTTCCAGTGGTTTATGGGGAGCTTATATTGCCTACACCTATCCAGTCTCTTCCCATCTGCAAACACCAGTAGGAACTAAGGTAAGGTTTGTGGAGTTTCCCTGCATTTAAAATGGTCTTTTGTTACTAGCACTAATTTAGCAGATTGCTGCTATTTTTTTAAGGTTTTACTCACAGTGATTGTGATATGTGATTGTTTAGCTACTTTAGTTGAATGCACTTATTGTAAGTCACTCTGGATAATAGCGTCTTTCTAAATGACTCAAATGTAAATGTTTTCAGACAGAGAAAGGGGACAGGAATTGCCAGAATAGAGAGAAATGGACAAAGTAGGTAAATGAATATAAACTACTGTTCAAATGTTTGGGGTCACATAGAAATGTCCTTGTTTTTGAAAGAAAAGCACATTTTTTGTCCATTAAAATAACATCAAATTGATCAGAAATACAGTGTAACAGAGTGCCTCTGTCCAGTGTCTGTATTCTTTTCTTAATCTTTTCTTTAATGGCCAGTCTGAGATATGGCTTTTTCTTTGCAACTCTGCCTAGAAGGCCAGCATCCCAGAGACACCTCTTCACTGTTGACATTGAGACTGGTGTTTTGCGGGTACTATTTAATGAAGCTGCCAGTTGAGGACTTGTGAGGAGTCTGTTTCTCAAACTAGACACTCTAATGTACTTGCACCGGGGCCTCCCACTCCTTTCTATTCTGGTTAGAGACAGTTTGCGCTGTTCTGTGGGGAGTAGTGCACAGCATTGTACGAGATCTTCAGTTTCTTGGCAATTTCTCGCATGGAATAGCCTTAATTTCTCAGAACAAGAATAGACTAACAAGTTTCAGAAGAAAGTTCTTTGTTTCTGGCCATTTTAAGCCTGTAATCAAACCCACAAATGCTGATGCTCCAGATACTCACTGTTTCTTTAATAAGAACAACAGTTTTCAGCTGTCCTAACATAATTGCAAAATGGTTTTCTAATGATCAATTAGCCTTTTTATTTTATTTTTTAAATGTACTTGGATTAGCTAACACAATGTGCCATTGGAACACATGAGTGAAGGTTGCTGATAATGGGCCTCTGTACACCTATGTAGATATTCCATAACAAATCTGCCATTTCCAGGTACAATAGTCATTTACAACATGAACAATGTCTACACTGTATATCGGATCAATTTTATGTTATTTTAATGGACAAAAAATGAGCTTTTCTTTAAAAAAACAAGGACATTTCTAAGTGACCCCAAACTTTTGAACGGTAGTGTATGTAGGTGCATATATATCTAAGTAAAACATTTCGTTTTCTCTTTTAGGTTAAAAGGTGAGAAAGTTACCCCTCTGAAAAGTCGTCAACAGACTCAGGTTCGGAGATGATGCTGCCCTTGTCGGAGCCTGTGGTGGAGGCCTGTGTATTATGTGTGACGGGCAGGTGCTTGGACGGCTGTCTCTGCACGGTGGAGGTGAGGCCTGGGGTGGCCAGGTTGTTGTGGATGCCGCTGTGGATGATGAGTGAGAAAGTTAGAGGCATATATATCATACGCCCCCCAAAATGCTAACCCTCCCCTGTTATTGTAATGGTGAGAGGTTAGCATGTCTTGGGGTTATGATATTTAGAACCAAAAAAATTGACTAGAACCAAAAAAATTGATCATATTACTCCAGTGCTAGCCTCTCTACACAGGCTTCCTGTCAAAGCAAGGGCTGATTTCAAGGTTTTACTGCTAACCTACAAAGCATTACATGGGCTTGCTCCTACCTATCTCTCTGATTTGGTCCTGCCGTACATACCTACACGTACGCTACGGTCACAAGACGCAGGCCTCCTAATTGTCCCTAGAATTTCTAAGCAAACAGCTGGAGGCAGGGCTTTCTCCTATAGAGCTCCATTTTTATGGAACGGTCTGCCTACCCATGTCAGAGACGCAAACTCGGTCTCAACCTTTAAGTCCTTACTGAAGACTTATCTCTTCAGTGGGTCATATGATTGAGTGTAGTCTGGCCCAGGAGTGGGAAGGTGAACGGAAAGGCTCTGGAGCAACGAACCGCCCTTGCTGTCTCTGCCTGGCCGGTTCCCCTCTTCCCACTGGGATTCTCTGCCTCTAACCCTATTACAGGGGCTGGGTCACTGGCTTACTGGGGCTCTCTCATGCCGTCCCTGGAAGGGGTGCGTCACCTGAGTGGATTGATTCACTGATGTGGTCATCCTGTCTGGGTTGGTGCCCCCCCTTGGGTTGTGCCATGGTGGAGATCTTTGTGGGCTATACTCAGCCTTGTCTCAGGATGGTAAGTTGGTGGTTGGAGATATCCCTCTAGTGGTGTGGGGGCTGTGCTTTGGCAAAGTGGGTGGGGTTATATCCTTCCTGCTTGGCCCTGTCTGGGGGTGTCCTCGGATGGGGCCACAGTGTCTCCTGACCCCTCCTGTCTCAGCCTCCAGTATTTATGCTGCAGTAGTTTGTGTCGGGGAGCTAGGGTCAGTTTGTTATATCTGGAGTACCTCTCCTCTCCTATTCGGTGTCCTGTGTGAATCTAAGTGTGCGTTCTCTAATTCTCTCTTTCTCTCTCGGAGGACCATGCCCCAGGACTACCTGACATGATGACTCCTTGCTGTCCCCAGTCCACCTGGCCGTGCTGCTGCTCCAGTTTCAACTGTTCTGCCTTATTATTATTCGACCATGCTGGTCATTTATGAACATTTGAACATCTTGGCCATGTTCTGTTATAATCTCCACCCGGCACAGCCAGAAGAGGATTGGCCACCCCACATATGCTCTCTCTAATTCTCTCTTTCTTTCTCTCGGAGGACCTGAGCCCTAGGACCATGCCCCAGGACTACCTGACATGATGACTCCTTGCTGTCCCCAGTCCACCTGACCGTGCTGCTGCTCCAGTTTAAACTGTTCTGCCTTATTATTATACGACCATGCTGGTCATTTATGAATATTTGAACATCTTGGCCATGTTGTTCTGTTATAATCTCCACCCGACACAGCCAGAAGAGGAAGGGCCACCCCACATAGCCTGGTTCCTCTCTAGGTTTCTTCCTAGGTTTTGGCCTTTCTAGGGAGTTTTTCCTAGCGACCGTGCTTCTACACCTGCATTGCTTGCTGTTTGGGGTTTTAGGCTGGGTTTCTGTACAGCACTTTGAGATATCAGCTGATGGACGAAGGGCTATATAAATAAATTTGATTTGATTTTGATTTGATATTTGTACATCTGTAAATTTGTCACTCATCATTAATCACAATTCATTCAGGATTATCCATAATCATGGTAGCATCCACATTAATGTAGAAGTGTTCAGAAACATATTATATTCTTATTTACAATAAAAGTGACTTCAATATGACACAATAGGTTATTTACCATTCATTTCTATTGGGCACAAAATAATCTGAAACACAACCAAAACAGCAAATCCTGCCAACAAAGTTGGAGTCGCAAGCTTGATTTAATCATTGCATGTTATGAACATGGGACCAAATACTAAACGTTTGACTAAATTTAATAAACTATACATTAATTTGTCCAAATACTTATGACACCTTCAAATGGGGGGACTAGATACATAGAGCATTCATTTCTAAACAGTAAAAAATCTTTATCTGAAAATACCCTCAAATAAAAGGTGACATTCTGTATTGTCGCCTCATATAAAACATTTAGCTCTACAAGCAAATAAATAATTAGGTGAGTGTAGCTAAGTAAAACATTTAGTTCTCTATATTAGGTTAAAAGGTGAGAAAGTTACCCCTCTGAAAAGTCGTCATCAGACTCGGGTTCAGAGATGATGCTGCCCTTGTCGGAGCCTGGGGTGGAGGCCTGTGTATTATGTGTGACGGGCAGGTGCTTGGACGGCTGTCTCTGCACGGTGGAGGTGAGACCTGGGGTGGCCACGTTGCTATGGATACTGCTGCTGTCCAGCCATGGCCCTCTGCTAGCGCTGGACACTGACCCTGGAGGAGAGGTCAGGGGTCAAACCATAGAATTACATATACAGTACAACTCATGAGTTTTATAGGATTTTTGTGGGTCAAAACTCAAAGGTCTCTGTTCAGCTCGCAAAACTCCACCTATCCAACCCTTCTCTTCTTAAAGAAAACCATTCACCTTCTCAAATGTTCCAAGTCATTTACTACCCTCTTAACACATTTGATCAATTACATTAGGCCATGGGTTGTAGAAAGGTGGGTCACAAAAATCAGGAATTATGGTTCACCAGGGCAATACTGTACTGTAGATATGTGGTAGTGGTGGAGTAAGGCCCGGAGGGCACAGTGTGTTGTGAAATCTGTGAATGTATGGTCACTTTAACATTTTATAAAATGCCTTAATTCTGCTGGACCCCAGGACGTGTTGCTGCTGCCTTGGCAGGAACGAATGGGGATCCATAATAATAATCACCTCTCTATACCTTTATCTCTTTGTTAGTAATATGTGTGTATGTGTGCTGCTGACCCTGAGGGGTAGTCCTCCTGCGTTTGGCTGCAGGGGTGCTGTGGGGGGACAGCGTTGCGCTCCTCTCCCCATCCTCTCGGGGCTTGGAGGAGCCAGACTGCAGAGAGCGCTGGTACATCCTCAGAGATGGCCAAGAGGGGGCAGCAGAGCCACACTCAGCACTCAGGAAAGCAGACCTGGGAGGGAGGGAGAAACAGACTCAGGTCAGGACTATCCTTTAGACACTTCATGTAGATCTGAAACAAACAGACAGCTCTATTTGTGTTTCTTGTGTGCAAGTGTGAAATGTGAAAAAAGGACATGCATATCCTTATGTGTCTAGTTGCTGTGTGTGTGACTCACAGCTGGGCTCGGTCCTGACGTAGGAGTTTGAAACTGAACTCGCTGAGTATCTCAAGGAAGGGCAGGTTGGGGGGTTGCTCCACCTCTGCTGCCTCCCGTAACGCAAACCGGATACCATCCCTGACCAACAGAGAACACTTTGTTCTACATACCAGCTAGAAATAACTTTATTTATCAAAAAGTTTGAGCTTAAACAGATTTTTTGTCAAGTGTGCGTATGTTTTTGTAAATTGTAAATTACTGTCTGCACAAAAAAAATTCATTGTTAATGTTGTATATGACTATTGTAGCTGGAAACGGCAGATTTTTGATGGAATATCTACATAGGTGTACAGAGGCCCATTATCAGCAACCATCACTCCTGTGTTCCAATAAGACGTTGTGTTAGCTAATCCAAGTTTATATTTTTAAAAGGCTAATTGTTCATTAGAAAACCCTTTTGCAATTATGTTAGCACAGCTGAAAACTGTTGTCCTGCTTAAAGAGGCTATACACCTGGCCTTCTTTAGACTAGTTGAGTATCTGGAGCATCAGCATTTGTGGGTTCGATTACAGCTTCAAAATGGCCAGAAACAAATAACTGTCTTCTAAAACTGGTCAGTCCATTCTTGTTCTGAGAAATGAAGGCTATTCCATGCAAGAAATTGCCAAGAAACTGACGATCTCGTACAACGCTGTGTACTACTCCCTTCACAGAACAGCGCAAACTGTCTCTAACCAGAATAGAAAGAGGACTGGGAGGCCCCGGTGCACAACTGAGCAAGAGCACAAGTACATTTGAGTGTCTAGTTTGAGAAACAGACACCTCACAAGTCCTCAACTGGCAGCTTCATTAAATAGTACCCGCAAAACACCAGTCTCAACTTCAACAGTGAAGAGGCGACTCCAGGATGCTGGCCTTCTAGGCAGAGTTGCAAAGAAAAAGCCATATCTCAGACTGCCCAATAAAAATTATAGATTAAGATAGGCAAAAGAACAGAACTAGAAGGTCAGTATCCTGGAGTCGCATCTTCACTGTTGACGTTGAGACTGGTGTTTTGCAGGTACTATTTAATGAAACTGCCAGTTGAGGACTTGTGAGGCGTTTGAACTAGTCTAAAGAAGGCCAGTTGTATTGCTTCTTTAATCAGAACAACAGTTTTCAGCTGTCCTAACATAATTGCAAAAGGGTTTTCTAACGATCAATTAGCCTTTGAGCTAAAATGAGCTAATTAGCTAACACAACACAACGTGTTATCGGAACACAGGAGTGATGGTTGCTGATAATGGGCCTCTGTATGCCTATGTAGATATTCAATTTAAAAAATCTGTTGTTTCCAGCTACAATAGTCATTTACAACATTAACAATGTCTACACTGTATTTCTGATCAATTTGATGTTATTTAATGGACCAAAAATGAGCTTTTCTTTCAAAAACAAGGACATTTCTAAGTGACCCCAAACTTTTGAACGGTAGTGTGTATATGTGACTGACATGTGCAGGGACACCAATGGTTTGCGGATGCGGTGCAGGTCTATGCCGAAGCTCATGGCCAGCCTTTTAGCTAGCTCTCTGATCTCCCCAAACTCCTGGCCTCCACCAACGCACTCTGGAGCCAGTGCTGAGAACAACTGACACACACACACAATTAGTAATATATAGTACATCTGTAATAAACATGATTTAATTTACGCACGCACACACCTGCTGCAGACTCAGGCAGACAGTCTTGGCACTCTGCACTGGACTGATCATCTTGGTTTTGCTCAGAGTCTCCTTGATGATGTCACCGTAGTCTTTGTAGAACTAGAGGAAGTAGACAAGACTGTCACCCTCTCTATGGTTCTACCACTAGAATTACAATGATTCAATGTATTTCTATGGTTCTACTATTATAATTATTATTCATTAATTTCTATGGTTCTACCTCTATAAATACAATGATTAATCCAATTTCTATTGTTCTACCTCTATAAATACAATGACTCATCCTATTTCTATGGTTCTAACTCTAAAATTACAATGATTAATTCTCTCTGTATCTCTCTGGTTCTACCTCTCCTTCTCTCTGGTTCTACCTCTCCGGTTCTACCTCTCCATATCTTTTTGGTTCTACCTGTCCATCTCTGCATTTCTACAGCTAATAGTCCTAAAACACGGAAATTAGTTTCCTCTGGTTGGTTCAACCATCCCTATGGGGAAAATGAATAGAGAAAAAAATAGGGTTTTGGGATAAATGCTGATAATAAGGTCTGAGGTTAACACAGGCTCAAGAGATCTTAAACGCATTGTTCTATGAGATAATTTCAGTCAGTTAACATAACATTTACGAATTATGAAGCCTTTGTGCTTTTTAATAACAAATTCTTAAATTCACTAAAAGTGACATTAGCTGATGAAGCTGATATCATAGAACAAAACATACAATATCTCCTAAGCATGTGTTTACCACTGATCCATTTTTGGCATTTATCCAAAAACCTTAACAAAACTACATTTCTTTTCCTGAAAGGCTTTTGTCCAACGAACTATGGCAGAGTTAAGGCGTCTGTATGCTTCCCAACCGAATCAGTTTGAAAGAGTTCCTGCATATGTTATGATGACATTTTGTGACGTTTTTGTTCTTTTTGGACTTCGGTAAGGGTTTTTTCGTTTGTTTCGGGCACATATAATTTTTTCTTAAGGCAAGCCGTCGTCAGTGATTGGTCAACAGTAGGGATTCTTCAATAAAAGTCTTTGATGTCATTCAACGAGAGATGACTCAGTTTCATGCACATTTTTTCATTTAGAAATACTGCACCAAATCGTAGATGTAAAATTGTGAGACTAAGATCTCCTCGGCAAAAACGTAAACATTTATGACAGATTTCTTGAGTTATCTTGGATTAATTCAGAATATTTTGAGTAAGTGTATACTGGCTACGGTGTCTCAAAATGGACAAAGTACTATTTACGTTTTTTTCTCGTTTTTCAAGCAAAGGTCTTTTAATTAAGGAAGTATGCGAGCACACTCGTTCGGTTGAGCCTAGCCAACTTCAGCGAGCCGCCAGCAGTGCCTACAAAAAGACGCCGTTACTATTTCTCTAATACAGCTACCACTTTCATCAGTTAGTCTCTCACCCACTCTTTTCCCTGACTCACTCCTCTTCAGATATCCTGTCATCCTTTTCTAACCCCATGTCATGTCTTTGGCATGATTAAAAGTGAAGACTTATTTTTATCAAATCAATTTTCTGTAATTATTATTACGTGATTAAACTAATCATGTAAATGCAATTAACGAGGAAGTCGGGGCACCACGGAAAATCTTCAGACTACATCAATTATTCTTCGATTAATGAACTATTCTTTACCTCACGTCAGTCTCATTCCAAATGTTGTAAATGATTGATTATCTGCACGAACCCAGACTTTACTATTAATCATCCATACACCAATTGGCTTGATCATTTATTTACTAACTAAATAATCACAGAAATTCATAAACAAACAAACAGTAGATATGTTACTAACAAATGATAGGAAAGATTCCCTAGTGGGCTAAGCCGATATGACAGTTTGATGGACAATGTGAAGTGTGTGTGGACTGAGAAAGAGCGGAAAGGAAAAAACAGATCAAGAAATAAACACTTAAAACTTCAAATGGTTTTGCTGGAGACAGCCAGCAAACCACTTAGCAACCGTTGCTCTTCTCTTACCGTCATAGTAATCACACAATAGAATTTACAACCAGTTGATAATTATATCAATTGAAATGCTAATCCTTTGCACATGAACGCTCACTCATTCGGGAATAATTGCAATATATATATATATGTCGTGATATTTTCTGTTGGAGTCAGTTCATCCGTGTCTCTTTCTCTCTCCGTTTCCTTGAAGATCCAAGTCTTACATGGTTAGAATGGGTACTTCAGAGTGCCATTCAGAAATGTAGAATAGAATAGATGTTTCGGTGGTTGCCGGTATTCGCATCCCAGGCTGACATAATTTCTAGCTGCAGACTAGTAATTCCTATCTAAAATTTGCTCTTCTTCTGTAGGGATCGATAGTCTCAGAGTTGAACCATTTCCAGCTGTGTAGTCAATGCTCCACGTGGTGTGGTTAGGAATTCAATAACTATTCGCAATCACAGGTCACGCTGTTGGTTTGCTTAGTCTTGGTACTCAAACCTGTACCATCTCAGTTTATACCGAGGTACATGTGGTCTGAAGTGGATTTCCTCAGGAGGGGGCTTTATTTGTAACACTAGAAAAGGCACTTCTATGACGCCTGATTGTGTCTGTGCTCACGGGGGCGGGCCAATGACTTAGTTAAACTTTAAAGGGAATACAATTCTCTCACATTAAAGGTTTAACATCACATCATTTCACAAATAGTGTCATCTCTACTCATTCATTTTAAACAAGAATTAGATGGTAACCAGATAATTAAGGAATGTACACATTCAGAGTTATAGTTATGTGTGTTTCCTGTCGTCTCTTGAGGTCACCAAATGAAACACATTCGTCATACCCGTCCCTTAAGTGTCCACGGACCATTCCCACCTTCTCACAAGTGAACATTTTGTTTCATATTCCCATTTTGGAGTTAGGAGTTCGCCACGTGAAATTATTAGTTCTCTCTGTGTCTCTCTCTTCATACTGCATGGCCAGGGAGAAAGTCTCTGCCAGGAATTGCCGACCTGAGATAACAGAACCTGAGTGTAGGAGAGTGAGAGGGAGGGGGAAGCTACGATCTATACCCAGAAAGGACCAAGTCATAACACCCTCCTCCCTTCTCACCCATCTCCCTCCACCTTCGCACCCCTCTTCCTCAACCTTCTCATCCCTCCTCCTCAACCTTTTCTCACACTCCTCCCACTCACTGCACATTCCCCCCTCATGCCCTTCTCTCACTAATCCTCTATTTCTCACTAATCCTTCCATCTTTTCTCTCACTCCCTCCCCATTTCTACCCCTCTCATTCCTCTCCTATCCTTCTTTCCCTGTTCTCCCACTCCTATATATCTCTCTCCGCCCTATCTCACTCTCTCTCTCTCTCTCCCCTCCCCTCTGTCTCCTCTACCTTGCTGTAGTATTTGAAGACATCAGTGGCAGTGCTGAGATCCAGGATGCCGTAGATAACCAGTTTACAGTAGCCGGCCAGCTGGTTGCGCCGCCGCTGCAGAGTAGCCATCTTCACCTCCTCAACTCCCTCTGCCTCACCTGGAGAAAGAAGTGAGGGAGAGAGATAGCAGGGGGTGAGAAGAGAGAAAGAGATGGCCCAGGTCAGAAGTAGTATACTAAATAGGGAGTAGGGTGCCATTTTGGTGTAGGTAGTGTAGTTATGATGGTTGCCCTACCGGACAGTTGGTCGTCGTCAGGCTCAGTGAAGACATAGTCAAGGAGGAAGGCAGCCATGTCGAAGCGGAGGGAGTCGGAGGGGGGGTGGGCCAGGGGCTGCAAGGTGGGCTGAGACCTCACTGAGCTCACCCCAAACAACAGCAGCATGTCACACAGCAGCTCAAATGCCTACCGAGAAAGACAACACATCAACACACACTCCAGCACCAGGGTTTGTTCTTAATTCCATTTGATGTCAGTCAAGTCAAATAATAATTTTTTAAAATATGTTAAAAACATGCCATAAATCGCTTCTCCTGTTCAGTTTACTCAGAAGTCTTTTGAAAATAGATGACCCTTTTGAGTTATTGAATTAGAAATGTGAGTTTACTTCTTGAATTGACCTCAACCATGTTGAACACACACACACATATCAATACCCCACCCCGCCCCCCACACACACACACTAACCTGGTCCCTGATCTCTGGCTGGCCCACAGACAAGCAGCTCTGACAGACGATGCAGAACGAACACACCTCCTTCTTCAGACGCTTTACCTCTGCCTTGGAGGGGTGTGTGAAAGAATGGTGCATGGGTACATATGAATTTGCAGATATGTGTGTACATGATGTGTGTGTGTGTGAGGGAGAGAGAGAGGGAGAGTGAGGGAGAGAGAGGGAAAGTGAGAGAGGGACAGAGCAACAGATTGAGAACAACGGTGACAGACAGTGACTAAGCAGTACTAAGAAAATTATTTGTCTGTGTTTATGCCAGGGCTCAAGCTTGGGTAAACAACACATGTGAATGCCTAGTCATAACTGTTTGTATGTGTGTGAGACTGAGCCTGCGAGTGTCGCTGTGGTGCACTCCAACAGATTGCTGTGTTAATTGCCTGCTGTCCACACAGCTGGTGAGCTGGTAAATATGACAGGTTAGCAGTGCCATGCTCTAAGGGGGGCACCTCAGTGGGTACATCAGGTAGGGAAGTAGGGCCATCTTAACAAGACAGGCAGGCAGTGCCATGCTATGAGCACCTTGGTTGGTGTAGAGTTGGCCACCCTGACTTTCTCCCAGAGCACGTGGAACGCTGCACACTTCAGAGCAGGAACCATCAGCTGAAACGACATGGGACAACACTGATGGAGGTTGGTTATTTTACATGATATTTCTTCCTGCAATGTTCAATAGATGTGTGTCAGTCAGTGTGTGTGTACACAGACCTCTTTGTCGATGTCTCTGGACTCCACTCCACTCTTCAGCAGCTGAAAGCAGGGTTCAAACAGCTTCCATGAAGTCAGGTCCTTGGCACTGAAAACACACACCTCAGTTTCAATCTAACACCAATATGGCGCACGCACGCACGCACGCACGCACGCACGCACGCACGCACGCACGCACGCACGCACGCACGCACGCACGCACGCACGCACGCACGCACGCACGCACGCACGCACGCACGCACGCACGCACGCACGCACGCACGCACGCACGCACGCACGCACGCACGCACGCACGCACGCACGCACGCACGCACGCACGCACGCACGCGCACGCACGCACGCACGCACGCACGCGCACGCACGCACGCACGCACGCACGCACGCACACACACACACACACACACACACACACACACACACACACACACACACACACACACACACACACACACACACACACACACACACACACACACACACACACACACACACACACACACCTGCTGAAGGCTGCAATTCTCGTCAAGGCAGTAGCAGCACTGTACACCTCATCTTCATCAGCAGTGCCCTGAGCACAGAGATAGAGGGAGGGACAGAACATCATCAACATGCTTCAAGAGAGAGTGTGTGTGTGTCTGTGTGTGTACCTGCAGCAGCTCGTTGAGGTGGGAGCTGAAGCGGTCGGTCAGACTGTCCAGTAGCTGGCTGACGACCAGGTCGGCACGGCCGGAGAAGGTGTACTTGTCCTGGCTGAGGGCACACGCCACGCGAGCACATGCCTCCAAAACACCCGACTCCGTGTGCTTCTCCACGATGCCACACACCTGGGCCAGCAGCAGATCCAGATACTGAAGGGGGAGATAGGGGGGAATAAAGAGAGAAGGTGCACTTGAGTCCAAGTCATGTGACTTGAGTTGACAACCCTTGTGTCATGTTGTATTTTAGCCTACAGGGGGAGCAGCTGTGTAAAGTGTGCTCTCTCTGCCAGCGATTCTCAACTGGTGGGTCTGTTGGGTCGAGGGAGGTATTGAGTGGGAGAATGTAGGAGTAGTGTCCGAGTAAAAAAATCTCTCTCGTACTCTCTCTCTCTCCTGTCTGTCTCTTTCTCTCTCACCTTCTCCAGTCTACCAGTGCTGCTGTAGGTCTCCAGGTCAAAATGAAGCGGAGCCTTCAGAAGGCAAGTCACTTTCTCCACGTCCGCCGAGTACTGTGTGACAAAATTACAAAACAATTTGAAAAAAGCTTAGAATCAGAAATATGTTCATAACATCAAATAGCTATGGTGATCAAGTTACACATCCATAAAAAACCCTATCAATGAAAAAATAACTAACCGTTAAACCAGTCCTAAAACATAATATATGAACTATGCAGGGCCTTCAGAAAGTATTTAGACCCCTTGACTTTTTCCACATTTTGTTATGTTACACAGTGGCCCCCATCATTCTTAAATGGAAAAAGTTTGGAACCACCAAGACTCTTCCTAGAGCTGGCCGCCCGGCCAAACTGAGCAATCGTGGGAGAAGGGTCTTGGTCAGGGAGGTGACCAAGAACCCGATGGTCACTCTGACAGAGCTCCAGAGATCCTCTGTGGAAATGGGAGAACCTTCCAGAAGGACAACCATTTCTGCAGCACTCCACCAATCAGGCCTTTATGGTAAAGTGACCAGACAGAAGCCACTCCTCAGTAAAAGGCAAATGACAGCCCGCTTGGAGTTTGCCAAAAGGCACCTAAAGACTCTCAGACCATGAGAAACAATTTTCTTTGGTCTGATGAAACCAATATTGAACTCTTTGGCCTGAATGCCAAGCGGCATGTCTGGAGGAAACCTGGCACCCTACGATGAAGCATGGTGGTGGCAGCATCATGCTGTGGGGATGTTTTTCCGCCGCAGGGACTGGGAGACTAGTCAGGAGTGGCCGATTAATTAGGGCCGATATCAAGTTTTCATAACAATCAGAAATCGGTATTTTTGGACACCGATTTTTCGAAACATTTTTTTACACCTTTATTTAACAGAACAGATTTTTACCTTGTCAGCTCGGGATTCAATCTTGCAACCTTACAGTTAACTAGTCCAACACTCTAACCACCTGCCTCTCATTGCACTCCACGAGGAGCCTGCCTGTTACGCGAATGCAGTAAGAAGCCAAGGTAAGTTGCTAGCTAGCATTAAACTTATCTTATAAAAAACAATCAATCAATAATTAACTACACATGGTTGATGAGATTACTAGTTTATCTCGAGTGTCCTGCATTGCATATCATCGATGCGGTGCGCATTCGCGAAAAAGGACTGTCGTTGATCCAATGTGTACCTAACCATAAACATCAATGCCTTTCTTAAAATCAATACACAGAAGTATATATTTTTAAACCTGCATATTTAGCTAAAAGAAATCCAGGTAAGCAGGCAATATTAACCAGGTAAATTGTGTAACTTCTCTTGCGTTCATTGCACGCATTGTCAGGGTATATGCAATAGTTTGGGCCGCCTGGCTCGTTGCGAACTAATTTGCCAGAGTTTTACATAATTATGACATAACATTGAAGGTTGTGCAATGCAACAGGAATATTTAGACTTAGGGAAACCACCCGTTAGATAAAATACATAACGGTTCCGTATTTCATTGAAAGAATAAACTTTTTGTTTTCGAGATGATAGTTTTCGTATTCGACCATATTAATGACCTAAGGCTCGTATTTCTGTGTGTTATTATGTTATAATTAAGTCTATGATTTGATAGAGCAGTCTGACTGAGCAATGGTAGGCAGCAGCAGTCTTCATTCAAACAGCACTTTCCTGCACTTCGCTGTGCTTCAAGCATTGCGCTGTTTATGACTTCAAGCCTATCCAACTCCTGAGATTAGGCTGGTGTAACCGATGTGAAATGGCTAGCTAGTTTGCGGGGTGCGCGCTAATAGCGTTTCAAACGTCAGTCGCTCTGAGACTTGGAGTGGTTGTTCCCCTTGCTCTGCATGGGTAACACTGCTTCAAGGGTGGCTGTTGTCGATGTGTTCCTGGTTCGAGCCCAGGTAGGGGCGAGGAGAGGGACGGAAGCTCAAAGGTATATGAAATACAAATCGTATAGAGAGAAATAGTCCTATAATTCCTATAATAACTACAACCTAAAACTTCTTACCTGGGAATATTGAAGACTCATGTTAAAAGGAACCACCAGCTTTCATATGTTCTCATGTTCTGAGCAAGGAACTTAAATGTTAGCTTTCTTACATGGCACATATTGCACTTTTATTTTCTTCTCCAACACTTTGTTTCTGCATTATTTAAACCAAATTGAACATGTTTCATTATTTATTTGAGGCTAAATTGATTTTATTGATGTATTATATTAAGTTAAAATAAGTGTTCATTCTGTATTGTTGTAATTGTCATTATTACAAATAAATAAAAACATGTTTTTATTTATCGGCCGATTAATCGGTACCAGCTTTTTTTGGTCCTCCAATAATCGGCATCGCCGTTGAAAAATCATTATCGGTCGACCTCTACTCCAGAGTACTCAGGACCACAGGCTGGGGCGAAGGTTCACCTTCCAACAGGATAATGACCCAAAATACACAGCCAAGACAACACAGGGGTGGCTTTGGGACAAGTCTCTGAATATCCTTGAGTGGCCCAGCCAGAGCCCGGACTTGAACACTATCGAACATCTCTGGAGAGACCTGAAAAGCAAGGCTTGCTATCGAACCTGACTGAGCTTGAGAGGATCTGCAGAGAAGAATGGGAGAAACTCCCCAAATACAGGTGTGTCAAGCTTGTAGCATCATACCCAAGACTCAAGGCTGTAATCGCTGCCTAAGGTGCTTCAACAAAGTACTGAGTAAAGGGTCTGAAAACTTATGTAAATGTGATTTTACATTTGTAATAAATAAGCAAACATTTATAAAAACCTGTTTTTGCTTTGTAATTCTGGGTTATTGTGTGTAGATTGATGAGGATTAAACAATATATATATATATATATATATATATATATATATATATATATATATATATATATTTTAGAATAAGGCTGTAACCTAAAACAATGTGGAAAAAGTCAAGGGGTCTGAATACTTTCCCTAGTAAAGTAGCATGTGTTGATGGGTTTGAGTGACAGGTGTGTTAGGATCCAGTTCTGGTTTATCATGCAGCGGTATCAATATGCTCTTTGTCACTACCTTGGCCAGTAGCTGGGGCAGGAGGGTGATAAAATGGGTGGTGATGCGTCTCTTGTCCTGGACTTGGGTCTTCTTATCCTTCATGCTCAGGATCTAAAAAAATAAAACACACACACACACACACACACACACACACACACACACACACACACACACACACACACACACACACACACACACACACACACACACACACACACACACACACACACACACACACACACACACACACACACACACACACACACACACACACACACACACACACACACACACTCTCTCTTGTCAATGCAATTTAGTGATCCTGCAGTCTTTTTCCTGTCTGATGGTTTAGTGTGGTGTGGGTGGTGGTCACCTTCTTTGCCTGAGCTCTTCCTACAGGCGGGTGTCCTTCAGCTGCCTGTCTGACAGCACACATCATCAACTCTATCAACGCCCCCTCCTCCTCATCCACCAGACCTGACACACAGAGAGAGCGAGGGGGAGGGGG
The DNA here is from genome assembly GCF_018296145.1 of Oncorhynchus tshawytscha. Classification (NCBI taxonomy): domain Eukaryota; kingdom Metazoa; phylum Chordata; class Actinopteri; order Salmoniformes; family Salmonidae; genus Oncorhynchus; species Oncorhynchus tshawytscha. Next base: position 25,149,131 of record NC_056449.1, read on the forward strand.
AGGGATGGGGAGGAAGATGGAAGGAGGGATGGAGTGGGGTGAGAATGAGGGAAGGAGAACGAGGTGAGGGATAGTCGGGGAAGGAGGGAGAGGGAAGAAATAGAGAAGGAGGGAGGGAAAAAGATGAGGGCATTCGAGGAGAGAAAAGCAGACAAGAAGAAGAGGGGACAAGGGTGAAAGTGAACATTTTTTTACCAGTGGTTTACAGCAACAACATCCATTACCACTGGTTTACAGCAACAACATCCATCACCACTGGTTTACAGCAACAATGTCCATTACCACTGGTTTACAGCAAGAACACCCATTACCAGTGGTTTACAGCAACAACGTCCATTACCAGTGGTTTACAGCAACAACGTCCATTACCAGTGGTTTACAACAACAATGTCCATTACCAGTGGTTTACAGCAACAATGTCCAATGTCTTTGTTAGGTAAACATTAAACAAACTGTGTACCTCGTCCCTGGTCAGCCTCCTGTACCAGCAGTGATGTCATGGTGTCCCAGTCCCTCAGCTCAGCACCTGCTACACCCCATAGACTGTCCACCAGGTAGGCCCCGTGCTCATGGAACTGACACACAGACAGGGGGAGGGTGGGAGATTCAGAGACATCGAAAGGGAGAAAAGAGGGAGAGGAATGAAAGGGACAGTATGTTGTAGTGTTGCAGTATATACCAGGGTTGGGATCAATCTGAATTTAGATCAGTAAATTCCGGAACTAAAACTGACATTTTCAATGACCTACTAAACAGAAAAGGAAAAGCTATTTATTTCAAACGTTTTCATTAATTAAGCCAGGAAAAAGTGTTTGACCCAGAAACTGTATTGAATGAGAGAGACCAGAGAGAGAGAGAGAGAGACCAGAGAGAGAGAGAGAGAGAGACCAGAGAGAGAGAGAGAGAGAGACCAGAGAGAGAGAGAGAGACCAGAGAGACCAGAGAGAGAGAGAGAGAGAGCGAGAGAGACCAGAGAGAGAGCGAGAGAGACCAGAGAGAGAGAGAGAGAGAGAGAGACCAGAGAGAGAGAGAGAGAGAGAGAGACCAGAGAGAGAGAGAGACCAGAGAGAGAGAGAGAGAGAGACCAGAGAGAGAGAGAGACCAGAGAGAGAGAGAGAGACCAGAGAGAGAGAGAGAGACCAGAGAGAGAGAGAGACCAGAGAGACCAGAGAGAGAGAGACCAGAGAGAGAGCGAGAGAGAGACCAGAGAGAGAGCGAGAGAGAGACCAGAGAGAGAGCGAGAGAGAGACCAGAGCGAGAGAGAGACCAGAGAGAGAGAGAGACCAGAGAGAGAGAGAGACCAGAGAGAGAGAGAGAGACCAGAGAGAGAGAGTCCAGAGAGATAGAGAGAGAGACCAGAGAGAGAGACCAGAGAGAGAGAGACCAGAGAGAGAGAGAGAGACCAGAGAGAGAGAGAGACCAGAGAGAGAGAGAGAGACCAGAGAGAGAGAGACCAGAGAGAGAGACCAGAGAGAGAGAGACCAGAGAGAGAGACCAGAGAGAGAGACCAGAGAGAGAGAGAGAGAGAGAGCGAGAGACCAGAGAGAGAGAGAGAGAGCGAGAGACCAGAGAGAGAGCGAGAGAGACCAGAGAGAGAGAGAGAGGGAGAGACCAGAGAGAGAGAGAGACCAGAGAGAGAGAGAGAGAGAGAGACCAGAGAGAGAGAGAGACCAGAGAGAGAGAGACCAGAGAGAGAGAGACCAGAGAGAGAGAGAGAGAGAGAGAGAGAGAGAGAGACCAGAGAGCGAGCAAGAGAGGAGAGAGAGAGAGAGCAAGAGAGGAGAGAGAGAGACCAGAGAGAGAGAGAGAGAGACCAGAGAGAGAGACCAGAGAGAGAGAGACCAGAGAGAGAGAGACACCAGAGAGAGAGAGAGACCAGAGAGAGACCAGAGAGAGAGAGACCAGAGAGAGAGAGAGAGACCAGAGAGCGAGCAAGAGAGGAGAGAGAGAGAGCAAGAGAGGAGAGAGAGCAAGAGAGGAGAGAGAGAGAGAGCAAGAGAGGAGAGAGAGCAAGAGAGGAGAGACGGGAGAGACAGGAGAGAGAGACAGGAGAGAGATGGGAGAGACAGGGGAGAGAGAGAGACAGGAGAGAGAGGGCCTACAACAGCACCTAGATGTTCTGCTGATTCTAAACATCAGCGCCACAGGTATCTTCCACAAAGCTGTGAACGAGCTGAGAAACAAGGCAAAAAGAGCCTTCTATGCCATCAAAGGGAACATACAATTTGACAGACCAATAGGATCTAGCAAAAATTATTAAGAACCCATTGCCCTGTATAGCTGTGAGGTCTGGAATCCACTCATCAACCAAGAATTCACAAAATGGGACAAACACCAAATTGAGACTGCATGCAGAATTCTTCAAAAATATCTTCCGTGTACAACATAAAACATCAAATGCATGCAGAGCAGAATTAGGCCGATACCCGCTAATTATTAAAGTCCAGAAAAGAGACTCCCAAACATTACATAACAAAGCCATCACCTACAGAGATGAACCTGGAGAAGAGTCCCCTAAGCAAGCTGGTCCTGGGGATCTGCTCACAAAAAGACCCCATAGCCCCAGGACAGCAACACAATTAGACCCAACCAAACCATGAGAAAGCAAAAAGACAATTACTTGACACATTGGAAAGAATTAACAAAAAAACTGAGCAAACTAGAATGCTATTTGCCCGTAACAGTGACTGACCCAAACTTAAGAAAAGCCTTGACTACGAACAGACTCAGTGAGCAAAGCCTTGCTATTGAGAAAAGTCACTGTAGGCCAACCTGGCTCTCAAGACAAGACAGGATATGTGCACACTACCCACAAAATGGAGGTGGAAACTGAGCTGCACTTCCTAACCTCCTGCAAATGTATGACCATATTAGAGACATTTCCCTCAGAATACACACATCCACAAAGAATTTGAAAACAAACCCAGTTTTGATAAGTTCCCATATCTGGGTGAAGTACAACAGTGTGCAATCACAGCAGCAAGATGTGTGACCTGTTGCCACAAGAAAAGGGCAACCAGTGAAGAACAAACACCACTGCAAATACAACCCATATTTATGTTTATTTATTTCCCTTGTACTTTAACTATCTGCACATAATATGACCTTTGACATTTCTTTATTATTTTGTAATTTTTGTGAGTGTAATGCTTACTTCTCAATTTTATTGTTTATTTAACTTTTGTTAATTATCTTGTTCACATGCTTTGGTAATGTTAACATATGTTTCGCATGCCAATAAAGCCCTTAAATTTAATTGAGAGACAGGAGAGAGAGTGCAGCATATTTCTTCAATTCAATTCAATTCAATTTGCTTTACTGGCGTGACGTAACAATGTACACTACGGTTCAAAAGTTTGAAGTCACTTAGAAATGTCCTTGTTTTCCATGAAAACATCCAACATCCTAGTTGCAAAATGAATAGGAAATATAGTCAAGATGTTGACAAGGTTATAAATAATGATTTTTAATTGAAATAATAATTGTGTTGACTGTGCTGGCCACTCCATTACAGACAGAATACCAGCTGACTGCTTCTTCCCTAAATAGTTATTGGATAGTTTGGAGCTGTTCATTGTCCTGTTTTAGGAGGAAATTGGCTCCAATTAAGTGCTGTCCACAGGGTATTGCATGGCGTTGCCAAATGGAGTGATAGCCTTCCTTCTTCAAGATCCCTTTTACTCTGTACAAATTTCCCACTTTACCACCACCAAAGCACCCCCAGACCATCACACCATGCTTGACAGATGGTGTCAAGCACTCCTCCTGCATCTTTTCATTTTTCTATGTCTCACGAATGTTCTTCTTTGTGATCCGAACATCTCAAACACTTTTTTCCAATCTTCCTCTGTCCAGGGTCTCTGTTCTTTTGCCCATCTTAATCTTTTATTTTTATTGGCCAGTCTGAGATATGGCTTTTTCTTTGCAACTCTGCCTAGAAGGCCAGCATTCCCGGAGTCGCCTCTTCACTGTTGACGTTGAGACTGGTGTTTTGTGGGTACTATTTAATGAAGCTGCCAGTTGAGGACTTGTGAGGCGTCTGTTTCTCAAACTAGACACTCTAATGTACTTGTCCACTTGTTCAGTTGTGCACCAGGGCCTCCCACTCTTCTTTCTATTCTGGTTAGAGACAGTTTGCGCTGTTCTGTGAAGGGAGTAGTACACAGCATTGTACGAGATCGTCTGTTTCTTGGCAATGTCTCACATGGAATAGCCTTCATTTCTCAGAACAAGAATAGACTAACAAGTTTCAGAAGAAAGTTCTTTGTTTCTGGCCATTTTGAGGCTGTAATCGAACCTACAAATGCTGATGCTCCAGATACTCAACTAGTCTAAAGAAGGCCAGTTTTACTGCTTCTTTAATCAGCACAACAGTTTTCAGTTGTGCTAACATTATTGCAAAAGGGTTTTCAAATGATCAGTTAGCCTTTTAAAATTATAAACTTGGAACACAAGAGTGATGATTGCTGATAATGGGCCTCTGTACGCCTATGTAGATATTCCATAAAAAAATATGCTGTTTCCAGCTACAATAGTCATTCACAACATTAACAATGTCTACACTGTATTTCTGATCAATTTGATGTTATTTTAATGGACAAGGAAATCTGCATTTCTTTCAAAAACAAGGACATTTCTAAGTGACCCCAAACTTTTGAACAGTAGTGTACATGTGGCCAAAGCTTATTTTGGAGATTTACAATATTACCATAATTAAAATAATAATAATCAATATTGTCAATGGGAAAACAGTAACATCAATAATTAAGGGTCAAAATAATCATACATTGAACAATAAAAATAAGCATAGGGGTGTGCAGCTTGGTTGGTCTGTCAGACTGTCCCTCATCTTATGGCAGGCAGCAATGTAGTGCGCTTTACCTCACTCTGGATGTAAAAGGAGACCAGCAGGTTGAAGAAGGCGGCCCGGCGACTGCCCATGTCTGCCTCCTGTGGCTCGCTGCTCATCGCACTACACAGTCTGACACACAAGATAGATTGATATTTTTAAGTGATAGTGGTAGGGATGGCTAGAGGATAAAGGGATATCATGTGGGACAGAGAGGATGGAGAGCGTTAGAGATGGTTTAAGGATGGAGAGATGACTGACTTGTGGTAGAGGAAGGCACCAGCAGCAGATGCCAGGCCTCTGCGGGAGGCAAACACCAAAGGATACACATGGCTACACTCCTCCTCGGACAAGCCTTCCTCTGTCCTTCTGCACGCACACACACACACATTATTTACAGAGTAAATGCCACAGACTCCCGCATGCGCATACGCATCAATCTACTACCTGTGTGAACCAAAAAATAAACATACAAGAAATTCACATAGCCACAACACAAGTTACACGCATTCACACACACTATAGAATTTCAGAACGGCAAGCACTTGCTGGCAGACGTTCACACACACACACACACACACACACACTCACTGTTGGAGGAGCAGCAGCAGCTGGACAGCTTCCACCGCCACGTCTGGGTCCTTGTCTAGCACCATGCAGAGCATCCTCTCCTAAACAGAATCACACAACACACACACACACACACAAAGACAACAGAAAGGATGGAGCTGTCCAATTTCACTAAGCCAAGGAATAAACAGCCACTATCTCATGCAACACATTGGGCTTGAAGGGGTTTATGAAGCCATTTGAACTGACATGTTTGAGAATTGACTATTAACCATCTGTTCTAGACACAAACAAAACCTGCAAGCTGCAATACGTACAGAGTTAAAATACCACAAATTAGGGTTGTCACGATACCAGTATCGTGATAATCGGAATTATTGCGGCAAGGAAACAAAACATGAAGCAGATTTATTTTCTTGAAGAAAACAGTCCTAATGTTAGAAACAAACAGCATTATGTTGTCACCTAGAGTCACATTAGTTTAATTGGCAAGCTATAGCACACACAATATACAGTGGGGCAAAAAAGTATTTAGTCAGCCACCAATTGTGCAAGTTCTCCCACTTAAAAAGATGAGAGGCCTGTCATTTTCATCATAGGTACACTTCAACTATGACAGACAAAATGAAAAAAAAAAAATATCCAGAAAATCACGTTGTAGGGTTTTTAATTTATTTATTTGCAAATTGTGAATGTTGAACGGTTTAAAGGTCTTACATCGGCTGCGGAGAGCGTGATCACACAGTCATCCGGTACAGCTGGTGCTCTTATGCATGTTTCAGTGTTACTTGCCTCAAAGCGAACATTGAAGTAGTTTAGCTCGTCCGGTGGGCTTATGTCTTCCCTTTCTAGTCTGTAAGGGGTTGCAAGCCCTGCCACATCCGACGAGTGTCAGAGCCGGTGTAGTACGATTCGATATTAGTCCAGCATTGACTATTTGCCTGTTTGATGGTTTGTTGGAGGGCATAGCGGAATTTCTTATAAGCTTCCGGGTTAGAGTCCCACTCCTTGAAAGCAGCAGCTCTAACCTTTAGCTCAGTACGGATGTTACCTGTAATCCATGGCTTCTGTTTGGGGTATGTACGTACGTACAGTCACTGTGGGAGGGGACGTCATTGATGCACTTATTGATGAAGCAAATGACTGATGTGGTGTACTCCTCAATGTCATCGGAGGAACAATGGCACATATTCCAGTCTGTGCTTGCAAAACAGTCCTGTAGCTTAGCATCTGCTTCATCTGAACACTTTTTTATCGATTTGAGTCACTGGTGCTTCCTGCTTTAATTTTTGTTTGTAAGCAGGAATCAGGAGAATAGAATTAAGGTCAGATTTGCAAAATGGAGGGCAAGCTTTGTATTTAAAAAAAAAAAATTGAAATGTATTTTTCACCTTTATTTATTTAACCAGGTAGGCCAGTTGAGAACAAGTTCTCATTTACAATAGCGACCTGGCCAAGATAAAGCAAATCAGTGTGACACAAACAACGGAGTTATACATTGGATTAACAAACGTACAGTCAATAACACAATAGAAAAATCTATATACAGTGTGTGCAAATGTAGTAAGATTAGGGAGGTAAGGCACACGTGCTGCGGGTGTGTGCTGCTATGGTGACCAGTGAGCTGAGATAAGGCGGGGCTTTACCTAGCAAAGACTTATAGATGACCTGGAGCTAGTGGGTATGACGACGAATATGAAGCGAGGGCCAGGAAACGAGAGCATACAGGTCACACTGATGGGTAGTTTATGGGGCTTTGGTGACAAAACAGATGGCACTGTGATAGACTGCATCCAATTTGCTGAGAATAGTGTTGGAGGCTATTTTGTAAATTACATTGCCGAAGTCAAGGATCGGTAGGATAGTCAGTTTTACGAGAATATGTTTGGCAGCATGAGTGAAGGATGCTTTGTTGCAAAATATGAAGCCAACTCTTGATTTCATTTTGGATTGGAGATGCTTAATGTGAGTCTGGAAGGAGAGTCAGAACCGTCCAGAGTAGTGATTCTGGACAGGCAGGCAGGTGTGGGCATCGATTGGTTGAAGAGCATGCATTTAGTTTTACTTGCATTTAAGAGCAGTTGGAGGCCACGGAAGGAGTGTTGTATGGCATTGAAGCTCGTCTGGAGGTTTGTTAACACAGTGTCCAAAGAAGGGCCAGAAGTATACACAATGGTGTTGTATGCGTAGAGGTGGATCAGAGAAACACCAGCAGCAAGAGCGACATCATTGATGTGTACAGAGAAAAGAGTCGGCCTGAGAATTGAACCCTGTGGCACCCCTATAGAGACGGCAAGAGGTCCGGACAACAGGCCCTCCGATTTGACACACTGAACTCTGTCTGAGAAGTAGTTGGTGAACCAGGCGAGGCAGTCATTTGATAAACCAAGGCTGATGAGTCTGCCGATAAGAATGTGGTGATTGACAGAGTCGCAAGCCTGGTCCAGGTCAATGAAGACGGCTGCACAGTATTGTATGTTATCGATGACGGTTATGATATCGTTCAGGACCTTGAGCGTGGCTGAGGTGCACCCATGACCAGCTCGGAAACCAGATTGCATAGGGAAGAAGGTATGGTGGGATTCAAAATGGTCGGTGATCTGTTTGGCTTTTGAAGACTTTAGAAAGGCAGGGTAGGATAAATATAGGTCTGAAACAGTTTGGGTCTAGAGTGTCTCACCCTTTGAAAAGGGGGATGACCGCCACAGCATTCCAATCTTTAGGGATCTCAGACGATATGAAAGAGGTTGAATAGGGGTTACAACAACTGCAGCGGAAAATTTTAGAAAGAGAGGGTCCAGATTGTCTAGCCCAGCCGTAGAATAATGCTTTTTAAAATTCTTGATTATCGTAGATTTATCGGTGGTGACAGTGTTTCCTAGCCTCAGTCCAGTGGGCAGCTGGGAGAAGGTGCTCTTATTCTCAATACACTTTACAGTGTCCCAGAACTTTTGGGAGTTTGTGCTACAGGATGCAAATTTCTGTTTGAAAAAGATAGCCTTTGCTTTCCTAACTGCCTTTGTATATTGGTTCCTAACTTCCCTGAAAAGTTGCATATCACAGGGGCAATTTGATGCTAATGCAGTACGCCACAGGATGTTTTTGTGCTGGTCAAGGGCAGTCAAGTCTGGAGTGAACCTATATCTGTTCTTAATTCTAATTTTTTTGAATGGGGCATGCTTATTTAAGATGGTGAGGAAAGCACTTTTAAAAGAACAGCCAGGCATCCTCTACTGACGGGATGAGGTCAATATCTATCCAGGATACCCAGGCCAGGTCGACTAGAAAGGCCTGCTCGCTGAAGTGTTTTAGGGAGCGTTTGACAGTGATGGGGGGTGGTCGTTTGACCGCGGACCCATTATGGACGCAGGCAATGAGGCAGTGATTGCTGAGATCCTGGTTGAAGGCAGCAGAGGTGTATTTAGAGAGCAGGTTGGTCAGGATGATATCTATGAGGGTGCCCGTGTTTATGGATTTAGGGTTATACCTGGTAGGTTCCTTAATAATATGTGTGAGATTGAGGGCATCTAGCTTAGATTGTAGGATGGCCGGGATGTTAAATCCCAGTTTAGGTCACCTAACAGTACAAATTCTGCAGATAAAATGGGGGGCAATTAATTCACATATGGTGTCCAGGGCACAGCTGGGGGCTGAGGGGGGTCTATAACAAGCGGCAATAGTGAGAGATTTACATGATTTTTAAAAGTAGAAGCTCAAAGTGTATTGGCACAGACCTGGATAGCATGACAGAACTCTGCAGGCTAACTCCACCCCTTTTGACAGTTCTATCTTGGCAGAAAATGCTGTAGTTGGGGATGGAAAATTCTGGTGCCCTTCCTAAGCCAGGATTCAGACATGGCTAGGACATCAGGGTTGGTGGAGTGTGCTAAAGCAGTGAACAAAACAAACTTAGGGAGGCTTCTGTTGTTAACATGCATGAAATAAAGGCTTTTACAGTTCCAGAAGTCAAGAAATGATAGCGCCTTGGGAATAGGAGTGGAACTAGGGGCTACAGGGCCTGGGTTAACCACTACATCACCAGAGGACCAGAAGAGGAGTAGAATAAGGGTACAGCTAAAGGCTATAAGAACTGGTCATCTAGTGCGTTGGGGACAGAAAATAAAAGGAGCAAATTTCTGGGAGTAGTAGAATAGATTCAGGGCATAATGTACAGACAATGGTATGGTAGGATGTGAGTACAGTGTAGGTAAACCAAGGCGTTGATTGACGATGAGAGAGGTTTCGTCTCTGCAGGTACCAGTTAAGCCAGGTGAGGTCTCCGCAAGTGTGTGGGGTGGGACAAAAGAGCTATCAAAGGAATGTTGAGCGGGACTAAGGGCTCTACAGTGAAATAAAACAATAAGAACTAGCCAAGACAGCAGTAGACAAGGCATATTGACATTAGAGCGAGGCATAAAGCAATCACAAGTGTTGATCAGGAGAGCTAAGACAACAACGGGTAAATGGCAATGAATGTGCAGAGCGGGTCAGTTAGGTACATACAGGACCTGAGATCGAGGCTGGGGCCGACAGGTAAACAAAATTAGGTACTGTGTTATTGAAACAGTCCAGGGGGCATCAGCTTTGTAGCAGAGTGATCATAGGGTCAAAAGAGCAGCAATAAGTGAGTCAGGGTACCGTTCGGTAGTCACTACTACGCTAGGCGAGCAGGGGACACAGCGTTCAGAAAAGCTAGCGGGCCAGGGCTAGTAGATGGTTCTTCAGCGACATCGTAACAGAATAGCCTGTTGAGAACACATCGGGCGATCACGCCCGCAGTCCAGTCGTGATGGATCAGCAGGGCTCCGTGTCGACAATAAAGGGTCCAGGCCAGTTGGCAAAGGAGGTATTGTAGCCCTAGAATTAGCTAGTATATGAGCCTAGCTCGAGGCTAGCTCAAGGCTAGCTGGTGCTTGCTTCGGGACAGAGGCGTTAGCTAACAGTAGCCACTCGTTTGCAGCTATCTAGCTGCAATGATCCGGTGTAATGATCCAGAGCGGCAGGAATCTGGTGATGTGGTAGAGAGAAGCAGTCCGATATGCTCTGGCTTGATATCGCGCTGTGCAGACTGGCAGGTATTGTCCGAGCTAAGGCTGGCTGGTAACCGAGAAAAAGGTGAAGCCCACTAGCCGTGGCTAACAAAGACTAGCAGCTAGTTAGCTGGCTAGCTCCTGATGGAAGTTCCAGTTATCAGGAATAAAAATAGCAGACCCGTACCACATTGGGTGAGGCGGGTTGCAGGAAAGTATATTTTGTTTGTAGATAGAATGTGAGATTAAGATATATACGAAAAAGACTGGCTATTTACACGGGACAAGACACGGTTTAAGACAAAGAGAAATGCTACGCCATCTTGGATTCTAATGTATGCGTCTCTATGTGTGGAATAAAGGTGATCAATAGTTTTTTCCCTCTGGTTGTATATTTAACATGCTGACAGAAATTGGGTAAGACGGATTTAAGGTTCCCTACATTAAAGTCCTCAGTCACTAGGAGCGCCGCCTCTTGGTGAGCATTTTCCTGTTTGCTTATGGTGGAATACAGCTCATTCAGTGCGGTCTTAAGTGCCAGCATCAGTCTGTGGTGGTATGTAGAAAGCTACGAAAAACACAGATGAAAACTCTCTAGGTCGATAGTGTGGTCTACAGCTTATCATGAGATACTCTACCTCAGGCGAGCAAAACCTTGAGACTTCCTTAGATATCGTGCATCAGCTATTATTTACAAAAATACATAGTCCCCTGCCCTTGTTTTACCAGACGACGCTGTTCTGTCCTGCCGATACAGCGTAGAACCAGCCAGCTGTATGTTGATGATGTCGCCGTTCAGCCACAACTCCGTGAAGCATAAGATATTACAGTTTTGAATGTCCCGTTGGTAGTTTAATCTTCCACGTAGGTCATAGATTTAATTTTCCAAAGATTGCACGTTTGCTAGCAGAATGGAAAGAAGTGGGGGTTTATTAGATCGCCTACAGATTCTCAGAAGCCCGCCCTCTGGCCCCTTTTTCTCCGCTTTCTCTTCACGCAAATGACGGGGATCTGGGTCTGTTCCCGGAGAAGCAGTATATCATTCACGTCGGTCAAAGGAAAAAAAGGATTCTGCCAATCTGTAGTGAGTAGTCCCAGTTCTGATGCCCAGAAGTTATTTTCGGTCATAAGAGACGGTAGCAGAAACATTATATACAAAATAAGTAATAAAAATAAGTTACAAGTTACAAACAACGCAAAGAAACAAAAAAAACACACAATTGGTTAGGAATACGTAAAACGTCAACGTTGTTCTCTGGCACCATCTTTTACTGTTTTTTTGCCATGGGATATCTGGTATCGTAGCATCGTGATACTGGAATCATGAAAACCCTACCACAAATGGTTACCACAAACTGGGACAGAGAGGGTGAAAATACCACTGCAAATGGCTATTGTTTAGTGGTATAGTTGATATGGTGATGTAACCTGCATCCTGTATTGTGAGTGTCCAAAATGCGAGGGCACACACACACACACGCTTTAGTGATGGTGGAGAGCTTTTTAACATGGGAGTTGTGCTACACCCTAATTGGTGCCCAGCTAAGGACGGACACACTGAAAGATGACACTGAAGGACAGAAAAAACTGTGGGAGACTGACAAAAACAAAGTGAGAGAGAGAAAGAATGAGAGAAGCAAAGAACGAGAGAGAAATAGAGAAAGAAACAGAGAGAGAAAGCGAGAGCAAGATGGGGAGACCAGATAAAGAGATGCAGAAGGAGGCCTACCTTAAACCTGCTGGTGAAAAGCTCTAGGCGTCCAATTAAGTCCTTCTCCTTGTAGAGGCCCTGCAGGGCCCGCACACACTGCAGACGCACTGAGCCTTGCTGTGGGGGAAGAGCAGTCTCACACCACATGCAACACATTCTTGCACGGTTTACTTTCAATCTGGATAAATAAACACCATATCATTGTCATCTTTCAAAGCAAAGTTAAGATATTCAACTAGATAGAATGTTTGTGGCACCCCTTGTGTGCCTGTGTTGCGTGTAGTGTACCGCGGTATTATCGCTTACCAAAACTTCATGATACCAACATTTTAGAATGCCGTAGTACCATTTCAAATGATACTACCAACTTTTTTGTCCCTCCCAATCTATAGAACCCGCTGGCGCCTGTTATAAAATCAATTGTTTATAGATTCAGCTTAAATTATTTTAAGCTAAATCAATTGTTTATAGATTCAGCTTAAATTATTTTAAGCAACGAGCAACTAGTCTCTTGTATGCACCTGTCTAATAATGTCCACTTTACTTTCATGCACATCTCACGTGCGGCAGCTGTTATCACCTGCTTCCCCTTCCAGCCATCACTGCCCTGCTTCCCCTGCCAGCCATCACTGACCTGCTTCCCCTTCCAGCCATCACTGACCTGCTTTTCTCTGTCCACTCTTCTTGTGCATCTATTCTTCCATCAGTTTTTACAATATAATTTTAGCCGTGATGGCGATGGGGGATGTAGACCCTGGTCAGTCTTCTGTTGTAACGTTTGATACATTGGAGCAGCAAGCAGAGCTAGCAAAGTTGATTCATTGTATATAATTTATTCCCTGGCATAACAAAGAGCACAGGCCAGTCTGATAGGCGTTGCAAGTTCACTGTCACGCAGCAGTGCCAGAAAGGAAAAACAGATTTGCAGCTTGGCACAGGAAGAAAGGAGAAGGGTCGGCTACTCATGAGATGTTGTTGAAAGGTAAGAGTCGTACAGGGCCAAAACTCTAGTCATACAGGGCCAACTCTAGTCATACAGGGCCAACTCTAGTCATACTGGGACTAACTACGGTCATATAGGGGCTAACTATATTCATATAGGGACTAGTAACTAGAGCCTAGTGGTTAGAGTGTTGGACTAGTAACCGAAAGGTTGCAAGTTCAAATCCCCAAGCTGACAAGGTACAAAATCTGTCGTTCTGCCCTTGAACAGGCAGTTAACCCACTGTTCCTAGGCCGTCATTGAAAATAAGAATTTGTTCTTAACTGACTTGCCTCGTAAAATAAAGGTAAAAAAAAAAAACTATATTCATATAGAGACTAACTATATTCATATAGGGACTAACTATATTCATATAGGGACTAACTATATTCATATAGGGACTAACTATATTCATATAGAACACACTAGTCAGATAAGGACTGGCGCAGCGGTCTAAGGCACTGTACTTCGGTGCTTGAGGCATCACTACAGACACCCTGGTTCGATTCCAGGCTGTATCACAACCGGCTGTGATTGGGAGTCCCATAGGGCGGCGCACAATTGACCCAGCGCCATCTGGGTTTGGCCGGTCTAGGCCGTCATTGTAAATATGAGTTTGTTCCTAACCGACTTGCCTAGTTAAATAAAGGTTAAACAAATTAATAAAAACAAGGCTAACTATAGTCGTATAAGACTAACTTAATCAAAAATATATCTCTTTCTGGTGCTACTTACACACTGCAAATAGAATGTATGTTTGTTGGGAGAAAGTGGTGTTTTATGAGAGAGGGAGACAGACAGGAGTGTGTGAGGGAGGTAGTGTGTTTTATGAGAGAGTAGAGGTTTCATGCAGTGTTTTCCCCTTACTGACACAATGACATGCAGATCATTATGTATATTCCTTCCTCCCATTCCTCCAGCCAAATCACAGCTAGGCCTTTGCAAATATCAGGGAATTAGCGATTCTATGCAGTATTCTATTATAAAGTGAACAGTTTGAAGTCAAATTCAATGTGTTGTATTGAGTAAAGTGTGAATATCAGTGGCAGGTTTTTTGTGTAGCACACGCGCTTAACGTTTCGAAAATGGGAACAAGCGTCTGGGGGGGCAGGGTGAACAGGACGTTTTTTGTTGTTGTTTTTTTACTCCTCGGTATCGTGATACTTGGCCTGTTATTGTATCATTAGTAAAATGTTGATATTGTGACAACACTAGTTGGGCGTCTGTCTGCCTGCCCACCTTGTCGTGCAGGGTCCAGCCCAGGTACTTGAGATATCCGTCGTTGAGGAAGTCTCCAGGGTTTTCTCGGAGCCACACGCCCATCTCCTCGATACATACGGCCCTGATCTCAGCTACGCGGTCCCGGTAGCGGTGCACAAACACACCCCGAAACGTAGCATTCATCATGGAGGACAGCTCCTCCTGGTGCTCCCGCAGCTTAACACACACACACACACACACACACACACACACACACTGAACAGAACGTGTAGGGATGTGCTGAAGATGAGCCGTGTCAGGGTGTGTGCGCGCGCGTTACCTCGCTGATGGTGGCCTGTAGTTCCTCTAGCCTCTCTGAGGCTCGGTGTTCGGCACTCTTGCTCCTCTCCGCGTCATACCGTCTCTGGGTGGTCTTAATCTGGGCAAACACCATCACTGCTACCTCCACTATACCAGTCATCAGCTTCATCGCTAGGGGGAGGGGACACAGTTACATATAGGAATGGACACACAAGGCCAGACATATGCCCCAAAATATGGTCATGCACAAATTGACATACAGACAGTCATGCACACAGACAGACAGAGCACACCTCGCTGGTAAATACATTGAACCAATGAGTGTGTGCTGGGACTCAACAAAAACACTACTGTGGTCAATATGCGGTGGCTGTCCAGTGTCTCACCGATGAGGGTGCTGGTGTGTCTGAAGGCCCTGACCTGGGAGTCAGACAGGCCGGTGAGCAGTGCCAGCAGGGCGGAGAAGAGGTACTCGTCGTACAGAAAGCTGTTCTGGCAGGAGCGCACCAGCACCTGCACAAACTCACACACGCTAGCCCGGAACTTACGCCACTGTGGGCCAGGGGAGCACAGGGGGTAGTTCACAGAGTCCTGTGTTGGGGAGGAGAACAGGAGATATGAGAGATAAAAATATCTCCTTGGTTTTGGGCTCAATGTTGTGTAAATTAGCAGTGGGAAATATAATTGAATAACATTGTTCCAATGAAATAATTATGATATCATCATTCATATAAAGCTTTTCTCAAACCCAGGCCACTTTACATGAGCCGCGAAGAGATGTGTAAAACACAATAAAAAAAACTCTAAAGTTCAACTCTGACTTGGTCCCAAAAGGCATCCCCGCTCTCTCACCTCATTGAACTCTTTGGTCAGTGTGCTGATGATCTCAGCGTTCTGCATACCGTCAAACATCTCTCTGCTCACCACACCTAAGGAGAAGGGTTGTGTTCATTAGACAAGAAACGGACGAAAATGACTACCTGGACTTATCTGTTAAGAAAAGCCCATTTTAATTTTGTGTTGCAAAACATTTTAACATTTTCCATTGCATCCTAATGAACACAACCCTGGTGAGGAGGATCAAAGCTGACATCACCTGGCCATAGCATACAAGCAGTTCATTTTCTCTAAACATGAAATGCTAACACAAACTAATATTTGTTAATGAACAAAAAATTGGATGTGAAACCCAGTGCTAAATACATGATGTGTTTTAAACCTCCATCCCCCATAACTTTCTTCATCAGTCTTTCATCCATCCATAGACCAGTGTAAGTATACACTGGAATGACAGGCCGCTTGACGCTGGTCCTTGCATTGTTAGCCGGCCCAGAAATCAATAGACGGAGTGCTAATCAATGGCTGTTTTGGGGATCAGGTTAAAAGAAATTCCAGTGACCCCTGACCCCAATCACCCCCTGCCCTCTCTGTCTCTCAGACACCCCTGACCTTTGCAGCCACAGCACTGAACGACGAAGTTGATGAGCTCTAGTAGGCCCGCATCCCGGTCCTGCTTGTAGCTGTCTAGCCACTCGTCCACCACCGCCTGGAGATTGACAGGGAGGCCACAGCCAATGAGGGGAGAGCAGCATACAAAGTCAAAACTGTCATCATTATGTGGCGATTAGTTACTCCTTTCTTACCAGTTAACATCCTCCTCCCTTCTTCCTAATTATCATTCCCTAAACAGAAATGGGTATATACACTGTCATCCCTTTCCCCTTTAACCTCTAACCAAATTTTCTGTCTGTCATCTTCTCCCGCCCAGTCCCTCCAACTCTCTAGGACAACAGAGTATGAGTAGAGTAGGGCTGTACCGAAAGTCGTCTGTTCTTTTAAATGTGTATTTTTCCACATAGACACACCCTATGTGTTTTAATAAAATCAACTGTATGCATTGAGGTTCAATGAAATAAGACAAATGCCTCAAG
This sequence comes from Oncorhynchus tshawytscha, assembly GCF_018296145.1. Taxonomy (NCBI): domain Eukaryota; kingdom Metazoa; phylum Chordata; class Actinopteri; order Salmoniformes; family Salmonidae; genus Oncorhynchus; species Oncorhynchus tshawytscha. The sequence continues at coordinate 25,165,725 of NC_056449.1, forward strand.
AGGGCGCAAGAGATCTTGATAACCAGAAGAAAAAAACCTTAACCTGACCCAACTATTCTCCTCTCTCCTGCTGGCTTTCGCAGATTCTGACATTACTCTCCTGAAGTTGCCGGTAATAGGCTACACGAGGAGTCGGCAACCTTTTTCATGTTGAATGACAAATAATCTTACCAGTTCTACCGATCTGTGTGCAAGTTATGTTTTTCATATGCACATTTTCGTGACAGTTTCATTTAACTTATAATAATGTCTTCATGTCTCAAAATCATTGTTATGTGGTTAATAAAAATTATATCCAAATCTAAATGATACAAACCTAAAAAGTAACTTCTATTGCCATGGTAAACTATGTAAAAATTGCCTACATAAGGCCAACAAATAAAACATTGTTATTTTAATGGACACATTTTTTTGCTTTCCTTTAAAAAACAAGGACATTTCTAAGCGACTCCAAACTTTTGAACGGTAGTAAATATATATTTTTATTTTATTAACTATGCATTCTTATTTTCAATGACGGCCTAGGAACAGTGGGTTAACTGCCTTGTTCAGGGGCAGAATGACATATTTTGTACCTTATAGTCAGCTCGGGGATTCGATCTTGCAACCTTTCGGTTACTAGTCCAACGCTCTAACCACTAGGCTAACTGCCGCCCCATATATATATATATATACACACGTTACTGTTCGACTAAAAAGGTCTAACGACCAAACAATCGACTAGTCGACTTATTGGGGTCAGCCCTAGAGCAGAGCTACTATTATATATATATAGAGTACTAGGCTGCAATTTGTACTCATTGAGTTGAGTAAACTTATCCATCTATGTGAGAGTGCTGAAGGCTGAAAAAAAATCTGTATTGTGCTCCTATATAATAGGGAACTGTTTTCAACACACTTTTACTCCCTAACCCTCAAAAGACTGGGGAACTGGAGTTTCAGAGCACAACAGTGGGTGGGACAACCATGAGCTGTCAATCATTGACTATGTGACCCAATGGCAGCTCTCCTACCTCTACATCAAAGGGCCTTAGTAGGATCAGATCGGTCAGCTACTGACAGTGCATGATAATCATCCCCATTGTGGGCTGTAAAGGCTTCATTTCCCTGTCATCCCTCCCACTACCTATTCTCTTTGTTTCTCCCCCCACACCAATACCTCACTCCCTCTCTCACCACCATAGCACTCTTTCCAGACCTCACAGCCTCATACATATCCCCAGCGCTCATGCCCTGGTTCCCCCTCCTCTCTCTCTCTCGCCTGGGGGAGCCGAGCTGCCTAGTTCTCCCCAGGGAAGGCTGCTGTGGCTGAGGGGAACGGGCTTGTTGGGTGGAGGTGGTGCTGGGATTTGGGCTGGCCTGGGATGCAGCTTTACGCCTAGGTCTCTTGGGTGGCTGGGGATAAAACAAAGGGTTCAAAAGGCTATTGTGAGTGAATTAATGTAATTCTATAAATAGTGTAGTTAGTGTTGGTGCTCCCCCCAAAACAGTTTATGTAGCTCTATAACATCTAAACAAACAGATGTTACAGTGAGGGGCTAGCTATGTCTTCGTTGAAAAAAAATTATGGCACCTGCTTAACTTTCATAGTGGTCGCTATGTCTGAATCTGTGTGTGTCAGTGTAGGCTGCTGAGGGGCGGACGGCTCATTAAAATGGCTGGAAAGGAGTGAATGGAATGGAACCCATGTGTTTGATGTATTTTATAAAGGGATGGGCATTTGACCTTTTTTGACTGGAAGCTATAAAAAGCTTCCAGTCAAAAAAAAAGGAAGCTATGAAAAGCTACTTTTAAGGGTGTCCCGAGTGGGGCAGCGGACTAAGGCACTGCTTGAAGCATCACTACAGACCCGTGTTCGATCCAGGGATGTGTCGCAGCCGGCCGCGACCGGGAGACCCATGAGGCGGTGCACAATTGGCCCAGCATTGTTCGTGTTAGGGGAGGGTTTGGCCGGCCGGGATGTCCTTGTCACATCGCACTCTAGCGACTCCTGTGGTGAGCCGAGCGCATGGACGCCGACACGGTCGGCAGTGGTACGGTGTTTCCTTCAACACATTGGTGCGGATGGCTTCCGGGTTAAGCGAGCAGTGTGTCAAGAAAGTGCAGCTTGGCAGGGTCGTGTTTCTGAGGATGCATGGCTCTCTACCTTCGCCTATCCCGAGTCCATACGGTAATTGCAGCAATGGGACAAGCCCGTAACAACCAATTGCGGAGAAAAAGGGCAAAAAAATGATATAACTGGAAAAAATATTTGCACATTTATCTAAATTTCTCTGGCTAGCTAACGGATAATTTGATCCAGTTAGCAAGATACTTAGCAATGCTAATGATACTTGTTCCACCAGACTTTCTCCCTCACCTCAAACTTTACAAATGCCAGTTTTTCGGTACACTTCATCACCCCCCGTCTCCATGGTCAGGCTTCTCACCTACCTCTTCATTATCGTTCAGGGGACGCAATGCTGTAACTGGCAAACTGCCTTTACACTCTCTGCTGTCTTTCCAGAGCACACGCTGATTCTGTAACTACAAATTGGTTGTCTCTTCTCTCTTCAGTCGTGTGCTGCATTCTGTTGTTATGTGAACGATTGGCTGAGCCTTGGATACGTTCGCTTACAGCCAGAAGTGATCCAAAGCCTCCCCCTTATTTTCAACACAGACGTTTTGATTGAGTTTATCAAATCAAATCAAATTTTAATTTGTCACATACACATGTTTAGCAGATGTTAATGCGAGTGTAGCAAAATGCTTGTGCTTCTAGTTCCGACAATGCAGTAATAACCAACAAGTAATCTAACTAACAATTCCAAAACTACTGTCTTATACACACAAGTGTAAGGGGATAAAGAATATGTACATAAAGATATATGAATGAGTGATGGTACAGAGCGGCATAGGCAAGATACAGTAGATGGTATAGAGTGCAGTATATACATATGAGATGAGTATGTAAACAAAGTGGCATAGTTAAAATGGCTAGTGATACATGTATTACATAAAGATGCAGTAGATGATAGAGTACAGTATATACGTATACATATGAGATGAATAATGTAGGGTATGTAAACATTATATTAGGTAGCATTGTTTAAAGTGGCTAGTGATATATTTTACATCATTTCCCATCAATTCCCATTATTAAAGTGGCTGGAGTTGAGTCAGTGTGTTGGCAGCAGGCACTCAATGTTAGTGGTGGCTGTTTAACAGTCTGATGGCCTTGAGATAGAAGCTGTTTTTCAGTCTCTCGGTCCCAGCTTTGATGCACCTGTACTGACCTCGCCTTCTGGATGATAGCGGAGTGAACAGGCAGTGGCTCGGGTGGTTGTTGTCCTTGATGATCTTTATGGCCTTCCTGTAACATCGGGTGGTGTAGGTGTCCTGGAGGGCAGGTAGTTTGCCCCCGGTGATGAGTTGTGCAGACCTCACTACCCTCTGGAGAGCCTTACGGTTGTGGGCGGAGCAGTTGCTGTACCAGGCGGTGATACAGCCCGCCAGGATGCTCTCGATTGTGCATCTGTAGAAGTTTGTGAGTGCTTTTGGTGACAAGCCAAATTTCTTCAGCCTCCTGAGGTTGAAGAGGCGCTGCTGCGCCTTCTTCACGATGCTGTCTGTGTGGGTGGACCAATTCAGTTTGTCTGTGATGTGTATGCCGAGGAACTTAAAACTTGCTACCCTCTCCACTACTGTTCCATCGATGTGGATAGGGGGGTGTTCCCTCTGCTGTTTCCTGAAGTCCACAATCATCTCCTTAGTTTTGTTGACCTTGAGTGTGAGGTTATTTTCCTGACACCACACTCCGAGGGCCCTCACCTCCTCCCTGTAGGCCGTCTCGTCGTTGTTGGTAATCAAGCCTACCACTGTTGTGTCGTTGATGATTGAGTTGGAGGCGTGCATGGCCACGCAGTCGTGGGTGAACAGGGAGTACAGGAGAGGGCTCAGAACGCACCCTTGTGGGGCCCCAGTGTTGAGGATCAGCGGGGTGGAGATGTTGTTGCCTACCCTCACCACCTGGGGGCGGCCTGTCAGGAAGTCCAGTACCCAGTTGCACAGGGCGGGGTCGAGACCCAGGGTCTCGAGCTTGATGACGAGCTTGGAGGGTACTATGGTGTTAAATGCCGAGCTGTAGTTGAAGAACAGCATTCTCACATAGGTATTCCTCTTGTCCAGATGGGTTAGGGCAGTGTGCAGTGTGGTTGAGATTGCATCGTCTGTGGACCTATTTGGGCGGTAAGCAAATTGGAGTGGGTCTAGGGTGTCAGGTAGGGTGGAGGTGATATGGTCCTTGACTAGTCTCTCAAAGCACTTCATGATGACGGAAGTGAGTGCTACGGGGCGGTAGTCGTTTAGCTCAGTTACCTTAGCTTTCTTGGGAACAGGAACAATGGTGGCCCTCTTGAAGCATGTGGGAACAGCAGACTGGGATAGGGATTGATTGAATATGTCTGTAAACACACCGGCCAGCTGGTCTGCGCATGCTCTGAGGGCGCGGCTGGGGATGCCGTCTGGGCCTGCAGCCTTGCGAGGGTTAACACGTTTAAATGTTTTACTCACCTCGGCTGCAGTGAAGGAGAGGCCGCATGTTTTGGTTGCAGACCTTGTCAGTGGCACTGTATTGTCCTCAAAGCGGGCAAAAAAGTTATTTAGTCTGCCTGGGAGCAAGACATCCTGGTCCGTGACGGGGCTGGTTTTCTTTTTGTAATCCGTGATTGACTGTAGACCCTGCCACATACCTCTTTTGTCTGAGCCGTTGAATTGAGATTCTACTTTGTCTCTATACTGACGCTTAGCTTGTTTGATTGCCTTGCGGAGGGAATAGCTACACTGTTTGTATTCGGTCATGTTTCCGGTCACCTTGCCCTGATTAAAAGCAGTGGTTCGCGCTTTCAGTTTCACGCGAATGCTGCCATCAATCCATGGTTTCTGGTTTGGGAATGTTTTAATCGTTGCTATGGGAACGACATCTTCAACGCACGTTCTAATGAACTCGCACACCGAATCAGCGTATTCGTCAATGTTGTTGTCTGACGCAATACGAAACATATCCCAGTCCACGTGATGGAAGCAGTCTTGGAGTGTGGAATCAGATTGGTCGGACCAGCGTTGAACAGACCTCAGCGTGGTCTGTTCCTTGGAATTTTCTAAATTGAACACTGCATGGGGATGAATTATGGCCAAGACAATCTGTTTGGTGAGGCTTAATGATTCTAATGAAAATAAACTCTGTCTTTATCAAACTAATGTTTTTGCATATTTTCAGTGTGGAAAATGTCTATGTTTAGGGGTAATAGCCTAGGCCAGGGATCATCAACTAGATTCAGCCACGGGATGATTCTTTTTGCAGTTGGTCGGGTGGGGGGGTAACATAACAACGGAAAATGTGTAGACTGCAAATTGACGCAAGGAGCCCAAACAGATATAATGTGACCAAAACAATAATTTCAAACCTTGCTTACATTTCTATACAAACACGTCTCTCTATTATGTGTGGGAATACTTGGGAACAGATTTCATAAATTAAAATCACTTGGAGCTGATATCCTAGTGTATTTATAGTCAATATGACGACATGGATATTCAGCTAACGGGATATACGCTGCGCAGGAAAGAACAGCACACTCAGACGAGGGAGGGGGTGGTCTGTTCATATTTGTAAACAGCTGGTGCACGAAATCTAAGGAAGTCTCTAGATTTTGCTCGCCTGAAGTAGGAGTATATTGTGATAAATTGCAGGCCACACTACCTGCACAGAGAGTTTTCAGCTATACTTTTTGTGACTGTTTATTTACCAACACAGACAGATGCTGGCACTAAGACCGCACTCAGTCAGCTGCATAAGGCAATAAGCAAACAGGAAACCACTCACCCAGAGGCGTCGCTCCTTGTGGCCGGAGACTTTAATGCAGGGAAATTTCAATCAGTTCCACCAAATTTCAATCAACATGTTAAATGTGCAACCAGAGGGAAAAAAATTCTAGATCACCTGTACTCCAGACAGAGACGCGTAGAAAGCTCTCTCGCCCTCCATTTGGTAAATCCGACCACAACTCTATCCTCCTGATTAGTGATGAGCTTTGACGGCACTATGGTGTTGAACCCTGAGCTGTAGTCAAAGAATAGCATTCTCACATAAATGTTCCCTTTGTCCAGGTGGGAAAGGGCAGTGTGGAGTACAATAAAGATTGCATCATCGGTGGGATAATGGTGTTGATGTGAGCCATTACCAACCTTTCAAAGCACTTCATGGCTACGGGCGTGAGTGCTTCGGGTCTGTAGTCATTTAGGCAGGTTGCCTTTGTGTTCTTGGGCACAGGGACTATGGTGGTCTGCTTGAAACATGTTGGTATTACAGACTCAATCAAGGACATGCCAGTTGGTCAGCACATGCCCGGAGGACACGTCCTGGTAATCCGTCTGACCCCGCAGCCTTGTGAATGTTGACCTGTTAAAGGTCTTACTCACGTCGGCTACGAAGAGCATAATCACACAGTGGTCTGGAACAGCCGATGCTCTCATGCATGCCTCAGTGTTGCTTGCCTCGAAGCGAGCATACAAGTGATTTAGCTTGTCTGGTAGGCTTGTGTCACTGGGCAGCTTGCAGCTTTGCTTCCCTTTGTAGTCTGTAATAGTTTGCAAGCCCTGCCACATAAGATGAGCATCGGAGCCGGTGTAGTATGATTCAATCTTAGCCCTGTATTGACTTTGCCTGTTTGATGGTTCGTCGCAGGGCATAGCAGGATTTCTTGTAAGCTTCCGGGTTAGAGTCCCACACTTGAAAGCGGCAGCTCTACCCTTTAGCTCAGTGCGAATGTTGCCTGTAATCCATGGATTCTGGTTGGGGTATGTACAAGAGGTCGACCGATTAATCGGAATGGCCGATTAATTAAGGCAGATTTCAAGTTTTCATAACAATCGGTAATCACCATTTTTGGACACCGATCGTGGCTGTTTACATTGCACTCCACGAGGAGCATGCGCAGCAGGCTGATTACCTGTTATGCAAGTGCAGCAAGAAGCCAAGGTAAATTGCAAGCTAGCATTAAACTTAACTTGTAAAAATCAAACTACACATGGTTGATGATATTACTAGTTTATTTGGCTTGTCCTGCGTTGCATATAATCGATGCGGTGCCTGTTAATTTCTCATCGAATAACAGCCTACTTCGCCAAACGGGTGATGCAGAGCGCCAAATTCAAATAAATTACTATAAAAATCTCACTTTCATGAAATCACACATGTAAGATACCAAATTAAAGCTACACATGTTGTGAATTCAGCCAACATGTCAGATTTCAAAAAGGCTTTTCGGCGAAAGCAAACGATGCTATTATCTGAGGGTAGCACCTCTGTAAACAAAGTGAGAAAACATATTTCAACCCCACAGGCGCGACACAAAACGCAGAAATAAAAATAGAAATCATGCCTTATCTTTGACGAGCTTCTTTTGTTGGCACTCCAATATGTCCCATAAACATCACAAATGGTCCTTTTGTTTGATTTAATTCCATCCATATATATCCAAAATGTCAATTTATTTGGCGCATTTGATCCAGAAAAACACCAGTTCCAACTTGCGCAACGTGACTACAAAATATCTCAAAAGTTACCTGTAAACTTTGCCAAAACATTTCAAACTACTTTTGTAATACAACTTAGGTATTTTTAAACGTAAATAATCGATACAATTGAAGACGGGAGGATATGTGTTCAATACAGGAGGAAAACAAACTGACGCTACCTTTCTTGGCACGCGCCTCTAACAGTACACTTGAAGTGACTCTCGTTTTGAACAGGGCTACTTCTTCATTACACAAAGGAAAAACCTTAACCAATTTTTAAAGACTGGTGACATCCAGTGGAAGCGGTAGGAACTGCAAGAAGGTCCCTTAGAAATCGGGATTCCAAATGAAAACCCATTTAAAAAGAGAGTGACCTCAAAAAAATTCAATCCGAATGGTTTTTCCTCTGGGTTTCGCCTGCTACACAAGTTTTGTTATACTCACAGATATGATTCAAACAGTTTTAGAAATGTCAGTGTTTTCTATCCAAATCTACTAATAATATGCACATCTTATCTTCTGGGGATGAGTAGCAGGCAGTTGAATTTGGGCATGCATTTCATCTGGACGTGAAAATACTGCCCCCTGTCACCAAGAAGTTAACAAGAGCATTCGCAAAAAAAGCACTGTCGTTGCACCAATGTGTACCTAACCATAAACATCAATGTCTTTCTTTAAAATCAATACACAAGTATAGATTTTTAAACCTGCATATTTAGTTAATATTGCCTGCTAACATGAATTTCTTTTAACTAGGAAAATTGTGTCACTTCTCTTGCGTTCCGTGCAAGCAGTCAGGGTATATGCAGCAGTTTGGGCCGCCTGGCTCGTTGCGAACAGCATGGTTACCCATCGCTCCACAAAAGCCTTGGCCCTTGCAGAGCAAGGGGAACAACTACTTCAAGGTCTCAAAGCGAGTGACGTCACCGATTGAAACGCTATTAGCGCGCACCACGCTAACTAGCTCGCCATTTCACATCGGTTACACCAGCCTAATCTTGGGAGTTGATAGGCTTGAAGTCATAAACAGCTTGAAGCACAGCGAAGAGCTGCTGGCAAATGCACGAAAGTGCTGTTTGAATGAATGCTTACGAGCCTGCTGCTGCCTACCACCGCTCAGTCAGACTGCTCTATCAAATGTTAAATCATAGACTTAATTATAACATAATAACTAGAGTTCGACCGATTAATAGGAATGGCCGATTAATTAGGGCCGATTTCAAGTTTTCAGAACAATCGGAAATCTGTATTTTTGGGCGCCGATTTGCCGATTATATTTTTTTATATATTTTTTTACACCTTTATTTAATCTTTAATTAACTAGGCAAGTCAGTTAAGAACACATTGTTATTTTCAATGACGTCCTAGGAACAGTGGGTTAACTGCCTTGTTCAGGGGCAGAACGACAGATTTACACCTTGTCAGCTCGGGGGATGCAATCTTGCAACCTTAACTAGTCCAACGCAATAACGACCTGCCTCTCTCTCGTTGCACTCCACAAGGAGTTACGCGAATGCAGTAAACCGAGGTAAGTTGCTAGCTAGCATGAAACTTATCTTATAAAAAACAATCAATCATAATCACTAGTTTACTACACATGGTTGATGATATTACTAGATATTATCTAGCGTGTCCTGCGTTGCATATAATCTGACTGAGCATACAAGTATCTGACTGAGCGGTGGTAGGCAGAAGCAGGCGCGTAAACATTCATTCAAACAGCACTTTTGTGCGTTTTGCCAGCAGCTCTTCGTTGTGCGTCAAGCATTGCGCTGTTTATGACTTCAAGCCTATCAACTCCCGAGATGAGGCTTGCGTAACCGAAGTGAAATGGCTAGCTAGTTAGCGCACGCTAATTGTCGTTGTGTTGCTGGTTCGAGACCAGGGAGGAGCGAGGAGAGGAACGGAAGCTATACTGTTACACTGGCAATACTAAAGTGCCAATAAGAACATCCAATCGTCAAAGGTATATGAAATACAAATCGTATAGCCCTATAATTCCTATAATAACTACAACCTAAAACTTCTTACCTGGGAATATTGAAGACTTATGTTAAAAGGAACCACCAGCTTTCATATGTTCTCATGTTCTGAGCAAGGAACTTAAATGTTAGCTTTCTTACATGGCACATATTGCACTTTTATTTTCTTCTCCAACACTTTGTTTTTGCATTATTTAAACCATATTGAACATGTTTCATTATTTATTTGAGGCTAAATTGATTTTATTGATGTATTATATTAAGTTAAAATAAGTGTCCATTCAGTATTGCTGTAAATGGCATTATTACAAATAAATAAATAAATCAAATCGGCCGATTAATCAGTATCGGCTTTTTTTGGTCCTCCGATAATCGGTATCGGTGTTGAAAAATCATAATTAGTCGACCTCTAATACCCAATGCTGACTTTGTGGCTGTGTAGCTAGTGTCATCCGGAAAGAACCCTAAACAAAAATTACGCAATTATTCCAAAACTTTGTTGGAACACATATTTCCCCACTTCAGTTAACCAGTCCATTTTGAATTTGTGATAAAACTGAAGTCATTTGGCAAGGAATGTAGCTTGTGTTCCCCAACAGTTAAATACATTTTTATGGTAATTTATTTCTGTAGGTGCACTCAGCACTCACGTGTAAAGGGAGCGGTGGAAACACAATTGAGTGATTTAGACATGAAGGGGAAAGGACCTTTAGGGAGCAGAATTTTGTGATGCTTGGCTCGGTTTCTTTTTTGTTGTGTTCCACAAATGCACATGTACAAATTAAACACTAGTCAAAGCACATTAACTTTGTCTTGAAGACAACATTTCGACCAAATAGCTTTACAGTATTTGAACAAAATGTGATCTCTGGGTAAAGATCGATTTTTGAAGTCAGTTCCAGAACTTGATTATCCACACCCATCCCTAATTTGATACCATTCCACTCATTCCCATACAGCCATTACCACAAGCCTGTAAATCCCAATTAAGATGCCACCAACCTCCTGTGGTGGCGTGTGTGTGTGTGTGTGTGTGTGTGTGTGTGTGTGTGTGTGTGTGTGTGTGTGTGTGTGTTTGTGTGCGTGAGAAAAAACATTACAGACCCGAGGTCCTAGTAGTGCAGTGGTCTGTTTTCTCCGCTTCATGGCCTTCAGCTGGACTTCAAAATCACTGCCAGAGTCTGAGATGTCCTCGATCTCCTCAAGACTGCAAATAAAAGTAGTAATGAACAATGCCAACACAAGTCATAAACAATCACACTATCTAGCTAATGCAATAAGTCTGCATAATTATATAGCTAGCTGGTTCTTTTTATATTTGTGATACCCATGACTATCATGTTTAGCTAGCTAGCTAGCCTAACTTACCTGTCATGGCTTGATTCATCAGAGTGTTGCACTTCCATATTTCTGGTCAGCCAGTAATGTTAATGGTATTGTAGAGTTCACTTCACAAAGGTAGATGACGGTTGGATTCAGGAACTTTGGCTAAACAGGTTGGCGAATAGAAGAAACAACAATTTTAGGATATGATCAAGCATATTGAGTTCGGGATATTACAATTCTACCTTGGCAAAAGCAAAACCGACAAGAACTAACATGCTAGCTAGCTAGCTACTGTTACAGGTAACATAGGTGTTTAACGTTAGCCTTAAAAGTTAGTCAACAATGCGAAATTTAAACTAGCAAGCTAACTTTTTTAACTACAACAAACGTGTTAAATAATACAAAACGGTCTCCAGCTACCTACCTGGATAGTAGTGTAGTGTTAATCTGAAGTAATGACTTGGTAGCTAGCTAACTATTGTGGATAGAACAGGTTTCCCTCAGATCCGATGACAGACGATCACTGGAAAAAAAATACACACTACGCGCCGGCGCGAAAATCACACAACTCTCAGTGGAGTTCAGCGATTGGCTGACAAATTGTGATGTGATTCATATGATTGGTTGTTAGCACATATTTCCGCACGGTAACGAAAATTTGTTAACGGATTGGCCCTAAAGACAACCGACCTAGGATCAGGCTTTACACCCTTAACAATTGTATTTAGAGGAAGATACAGAAGGAATACTGACCACATGTCAGCGCTAATGATATATAAAAGGGACGTTCCGTTAAAAAAGTACAACCTAACACTTTTGAAAAGTCGGTTTGGAATTATATAGGCATGGATTGTATTACCATAGGACCCCATTACTATAGGACCCCATTACTTCTCAACATAGGCTATGTCTATAACACAAACTCTCACATACAACTACAAAAGGAAGAATATACTGGTTGTGTTGTGCTATTTTCAACATACTTTTAGAGTCTGCATATCTTTTAATATGGTAAAGAAATTATTGTAATTCTTATAGGACAATATTTTATGCTGTATATTGCAGTCTCATATATTATGTCTCGTGTAGCTCAGTTGGTAGAGCATGGTGCTTGCAACAACAGGGTTGTGAGTTTGATTCCAATGGGGGACCAGTACAACAATGTATGCACTCACTACTGTACGTTGCTCTCAATAAGAGTGTCTGCTAAATGACTTAAAATGATTACTGCTCTAAATTAACCACTGCCTACATCCATATAGCCTATTTACCCTCACCAATACTGATCAATAACAGAATAAGGCAAAGAATGCCTGGGGGTGGTTGAAAAGTAACATCTGTTCCACAGGCAGTGCTGGCATAAAAACACACATAAGTGTACCCCTTTTGCAGGTCTTTACCAGACCTAAAAACATGTTTTCCTCCATTCAATCAAGTGTAATAAAAAAGGCCCAGGCCAGGTCAACACTGTGGTAGACTGGATTGTAGGCCTATGATCACTGGCTCATACCAGGTCACATGTTAGCTACTTTGATTATAGCATTTAATGTACAACACTATGAATGCAGAATGTTCATGTTGAAGGTGGAATCATCTTTGGGTATTATGTCTTTCTCACAATAGGCTACATCTGGATTCTGGGGGCCCATAGGGGCTCAAATTATCATGAAAGGGGTAATATAGCTCTCAATTGACATTTAATGGGCCAGTGTTAGTACTGGACTGCTGATCACATTTGCATTGGTTTGTTACTCTAATCAAGCAATTAATAATAATAAAAAAGGACAATTCAATGGAAAAGCCGGTTAGCATTAGCCAATGGATTTTTCTGTAAATAGACCTACTTGCTGGCCATGGAAACGGTTGCATCTTGTATGACATACCCAATTTGCAAAACATGCTGGTGGCTGGACAACATTATTTTGCATGTGACCTTCAGAAATGCAAATACAGGATTAATGATTCTTCAGGTATGCAAGTCAATAAACTCGTAAAAATCTCAACTGCGAGATTTTGATTCTAGTCTATTTAAATTGTGTGCCTGCAATAGATTGTGTGGTATTTTTATTATGTAGAAAAGGGTGATTCATTTTTCGCATGGGGTTGTAGTGGCTCCAAATAATAGTTCAGTCTGGCGGTTGCGAATTTAGGACCTTGCGGTGGCTCTGCTATAACAGCCCCCCTATGGCCGCACCTCACCCCTTGCGGCCACCCTCGTGCTGCACGGCTCATTGTTCTGAAGCAGAGAGCTAGACAAGGGATGGAGAAAACACCGGGTGGGACCTGAGCATCCGACAAACCAGGCGCTCATTTATTCACGGCACCCAGACCAATTGTCGATAGATTTGTTTTTCCTTCTGGAAAAATATACACTAGTTGATCTTTGGAAGTTGTTTCTTTTCACAGACAAAATTGGGAACTGGAGATAAATTCCTCGAACAATCTATGGAATTATTAGTCTTAGTTTCTCGTTTCTTTTGTCATTTTTGAGCTGCCTGGTCGCCAATCTTTTGTCAACCATTAATTCGCCTATTTACCGTGAGTGACAGTGGAAGATGGTTTCCCGGTTATATGCTCAGAAGTACCCCCTGGTGTTGCTCTGCACGCTGGCTGCCCTGTCATGGACTTGGGGCCCGGTAACAGCGGGTAGGAGTTGCTCGGAGACACGGCATGTGTACGCAGAGAAGGGCTACAGTACGAACACTGCCCCGCTGACTCAAATCTCCGGTAAGACGGGCTATTCAAGGTAAACTGGTGGTTATTGATTTAAAATAATCATCAAACGTAGGCTATAGGTTATTTTACACAACATGAAGGGTTTGAGAGACTGCTTGGATAACATGCCATGTGATAGAAACTGCTGAATAAAGCGAAATTGAGAATTAACAAGTTTGTCTGTCAGGAAGGCTTATTTATGGGATGAGTAAATTGCTAACACCGGTGTGTAACAAAGAGCCTCGCCCCTAATTAGTATGGCTGTTTTAGACTGAGCTGGGAATGACTGAAAGAAAATAATCATTATCAACGTTTTCGTTTTTTGAAGACTGCTTTTATTATAATTAGTGTTTTATGCTTGTGACACTTGAGAACTACTGTTAGTTGTTGCATTGTCATGGGACATTGTCAAGGGGTGTGTATGAGAGCTCAAGTGAGAGAACAGACAGACAAAGATAGTGAGCTGTGGATATTTTAAAGCGGCAATCCGCAGTAGAAACAATAACAAAAGGATCCCACCACCCGCCCCTGTTTCCGTAAAAATCTGAGGGAAGGAGCTGGAGAAATGTAATCACTCCCAAATTCATAGACAGACCTATGGATGCAAGGACTGACCATCCATGATATCTAAATTATAGTTTTAACCATGTTTTGAGGCTGTATAGTCTTTGTTTACATTTGATTTGTTTACAAAAGTTGGAGTAAAATAAGCTTTTATGTAAAATTACACACACACAAAAGTATGTGGACACCCCTTCTAATTAGTGGATTCAGCTATTTCAGCCACACACATTGCTGACAGGTGTATAAAAATGAGCACACAGCCATGCAATCTCCATAAACAGACATTGGCAGTATAATGGCCTTACTGAAGAGCTCAGTGACGATCAAAGTGGATATAATTCCAACCAGTAAGTTTGTCAAATTTCTGCCCTGCTAGAGCTGCCTCGGTCAACTGTAAGTGCTGTTATTGTGGAGTAGAAACATCTAGGAGCAACAACGGCTCAGTAGTGAAGTAGTAGGCCACACAAGCTCACAGAACAGGACCACCGAGTGCTGGATCGCGTAAAAATCGTCAGTCCTTGGTTGCAACACTCTCACCACCGAGTTCCAAACTGCCTCTGGAAGCAACGTCAGCACAATAACTGTTTGCCAGGAGTTTCATGAAATGGGTTTCCATGGCCTAGTAGCCTAAGCCTAAGATCACCATGCGCAATGCCAAGCGTCACCTGGATTGGTGTAAAGCTCGTCGCCATTGGACTCTGGAGCAGTGGAAACACGTTCTCTGGAGTGATGAGTCACGCTTCACCATCTGGCAGTTTGACTGACAAATTCGGGATGCCAGGAGAAAATTACCTGCCCGAATGCGTAGTGCCTACTGTAAAGTTTGGATGATGAATAATGGTCTGGGGCTGTTTTTCATGGTTCGGGATAGGCCGCTTAGTTCTAGTGAAGCGAAATCTTAACGCTACAGCATACAATGACATTCTAGACGATTCTTCCAACTTTGTGGCAACAGTTTGGGTAAGACCTTTTGCTGTTTCAGCATGACAATGCCCCCGTGCACAAAGCGAGGTCCATACAGAAATGGTTTGTTGAGATCAGTGTGGAAGAACTTGACAGGCCTGCACAGAGCCCTGACCTCAACCCCATCAAATGCCTTTCGGATTAATTGAAACGCCGACTGCCAGCCGGGCCTAATCGCCCAACATCAGTGCCGACCTCACTAATGCCCTTGTGGCTGAATGGAAGCAAGTCCCTGCAGCAATGTTCCAACATCTAGTGGAAAGCCTTCCCAGAGAGTGGGCTGTTATAGCAGCAAAGGGGGACCAACTCCATATTAATGCCCATGATTTTGGAATTAGATGTTTGACCCGCCGGTGTCCACATACTTTTGTTCATGTAGTGTATTTTTGGTTCTGATGGGGTATGACAGTTGAACAAAGCTCATGAGGCATTTCTAAGTTGTATTCTTCAAGAATCAATGGGTATATATAATTCATTTATAAGTTCAAAAATGTATGTAGCAACTGCTGATTGCCCCTTTTTAAAGTGTCATTTGAGTTGCAAATGTTGATTTTGTTGTACTGCTTTGCACGTATGAGGGTTTGTTTGACTGTAGGCTATATGTGATTGCTGAATGTGGGAACTGCAATATTGATTGTGTGTCTGGTTATCTCTGTCTGGGTCTTGGCTCTTCTTGTCCCGTGGGCCAGGGGAGCAGATGGCCGAGAGAAGGAGGGATGGTGAGAGGGAGAGTAGAATTGGAGGAATGAGAGAGGGCTGGTAATGAGCGACAGAGGAGAAATCAAAGCTAGAGCCAAAAATAAAAGGTTGGAGTTGGCTCCTCACTCCAAGTTTTTCAGAGGAAAAAGAATCAGGTGTCTGTATCATGAAGTAATATTATGTTTGCCTCAATAAGATGTTTTTTCCACCCACGTTGAGACATTGGAGATCGTCGACTTGTTACTGGTCGTTAATGTTTGCATATCATTACCGCCGGTCATGTTAAGTCCAACCTGGGTATTTTTGAACAAAGACATGGGTTACATCCCAAATGGCTCCCTATTCCATATCTAGTGCACTACTTTAAACTATTTCCCTATGTGTCCTGGTCGAAAGTAGTGCACTATATAGGGAATAGTGTGCCATTTGGGATGGTCCCCCTGGATTGTGTTTTAATAATTCATGTTTATAAATGCCCATTTTCAATGACACTTTATGTTTAATAAGGCTCTATTAATGACAGACGGATTAAGAAGAAGGATATCTGCCTGATCAGAAGAACCACTGCCACATTGGTAGAGTTGGTGGGTGTTCTAAACTGATAAGACGTTCAATGAATGAACACAGTAGGCTCTACTTTGTGAGCTATTATATTGAAAGCATTTGAAAAATCATGGTAGCATGACACAATGAAGGGTAATTGACATTTTCCAATAAAGGTAGAATGATCAGTTGTTGATAATGTGGTATTTCTCATATGATACATTGTAGGGCTGGGGGATACTTGTTAGTATCGTGGCAAGGGAAAAAAACACAATGTGGACTTAACTTCTTTAGGAAAACAGCCCTAATGTTGGAAACAAAAACAAACATGTTGTCATCCACATTTATTTACTTTCCAAGATATAGCACACTATTTTACATGGAGCAGGTTTTTAAAGGACCAAAGAGTTTGGTCTTCTTCGTTTAAAGAAAAAAAAATCCATGTAAAAAAATATTGCTACACTGTTATCATCAACAAAGCCCTAATACATTGCTCATTTATATGCAGTGGTGGTAAGTCATTTTGTGAAGAAACCTGTTTCTGAGGATGGTCTAGCAGGTAACGTGGTCGCATCAAGCACATATGCATCACCGTCAGTGTGGGTGCGAATCAGCCCTTCTTTCTACGTCTCCCCCTCTCAGTTCATACTATCTCTAAAGGAGGTAAAAATAGTGATTTATTTGAGGTAGCCTAAATGTCTCCCCTAAACCATAACCATAAGTTGACTTCACAGTGCTGATGATGTCAAAGCAAGCGCTGCTATATCCTTTGGTCTTCACCATTAGTTCATCTACCCACACCTCTTGTCTCTGATTGGCTCGTATCTGATCCCGTCTTGTTTTACCGTTGGTTCTGGTGAACACCTCAATATTCCCACACAAGCCTCTTGTCCCAGTCTCTGATTGGCTCATATCTGATCCCGTCTTGTTTTACCGTTGGTTCAGATGAACACCTCAATATGCCCACACACCTCTTGTCTAAGTCTGTGATTTGCTCGCATCTGACCCTGTCTGTTTTTCTATTGGTCCAGGCGAGCATCTGCGTCTGTGTCCCCAGGACTACACCTGCTGCTCCAGTCAGATGGAGGAAACGCTGGCCCACCAGAGTGAGACGGACTTCCTGTCGGCCATCGACGACACCAGCCAGTTCCTTCACACCACTTTCACACAGAGGCACCGCAAGTTTGACGGTGAGCTGGAATGCAAATCCAATCATAATAAGGATGCATAAGGGAACACTGTAAATAATGTGATGTAAAATGACAACAACATTGAGGAGTGGTATGTAAAATGTTCTCTATTGAGAGGGCTATTTATTGCTAGACTAATATCCTATAGTGGGGATCAGCTAGTCATAGCTAGCTTATTCTTATTCTAACTGCCAGTGCAACCACTGAATCACAACAACTTGTGCTTTTGACCGTCTCATTCCTTCCTCTCTTCTCTCAGAGTTCTTCAGGGAGCTCATAGACTTGTCTGAAAAGTCCATGAATCAGATGTTTACTAAGACCTACGGGCGCCTCTTCACCCAGAACGCCAATGTCTTCCAGGAGCTGTTTGTGGAGCTCCGTCGATACTACTCAGGTTAGTGGGGACAGCGTTCTCTCACTCTCTCCTCTCTTGTTGGACTTTGCATTTGTGTACTTGTGTCACTATGGTACATTTCCCACACCATCTCATCAGTCCGACAATGCTACATCTTTGCCTTGTGACATTTTGTTGTTGTCTTGTCAAACAAGTAGAAACAGACTGACCTAACCTAGGGACATTTTCATTAGGCACCAAACTGACTGAAACAGGGAATGAGTACTTGGACTTATCCAACAAGAAATGCAAATTTTCCATTTATTTTGCTAAATGTTTTGCCTCTTTTGTCTACAGGGGGCAGTGTGAGCCTGACGGAGGTGCTGTCAGAGTTCTGGTCCAGACTGGTAGAGCGGGTCTTCTCTCTGGTCAACCCCCAGTACCAGTTCAGTGACGAGTACCTGGAGTGTGTCAACAAACATGCAGAGCAGCTGCAGCCCTTTGGGGACCTGCCCCGGAAACTAGGCTTACAGGTCAGGCAGACTTGGTTGGTTTATCAACTGAAAACTAACATCATTCATATTTCATCATATTAAAGGCATAGTTTACCAATATGTCATTTTGGAATTTGGGTTAACAAAACCAAAGCATAGACTGGTATTACCTTGACAATAGACTGCTTACAGGGTAAGAAAACCAATATGTTATTTTCTAATTTGATTGAATTATCCCTCTAAGTTGGTCTGATTTGTAATGTTTGTCACCATAATTAACAAAAGAAGCCGTTGTGATAGTAATTCAAATCACCACTGAAACTCAACGATAACGTTACAGTAACACATAGGCGATCGTATTAGAGAGAACTATTTGAAAACAATTAACTGAGTGCATTGATATACAGTAGAGTAAATTTGTGTCAGAAGTTATTTGCTGATCTCTCTTTCCTTCAGGTGTCCAGGGCATTCATTGCAGCCAGAGCACTGGTTCAAGGCTTGGCCACAGGCCGTGACATTGTCAACAAGGCAGCAAAGGTACACTGTGTGTATGTGGCCGTGCACTTATATTAAGAAGAAGAATCTGTCTTCTGTTGGTCTGCTTTTAGTGGTTCCGTTGATCTCCCTAACATCCTACACCTTCTGCTCTTCGTCTCCTCCTCCAGTTGAGTGCTGGTGCAGGGTGTGTGCGTGCCCTGATGCGTCAGTGGTACTGCCCATTGTGTCGAGGCATGCCCTCCCTGCGCCCCTGCCACGCCCTCTGCCTCAACGTGATGAAGGGCTGCCTGGCCAATACAGCCGATCTGGACACTGAGTGGAACAATTTCATTGGTGAGTGGAGATTGGAGGCGGGCATTAGGGAGGGTGTGGGTGGCTTTTGTTGGGCTGATTCGGTAGAGTGGGATGTTAAACATGATGCCTGTATAAATGTACTGTATAGAACCTACTCACATTTATATTCTACAAATGAGAATAAATGAGTCATGTCTATTCTATACATTGCATTTCTATCTAAAGTTTTGAACATTGCACCCATCATAAAAACAAAATGTATATCTTTCTTATTATATCTCTTCCCTTTCCTACCTTCATCCTTCTGTTTTCACACTTTTATTCAATGTTCCATCTTTCATCTCTCTCACTCTACTCTGTCAGATGCTCTGTATCAAGTATCTGAGAAGCTGGAGGGGCCCTTTAACATGGAGCTGGCTGCAGACTCCATCTCTGTTAAAGTGTCCGAGGCCATCATGCACATGCAGGAGAACAGCATCGCCACCTCCACTAAGGCAGGGATGGAGGGAGGAGGAGGGGATGGAGGGATATTAAAATAATGTGCTATACATCCACAGTGCAATAGAATATAGATAATAGAATGTACCTAGAATATAGATAATAGAATGGCTGATAAGATGCACATCGGCTGTCATCCTAGGTTGAAACAAGACTTAATGTTTAACAGTTGTATTACTGCCCATGGAAGACCATTTTGGGTCCAAAACCCCTTTTGTTTTGCTTGATCAAATTGTGTAAGCACCTGTAAAAACTGCATAGTGCAATTTCACTAGTTATCATATTATTCTTCATATATTGTTCTTAATTTAAGTACCCACTGTCTACCATTATTAACGTATGTGATAATATTGGGATGCTATTTTTTCTTAAATCCATGTTTGACCCTTATTGTTACAGAGATGCATCGATATTGATATATAGCTTTATCTCTGTGGTTTGGCTCTAGGTGTTCCAGGGCTGTGGGAGTCCCAGACTGGCCCCGGGCCGTTCTCGGCGCTCCCCCAAGGAGTCAGGGGGCAACAGGAGACCCTTCCGTACGTTCAGCCCTGAGGAGAAGCCCACCACTGCTACAGGCACCAACCTGGACCGACTGGTAGGAGATGAGGAGGAAAAAGGAGAGTGAGGTGTGAGAGGAAAGAGAAGGGGGGAGGAAAGAGGAGAGGGGGGGAGAGGAGATGGAGAGGAAAAGATGAGTTCTTACCTGCAATTAATATTCAAGCCAATTATTTTTGTAGTTTAAGCCCATGTTAGCTCTCTCTGTCCATATGTTCAACAACAGCCATACCAACAGCCATTTGTATACAGTACATTCTAGTTTGTTTGATGACGAGGACGTGGCTAAAATCAGCTTCCCACCTCCATATGTTCAACAGCTATATAAGGGTTTACTTTACAGCCTGCATCAACCAGTTTCCGTCCGCCTGCCTCCAGGTGTCAGAGCTGAAGGAGCGACTGCGGCCCATGCGGGGCTTCTGGGTGTCCCTCCCACACACCATCTGCAACGACAAGAACGTGGCCGCCGACGTCACCAACGAGGACCGCTGCTGGAATGGACAGGCCAGGGGGAGGTGGGTGTGAGGGTGGAATGGACAGACCAGGGGGAGGTGGGTGTGAGGGTGGAATGGACAGACCAGGGGGAGGAGGGTGTGAGGGTGGAATGGACAGACCCAGGGGAGGAGGGTGTGAGGGTGGAATGGACAGACCCAGGGGAGGAGGGTGTGAGGGTGGAATGGACAGACCCAGGGGGAGGTGGGTGTGAGGGTGGAATGGACAGACCAGGGGGAGGTGGGGTGGGGTGGAATGGACAGACCAGGGGAGGTGGGGGAGGGTGGAATGGACAGACCAGGGGAGGTGGGGGTGGAATGGACAGACCAGGGGGAGGTGGGGGTGGAATGGACAGACCAGGGGAGGTGGGGTGGAATGGACAGACCAGGGGGAGGTGGGTGTGAGGGTGGAATGGACAGACCAGGGGAGGTGGGTGTGAGGGTGGAATGGACAGACCAGGGGGAGGTGGGTGTGGGGTGGAATGGACAGACCAGGGGGAGGTGGGGGTGGAATGGACAGACCAGGGGAGGTGGGTGTGAGGGTGGAATGGACAGACCAGGGGGAGGTGGGTGTGAGGGTGGAATGGACAGACCCAGGGGAGGTGGGTGTGAGGGTGGAATGGACAGACCCAGGGGAGGTGGGTGTGAGGGTGGAATGGACAGACCAGGGGGAGGTGGGTGTGAGGGTGGAATGGACAGACCAGGGGAGGTGGGTGTGAGGGTGGAATGGACAGACCAGGGGGAGGTGGGTGTGAGGGTGGAATGGACAGACCAGGGGGGTGGGGTGAGGGTGAAATGGACAGACCAGGGGGAGGTGGGTGTGGGGTGGAATGGACAGACCAGGGGAGGTGGGTGTGAGGGTGGAATGGACAGACCCAGGGGGAGGTGGGGGTGGAATGGACAGACCAGGGGGAGGTGGGTGTGAGGGTGGAATGGACAGACCAGGGGGAGGTGGGTGTGAGGGTGGAATGGACAGACCAGGGGGGGTGGGTGTGAGGGTGGAATGGACAGACCAGGGGGAGGTGGGTGTGAGGGTGGAATGGACAGACCAGGGGGAGGTGGGTGTGAGGGTGGAATGGACAGACCAGGGGAGGTGGGGGTGGAATGGACAGACCAGGGGAGGTGGGTGTGAGGGTGGAATGGACAGACCAGGGGAGGTGAGGGTGGAATGGACAGACCAGGGGAGGTGGGATGAGGGTGGAATGGACAGACCAGGGGGAGGTGGGTGAGGGTGGAATGGACAGACCAGGGGAGGTGGGTGTGAGGGTGGAATGGACAGACCAGGGGGAGGTGGGTGTGAGGGTGGAATGGACAGACCAGGGGGAGGTGGGTGTGAGGGTGGAATGGACAGACCAGGGGAGGTGGGTGTGAGGGTGGAATGGACAGACCAGGGGAGGTGGGGTGGGGTGGAATGGACAGACCAGGGGGGGGGGTGAGGGTGGAATGGACAGACCAGGGGAGGTGGGTGTGAGGGTGGAATGGACAGACCAGGGGGAGGTGGGTGTGAGGGTGGAATGGACAGACCAGGGGGAGGTGGGGGTGAGGGTGGAATGGACAGACCAGGGGGAGGTGGGGGTGGAATGGACAGACCAGGGGAGGTGAGGGTGGAATGGACAGACCAGGGGAGGTGGGTGTGAGGGTGGAATGGACAGACCCAGGGGGAGGTGGGTGTGAGGGTGGAATGGACAGACCCAGGGGGAGGTGGGTGGGGGTGGAATGGACAGACCCAGGGGAGGTGGGTGTGAGGGTGGAATGGACAGACCCAGGGGAGGTGGGTGTGAGGGTGGAATGGACAGACCCAGGGGGAGGTGGGTGTGAGGGTGGAATGGACAGACCCAGGGGGAGGTGGGTGTGAGGGCGGAATGGACAGACCCAGGGGAGGTGGGTGTGAGGGTGGAATGGACAGACCCAGGGGAGGTGGGTGTGAGGGTGGAATGGACAGACCCATGGGGAGGTGGGTGTGAGGGTGGAATGGACAGACCCAGGGGGAGGTGGGTGTGAGGGTGGAATGGACAGACCCAGGGGGAGGTGGGTGTGTGGGTGGAATGGACAGACCCAGGGGAGGTGGGTGTGAGGGTGGAATGGACAGACCCAGGGGAGGTGGGTGTGAGGGTGGAATGGACTGACCCAGGGGAGGTGGGTGTGAGGGTGGAATGGACAGACCCATGGGGAGGTGGGCGTGAGGGTGGAATGGACAGACCAGGGGAGGTGGGCGTGAGGGTGGAATGGACAGACCAGGGGGAGGTGGGTGTGAGGGTGGAATGGACAGACCCAGGGGAGGTGGGTGTGAGGGTGGAATGGACAGACCCAGGGGAGGTGGGTGTGAGGGTGGAATGGACAGACCAGGGGGAGGTGGGCGTGAGGGTGGAATGGACAGACCAGGGGAGGTGGGTGTGAGGGTGGAATGGACAGACCAGGGGGAGGTGGGGGTGGAATGGACAGACCAGGGGGAGGTGGGTGTGAGGGTGGAATGGACAGACCCAGGGGAGGTGGGTGTGAGGGTGGAATGGACAGACCCAGGGGGAGGTGGGTGTGGGGGTGGAATGGACAGACAAGGGGGGTGGGTGTGAGGGTGGAATGGACAGACCCAGGGGGAGGTGAGGGTGAGGGTGGAATGGACAGACCCAGGGGGAGGTGGGTGTGAGGGTGGAATGGACAGACCCAGGGGAGGTGGGTGTGAGGGTGGAATGGACAGACCCAGGGGGAGGTGGGCGTGAGGGTGGAATGGACAGACCCAGGGGGAGGTGGGCGTGAGGGTGGAATGGACAGACCCAGGGGAGGTGGGCGTGAGGGTGGAATGGACAGACCCAGGGGAGGTGGGCGTGAGGGTGGAATGGACAGACCCAGGGGAGGTGGGCGTGAGGGTGGAATGGACAGACCAGGGGAGGTGGGCGTGAGGGTGGAATGGACAGACCAGGGGGAGGTGGGTGTGAGGGTGGAATGGACAGACCCAGGGGGAGGTGGGTGTGAGGGTGGAATGGACAGACCAGGGGAGGTGGGGGTGGAATGGACAGACCAGGGGAGGTGGGTGTGAGGGTGAAATGGACAGACCAGGGGGAGGTGGGTGTGAGGGTGGAATGGACAGACCAGGGGAGGTGGGTGTGAGGGTGGAATGGACAGACCAGGGGGAGGTGGGTGTGAGGGTGGAATGGACAGACCAGGGGAGGTGGGTGTGAGGGTGGAATGGACAGACCCAGGGGGCGGTGGGTGTGAGGGTGGAATGGACAGACCAGGGGGAGGTGGGTGTTTGATAAGAGACAAATGTAAAGGTCGAGGAGGATGTTAGTCCAAGGGAGAGAGAAGATGGGGATTTGTGTGTGCGAGCGGGTAACTAAGAATGTATCATACTGATATTTAGTGTTTTTGTTATCATATTGATATTAGTTTCAGTGCTGTTGCTATGTCATTTTGATGTGTGTGTATCAGGTACCTCCCTGACGTGACAGGCGATGGGCTGATGAGTCAGATCAATAACCCAGAGGTAGAGGTGGACATGGCCAGGCCAGACGTGAGGACCAGACAGCTCATCATGGAGCTCCGAGTAGCCACCAACAGACTGAAACATGCACAGGCTGGACAGGACACTGACTTCATGGACAGTAAGTCCCCCCCCCACCACCCACCCAACAGAAATATTATGACTGGTTCGTCATCCCCTTTCTAATCCTATTTCTACTGTCCCCCCAACATTTGCACTCTTTAACTGCCCTTTGTCTGCCTGTCTGATGTCATGTCTCTCCCTGAAGGTGAGGTCGAAGAGGGCAGTGGATCAGGCGGCGGAGGGGAGAGGTACAGTGATGATTGGCCTGGCTACAGGCCCTACTCCCCTCCCTACAGTAAGCCCCCACTTAACCCCCAGACACCCATCAAGCCCCCTCGGGTCAGAGACCGAACCGGATCAAAGTGGAACAGGAGCAAGGGACAGTCCATCTCAGCTGTCAGCCGGCCAGCCTTCTTCTCACTGGCGGTTTTGTTTTGGGTATCAGTTATGGTCACTGTCGCCCCCTTTTGGAGATAACCAGTTACTACAGCCTGAAGCTCAGGTTTGTGTTCATTATGGCAGCTAATGAAAAAAACCTTTTGAAACACAAAATGAAAATAAGCATTTCTTAATGGATAAATCCAGGCAATCACACCTTGTTTCAGGTAGTTTCTTCTGTTTGGTGCATATTGAATACGACCCAGCTGAGGTTGGGTTGAGGAGGGATGTAGTGTGCCTATTTAATCATCAGCACAATGACAGTAAATACGTTTGCTTATTCTAGAGGAGAAAGAGAGGAGTTGAATCTAAAATGTGCATGAATCCAGCACAAAATAATCTCCTTGTGGAAAATGTATTCAAGCACAAGGGAAATTACATTTCCTATGATTGGCTATCCCAATGGTTCCCAAACTGTGGGGTGCAAGTTGCAGATCAACTAACCCAGGGCTGCCCAACCCTCTTCCTGGAGATCTATTGTCCTGTAGGTTTCCAGTCCAACCCTAATTTTGCGTATCTGATTAAGCTAGTTAAAGTCTTGTTGAGCAGCTAATTAGTAGAATCAGGTGTGTTAAATTAGGGTTGGACTGAAAACCCACAGGAGGGTAGATCTCAAGGAAGAGGGTTGAGCAGCCCTGAACTAACCCATGTCAGCTAATGTTTTTTTTAGCCCATTGAATTTGTCGTTATGTTTGTGTCCCTCAGGTATTACATGAACAAAATGTGTAGAATTGCAGGTAATTAGCTTTAAAACTGCAACATTTTCTCTCCAACCTGTGGAACAATGTGTAGAATAACAGGAAATGAGCTTTAAAATAGCAAAAATGTTCTTTGCCAACTAGAGGGGTGTGAACAGTTTGTGTCATGGACAGTGCTTGTGCCCATAGAAATAGACACAAGCACTGTCCACTCAGCAATTAAATTACAAATAAATGTTAAAGCCTCCACATACTTTAGTCAGATGAGGAAGGTATAACTTGTAGTGAAAGAAAAGATAAACGGTAAGGTCAGGGTCTTATTAGGAATGTGCTTAGAGCATGCCACCATTTTGTGGAGCCTGCCCTGAAGTGATTTCTAATTTATTCAGTTTATTTGTATTTTTGTATTTATTGATATAAGTGTTGTTTTATGTTGATGCAGGAATTGATTGGAAGTGTTAGGGGCAGTATTTCCCCCAAGTCCTGGAGGTCCCCTATGTCTGCTGGTTTCTATGGAATGTGCATCTCAGATGACAACCTCCTTGTAAACATTGGCATGTTGTGAAGTTAATGTCCATTTCATTGTTCATCAATTGCCACTTCATTGTGGAATCGGTTGCTTATCACAAGCTTAGGTCTCCTTCAAAACAGACAAACTGATGCGTAAATCACACTAAAAGCAAGTCAATGTTTTTTTATTTTTTATGGGAGCAGTGCATTAAGGAGAGGATTATGTTGCACTGTCTGTCAGAAAGCTTACAATAACATGTCCTTGAAACAATTGAAAAAGTAGAATAGCATTTTTACTGAATCATTTCTCCTCACCACACCGCTGGACAAGCATTTCATGCGTCTTTGTTTGAAGGTGGGATATTAACCAGGGATATTAACCAGGGAGGGATATTTGAGAACCACTGGACTAGCCTTCGTCCAAATTTTCCTTGAGATCTTCTGTGGAGAGATCTGAGACTCATGATCGGTTGGAGCAGCGTGTGTGTGTGGTTTTGTATTGTTTGAGTAAGGCTTAGGTTAAAAAAAAATTTTTTTTAAGGAATGGGGTGTTGACAGATGTTACAAAATGGTGCTCTTAGTCTTTAAACTTTTGTATGAACTTTTCTAAAAATCAACAAAATCCCAATGGCCGCTTGGTTGAATGAGCTCTGAGTGTTAAAAGAAATGTGTGATTGATAAGTGTATAATGGAGGTGTGGTGAGTGTCTTAACCCTAAAGAAAAGCCACGTTAAATGTACCTCAGACAATTCTTTCCTAAATGTCTCATTCACTAACACAACAGCGAGGGTTGAGAGAAAGTGAATGTTTCACTGGGAACGTCAATAAAACTGATTTGACACAAGACTGGTTAAAGATGAGAAAGAGTAGCCAACGACGTTCAAGTCTCCACCAAGCATAGAGCAAACCCTTACAGCAAGTATTAAATCATAACGTAATAGAAAAAGCTCTACAAAGTAGAGACAGATCGACTTGATTCAAGAGACGAGAGGTTGAAAAGGAAATGAAAGTGTGTAAGAAGAGAAGTGTAATAGAAAAGTAAAGATGGTTAATAGAATAACAATGTGTAGGGAACATTCAAGCACACTTCTTTTTTTTCTTGTTTTAATGACAAATTGCAGGATCCCTTGTTTGATGGGATTGTATGTTTCCAAAGGTTCTTAACCTTGTATGTTAGGGTAGTAAATCTGTGTGGGAGTGGTTATGTACGCCAGGTCTAAATATGGATTTTGACTGTTTATTAATGAAGCATCATTATTAAAATAAACAATGATAGATACTTTTGACTATCAAAGTGCACAATTCAAATTAATGAGTGGTCACTGATGGTGATTTGTTTTTATTCAAAAAACATTTGGTTTCTAGTCCGTTAGTGGAACCACTATGACCTCATATCAACACTCCCATATAAGATACCACATTCCATTACTGTAAAAGGATAGTCAGTACAACTTTAAGATGTAACAATTTTGGGAAATAGACTACTCCGTTTCATTAAACTGTCAAGAAAATGTTGTGCCTGTAAATTCATTTGTACTGTTTTCAGAATTCAAGTCTCTTCTGGTAACTGTATTATTGCTACCAGTGGATCTAATGTTAGTGTTCATATTTGTATTAATATCCACATGGCAGGCATAGACACAGATTCACAGGTACAGTATGATATCAACACAACCATTAAAACAAACAAGTTAAAAAAGGGAAAACCATGAAATTATGTATATTGGGGGGGGGTGCTCCTCAAAAGAGTTGCTAAGCTTGTAAACATTGATGTTCATATTGTATGCGAAAATATTGAGTCAAATATTTGCACAGATACCGGAACTTGTAGATTCAGACTTTATTACAGAGTAATAATTACGGAGTACGTTACAGTCTCTGATGTCTCAGTCTCTGATGGGTGACTTTTCCTCTGTGTTCTTATGCATGATGTGGTACGTCTTAGCCAAAGGGTACTTGATGCATCTGCACTACAACAGGATAAAATAGACAACTTTATTTGTAGCTGGGGTAAACAAAACAAAAGATCAGACATTTGGGATGGGACATCAGAGACATCAGAGACTGTAACGTTCTCTGCTTCACGGAAACATGGCTAACTGGAGAGACGCAATCCGAAGCGGTGCAGCCAGCGGGTTTCTCCACGCATCGCGCGGACAGAAACAAACATCTTTCTGGTAAGAAGAGGGGCGGGGGCGTATGTCTTATGGCCAACGTGACATGGTGTGATGAAAGAAACATACAGGAACTCAAATCCTTCTGTTCACCTGATTTAGAATTCCTCACAATCAAATGTAGACCGCATTATCTACCAAGAGAATTCTCTTCGATTATAATCACAGCCGTATATATCCCCCCCAAGCAGACACATCGATGGCTCTGAACGAACTTTATTTAACTCTCTGCAAACTGGAAACGATTTATCCGGAGGCTGCATTCATTGTAGCTGGGGATTTTAACAAGGCTAATCTGAAAACAAGACTCCCTAAATTTTATCAGCATATCGATTGCGCAACCAGGGGTGGAAAGACCCTGGATCATTGTTACTCTAACTTCCGCGACGCATATAAGGCCCTGCCCCGCCCCCTTTCGGAAAAGCCGACCACGACTCCATTTTGTTGATCCCTGCCTACAGACAGAAACTAAAACAAGAAGCTCCCACGCTGAGGTCTGTCCAACGCTGGTCCGACCAAGCTGACTCCACACTCCAAGACTGCTTCCATCACGTGGACTGGGAGAATTGCGTCAGACAACAACATTGACGAATACGCTGATACGGTGTGCGAGTTCATTAGAACGTGCGTTGAAGATGTCGTTCCCATAGCAACGATTAAAACATTCCCTAACCAGAAACCGTGGATTGATGGCAGCATTCGTGTGAAACTGAAGGCACGAACCACTGCTTTTAATCAGGGCAAGGTGTCTGGTAACATGACTGAATACAAACAGTGCAGCTATTCCTTCCGCAAGGCTATCAAACAAGCTAAGCGCCAGTACAGAGACAAAGTAGAATCTCAATTCAACGGCTCAGACACAAGAGGTATGTGGCAGGGTCTACAGTCAATCACGGACTACAGGAAGAAACCCAGCCCAGTCACGGACCAGGATGTCTTGCTCCCAGGCAGACTAAATAACTTTTTTGCCCGCTTTGAGGACAATACAGTGCCACTGACACGGCCTGCAACGGAAACATGCGGTCTCTCCTTAGTGAGTAAGACATTTAAACGTGTTAACCCTCGCAAGGCTGCAGGCCCAGACGGCATCCCCAGCCGCGCCCTCAGAGCATGCGCAGACCAGCTGGCCGGTGTGTTTACGGACATATTCAATCAATCCCTATACCAGTCTGCTGTTCCCACATGCTTCAAGAGGGCCACCATTGTTCCTGTTCCCAAGAAAGCTAAGGTAACTGAGCTAAACGACTACCGCCCGTAGCACTCACATCCGTCATCATGAAGTGCTTTGAGAGACTAGTCAAGGACCATATCACCTCCACCCTACCTGACACCCTTGACCCACTCCAATTTGCTTACCGCCCAAATAGGTCCACAGACGATGCAATCTCAACCACACTGCACACTGCCCTAACCCATCTGGACAAGAGGAATACCTATGTGAGAATGCTGTTCATCGACTACAGCTCGGCATTCAACACCATAGTACCCTCCAAGCTCGTCATCAAGCTCGAGACCCTGGGTCTCGACCCCGCCCTGTGCAACTGGGTACTGGACTTCCTGACGGGCCGCCCCCAGGTGGTGAGGGTAGGCAACAACATCTCCTCCCCGCTGATCCTCAACACTGGGGCCCCACAAGGGTGCGTTCTGAGCCCTCTCCTGTACTCCCTGTTCACCCACGACTGCGTGGCCATGCACGCCTCCAACTCAATCATCAAGTTTGCGGATGACACAACAGTGGTAGGCTTGATTACCAACAACGACGAGACGGCCTACAGGGAGGAGGTGAGGGCCCTCGGAGTGTGGTGTCAGGAAAATAACCTCACACTCAACGTCAACAAAACTAAGGAGATGATTGTGGACTTCAGGAAACAGCAGAGGGAACACCCCCATCCACATCGATGGAACAGTAGTGGAGAGGGTAGCAAGTTTTAAGTTCCTCGGCATACACATCACAGACAAACTGAATTGGTCCACTCACACAGACAGCATCGTGAGGAAGGCGCAGCAGCGCCTCTTCAACCTCAGGAGGCTGAAGAAATTCGGCTTGTCACCAAAAGCACTCACAAACTTCTACAGATGCACAATCGAGAGCAATCACCGCCTGGTATGGCAACTGCACCGCCCTCAACCGTAAGGCTCTCCAGAGGGTAGTGAGGTCTGCACAACGCATCACCGGGGGCAAACTACCTGCCCTCCAGGACACCTACACCACCCGATGCTACAGGAAGGCCATAAAGATCATCAAGGACATCAACCACCCGAGCCACTGCCTGTTCACCCCGCTGCCATCCAGAAGTCGAGGTCAGTACAGGTGCATCAAAGCTGGGACCGAGAGACTGAAAAACAGCTTCTATCTCAAGGCCATCAGACTGTTAAACAGCCACCACTAACATTGAGTGGCTACTGCCAACACACTGTCAATGACACTGACTCTACTCCAGCCACTTTAATCATGGGAAATGATGTAAATATATCACTAGCCACTTTAAACAATGCTACCTTATATAATGTTACTTACCCTACATTGTTCATCTCATATGCATACGTTGATACTGTACTCTATATCATCGACTGCATCCTTATGTAATACATGTATCACTAGCCACTTTATATTCAGCCACTCAGCCACTAGCCACTCAATATTCAGCTCCCACCAGAGGCTGGTGGGAGGAGCTATAGCAGGATGGGCTCATTGTAATGGAATAATGGCATGGACTCAATTGAACGGAGTCAAACGTGTTTTCCATGTTTGAAGCGTTTGTGCTCCATTAATACATTCAAGGAGTCAGTCCTATAGCTCCTCCCACCAACCTCCTCTGGCTTCCACAGTATGTATTCCACATTATGTTACCATCCACAGCAGAAAGCCGAATAGAGCCAGCAGGAGCAGTCCTACCATTACTGAGAGGAATATGGCCCTGTCAGCCTCACCTGCAAACACACCATCAAGCCATCAAACAGAAGTTACTTTACAGTATTTAGTTGAGACAGCAAACGCCATCAAACTGAAGGAATATTGGAAAAATCACATCCATTACTTGGCGGAGCTAAAGTTCCTAGATGTGCGTTGTACCAATGATGATGTGCAGAGGGTCCCTGGTTTGAGCCCGGGTAGGGGCGAGGAGAGGGATGGAAGCAACACTGTTACACCAGTAAGACTTCTCGTCCCGCAGACACTGGGTTAGTGCGATCACATAACACATGGCCACTTGCATAGGGGCCCGATTCCCACAGAGACTTTCTCTGCTCAAGTCAAAGCCCAGAACACTTCTTCGATGGGGTTTAACAACGGTTGGCATCCAATGTTAATGGTGCATTACCACCACCAGCTGGTCGGGGTATTCAATAAGAAACTTCAAAAACATTCCAGGAAAGGGGGAAAACGGCATCATACAAAATAAAACATCAACTTTATTTTCTAAATTTTTTTAATAACTGGTAATCACGAAGACCCAAAAACGTTCAGCAGCATACACAATGATTCCAATTTTCTTCGACTTCTCTCACTGTGCGGTACAGTTTATGGCCATTGCAATAAATAATATGAAGTCCATGTAGCATTTTTACTATCCCTCCGTTGATAAGAAACTTTCACTGGCCGTGGTGGCTCTACTACCATTGCTTCTTCGCCGCCACTCGATCCTTCCAATTTTCTTACCACCTCCGGATAGGAGACATGCTAAACACTCCTCACCCTTGCCACCTCATTGTCTTTCACCAGGGCACTCTAAGAATTCAAGCGCATGTTCACCTCCACATTTGCAGCATTTCCCTTTGTCTGGCATACGATATTCTTCCCTTCTGCACACACTTGACACAAAGGCTTACAGGGTATCTCATGAATCATAACTTTATATGAGAAGGAGAGACTCTAAATCAAAGAACAGTAGCATGGATGACGTGAACTTCTTTTCTCCGTCCACCATACAGGTCAATCGACTTGCACAAACCACTCCATCGATGTCTTCAATTACAGTTGAAGTTGGAAGTTTACTTGCACTTAGGTTGGAGTCATTAAAACGGTCATTAAACCACGCCACAATATTCTTATTAAATAACTATAGTTTTGACAAGTCAGTTAGGTCATCTACTTTGTGCATGACACAAGTAATGTTTACAGACAGATTATTTAACTTAACTGTATCACAATTCCAGTGGGTCAGAAGTTTACATACACTAAGTTGACTGTGCCGTTAAACAGCTTATAAAATTCCAGAAAATTATGCAATGGCTTTAGAAGCTTCTGATAGGCTAATTGACATCATTTGAGTCAATTGGAGGTGTACCTGTGGATGTATTTCAAGGCCTACCTTCAAACTCAGTGCCTCTTTGCTTGACATCATGGGAAAATCAAAAGAAATCAGCCAAGACCTCAGAAATAAAATTGTAGACCTCCACAAGTCTGGTTCATCCTTGGGAGCAATTTCCAAGTGCCCGAAAGTACCACGATCATCTGTACAAACAATAGTACGCAAGTATAAACACCATGGGACCACGCAGCCGTCATTACGCTCAGGAAGGAGACACATTCTGTCTCCTAAAGATGAACGTACTTTGGTGCGAAAAGTGCAAATCAATCCCAGAACAACAGCAAATGTACTTGTGAAGATGTTGGAGAAAACAGGTAGAAAAGTATCTATATCCACAGTAAAACGAGTCCTACATCGACATAACCTAAAAGGCCACTCAGCAAGGAAGAAGCCACTGCTCCAAAACCGCAATAAAAAAAGCCAGACTATGGTTTGCAACTGCACATGCGGACAACTATTGTACTTTTTGGAGAAATGTCCTCTGGTCTGATGAAATAATAATAGAACTGTTTGGCCATAATGACCATTGTTATGTTTGGAGGAAAAAGGGGGAGGCTTGCAAGCCAAAGTACACCATCCCAACCGTGAAGCACAGGCGTGGCAGCATCATGTTGTGGGGGTGCTTTGCTGCAGGAGGGACTGGTGCATTTCACAAAATAGATGGCATCATGAGAATAGAAAATTATGTGGATATATTGAAGCAACATCTCAAGACATCAGTCAGGAAGTTAAATCTTGGTCGCAAATGGGTCTTCCAAATGGACAATGACCCCAAGCATATTTCCAAAGTTGTGACAAAATGGCTTAAGGACAACAAAGTCAAGGTATTGAAGTGGCCATCACAAAGCCCTGACCTCAATCCTATAGAACATTTGTGGGCAGAACTGAAAAAGCGTGTGCGAGCAAGGAGGCCTACAAACCTGACTCAGTTACACCAGCTCTGTCAGGAGGAATGGGCCAAAATTCACCCAACTGATTGTGGGAAGCTTGTGGAAGTCTACCCGAAACATTTGACCCAAGTTAAACAATTTAAAGGCAATCCTAACAAATAGTAATTACCTTCTGGGAATGTGATGAAAGAAATAAAAGCTGAAATAAATCATTCTTTCTACTATTATTATTTCACATTCTTAAAATAAAGGGGTTGATCCTAACCGTCCTAAAACAGGGATTTTTTTACTAGGATTAAAAGTCAGGAATTGTGAAAAACTGAGTTTAAATGTATTTGGCGAAAGTGTATGTAAACTTCCGACTTCAACTGTACCTACCCTCATCACCTGGGGGCGGCCCGTCAGGAAGTCCAGGATCCAGTTGGAGGGAGGTGTTTAGCCCCAGGATCCTTAGCTTAGCGATGAGCTTTGAGGGTACTATGGTGTTGAATGCTGAGCTGTAGTCAATGAATAGCATTCTCACATAAGTGTTCCTTTTGTCCAGGTGGAAAAGGGCAGTGTGGAGTGCAAAAGAGATTGCATCATCTGTGGATCTGTTTGGGCGGTATGCAAATTGGAGTGGGTCTAGGGTTTCTGGGATAATGGTGTTGATGTGAGCCAAACACACCAAGAATGGTCCAAACACACCAAGACAGTCATGAAGAGTCTATTCCCCCTCAGGAAACTAATGTTCTGGATAACATGGAAACACCCTAACCAGTTCTAACCAGTTGTGTCTGGAAGTACCTAGCGGGCTAGCCAACTTTAGCCAGTTAGCTTGGGTGCTTGACTGTCAGAACGCTCCTATCAACCCTACTCCTCAGCCAGAGAGTCAGTGAGCGCTCTGAACTCTCAGAGAGCGATCCGCCCTGAATTTAAGAAAGGACAATCTGACAACACTCTGAATTTACGAACGCACAGAGCACACTCTGGCACTCCTGATTGAATTTACGAACACACCTCCAGTCATATTATTTTTCCTTAGTTGCGAAAGGACTGGTCGTCTTTTCTACATAAAATGCTTGCTATATAGTCTGGATAACATTATTGTAGCTATAGCTATAGCTAGCCAACTTCAGCTAATTTAGTCATGTCAAACTTGAACCTGGAATGACAGCAGAAATACACATAAAAATTAAGCAACCGCTTTATGTGGGAGCGCCACACACAAAACCTACTGAAATCTATATGTAAACAATGGGATTTCCTCTGGTTGAATATACTGTTTGGCTCAAACATTTTAACAATGTTTTATGGTATGCATGTGACTTTCTAACTTTATGAAACCAAATTGTGAGACATCTTGTTAGCAAGTCTCTATACAGTATTTCAAGAAGTTTTTTGGTTAATAATAAAACATTTAAAAAGTATTAGGAGATTTGGTGAAAAATCTATATCAAACAAACTTAAACCTTATCTGGAATTTTCTTTCAGTTCGTGGTAGAAAACAAGCGAGTTCAAAGGTTATGGTTACACTTCTGTTCTTTTGTTTGGAAATTAGCTTCATTTGTTTACTGTCTAGTTAAGCATTACTGTAATATGGGACTATGGCCTATAAATTAAGCAAGCCTTGACATAAATATCCAACAATCATGTATGCCCCCTTCAAAGACTAAAATTGACTGAAATTTAATCAAACCCTGAGATGTATTTTGGTCATTCTTTCAGATAATTAATTGTTTCCAGATCAATGGACACTAATCAATTTATACAACTAGGAAGATTGGTCCAAAATCCCCAGTAATGTGTTGTCATCATAGTGAAAAACAAAACAGGATACAGTAATTCAGGTGTCAAATTAGGCATATTATTATTTATTTCAGAGAACCAGTTCATAGCAATCTGCTAAATTAGACAATAAGTATATCGTCGCCATAGTGCACTGGCCATTCTCGTTCACAAGCAATGACAACTTTCCTGGTGGACGAAGAACCCTCATATTCACATCGGGGATGAGTGTGTTGACATAGCGTTTTCTTTTTACACTTGTGCTTACATATGACTACAGGGAAGCGATTATTGCTTTCAAACAGACTGTTGCCCAAAGGTGTGCCACCCCCAGTACAAATGGCCCTGACCTGATTTGAATTGGCTTTAATGAATGTGTTTTTTACTTTGCAATTTGCGCTATCAGACTCAGTCAACTCCAAGTAGCCCATCACACCCTGACACTTCTGTATTGTCATATCCCCCTTGACGTGCTGTCGGAGGAAGTGTGTATAACGATGGCCGATGTCGGCAGGTTGACTGTGTACCATCACTGTGGCACACATCAACACCAGGAACAGGAAAGCCCTCTGGAACCCCATGGCATCAACTAAATGAAGAAACAGGAGGGGTAAGTTAGACTATTACAAGTTTATTACTATTACTATTAATTACTGTACCAGTGTAGACTATAAGCCAGGGGTCCCCAATTACATTCAGCCATGGTCTGATTTTTCAGATGGTCAGGGGGCTGGAAAATAAATAATTTGTTCCCTGCAAATTGACAGCAATAATCCCAAACAGATATTGTACAGTATTTTGAGAAGAACAGAATAATTTCAGACCTTGATTACATTGTCATACGATGACATATGCCTCTATTTATGCTATTTATTGGGCGGCAGGGTAGCCTAGTGGTTAGAGTGTTGGACTAGTAACTGGAAGGTTGCAAGTTCAAACCCCTGAGCAGACAAGGTACAAAACAGTTAACCCATTGTTCCTAGGCTGTCATTGAAAATAAAAATTTGTTCTTAACTGACTTGCCTAGTTAAATAAAGGTAAAACTTTTTTTTTTTTTTTTTAAATGTGTGGGAATACTTATGAACAGGTGTCATATATTTAAATTACTTTTAGATG
Organism: Oncorhynchus tshawytscha; assembly: GCF_018296145.1. NCBI lineage: Eukaryota > Metazoa > Chordata > Actinopteri > Salmoniformes > Salmonidae > Oncorhynchus > Oncorhynchus tshawytscha. The sequence goes on from NC_056449.1 coordinate 25,201,872, forward strand.
ATTTCCTGGTGATTTTACAGTATTTTATGTCAAACAAGGAAAAATAAATTGTCAACGCTTGTCAAATATTGGATGAAGTTAGATAGAGTAAGTAGAGTCATCATACTCCAAAGCCATTTTGTATAAGTTATGCAAATATAAATTATATTATATAATTGGAATAATTTTTCTTTTTTTTAAATGGCTAGATTTTACTTGAGAGAGAATGCACTTACCTCTGGCAACTGGGTTCAATGGCCTTCAGTGTGACTGATAAGGTGTTTTTTGTCCTCAGATATCTACAGATACAATACAGCGTTAACCAGAGACAACACTCTTCAGATTCAGAGTTATTATTTTATGTTCTAGTACTGTAATGCTGAGGTAATTACATCTTACCTGTTTGAGTGTCTCCACTGTGAAGTGAGTAACTCTAACCTGAATCTCGACTTATATATACACTTTCATGAACTTTGATTTGGGAGCCCCTGCACCCGTGTTGCAACATTGTAGGGGAGAAAGGGGTTTAAATTAGCTAACTATTAACTGAAATTTTTCCCAAATAGCTTGAGAGCTTTGTATACCTTGTTATGTTTCTGTTGTATTGTTTGGTTGCTTTTTGTCTGTCTGCCTGCTAAGGGTTGGTTGTCATATGTTTCCTTGTCCTGTTGTATTCTGTGCTGCTCTGCATGTGCTCATTGTCTGTCTGTCTTGTCATTTTAATTAATGTTAATAATCTGCCCAATAATCTGAATTCTGTCGCTGTACATTTCAAAAGTGCTGAACAAATAGTTACATTGACTACGTTCGTCCTAGTTTGCTCATTAATGTCTTAAGCGAAATTAAGGATTGCTTCTTACCCGCTTGTCTTGCCCTTATGTCGTAGTTTGTCAGTCAGTTCACCCCCTTGGCATTTTTCCTATTTTGTTACCTTACAACCTGGAATTAAAATGTATTTCTGGGGGGTTTGTATCATTTGATTTACACAACATTCCTACAACTTTGAAGATGCTAAATATTTTTAATTGTGAAACAAACAAGAGATAACACAAAAAAACAGAAAACTTGAGCGTGCATAACTATTCACCCCCCCAAAGTCAATACTTTGTAGAGCCACCTATGCAGAAATTACAGCTGCAAGTCTCTTGGGGTATGTCTCTATAAGCGTGGCACATCTAGCCACTGGGATTTTTGGAGATTCTTCAAGGCAGAACTGCTCCAGCTCCTTCAAGTTGGATGTGTTCCGCTTGTGTACAGCAATCTTTAAGTCATACCACAGATTCTCAATTGGATTGAGGTCTGGGCTTTGACTAGGCCATTCCAAGGCATTTAAATGTTTCCCCTTAAACCACTCGAGTGTTGCTTTAGCAGTATGCTTAGGGTCATTGTCCTGCTGGGAAGTGAACCTCCGTCCCAGGCTCAAATCTCTGGAAGATTGAAACAGGTTTCCCTCAAGAATTTCCCTACATTTAGCGCCATCATTCCTTCAATTCTGACCAGTTTCCCAGTCCCTGCCAATGAAAAACATCCCCACAGCAAGATGCTGTCACACCCATGCTTCACTGTGGGGAAGGGATTCTCGGGGTGATGAGAGGTGTTGGGTTTACGCCAGACATAGCGTTTTCCTTGATGGCCAAAAAGCTCAATTTTAGTCTCATCTGACCAGAGTACCTTCTTCCATATGTTTGGGGAGTCCACATGCCTTTTGGCGAATGCCATATCAGCTATGTTTTTTTAAAGGCAGTAAATGAGGCTGAATGAACTGTTTTGCTGCCAGACAAGGCTCCGCTGATAGCCAGGTGTAGCAGTGGTATAGTGCAATTAATGCATTGTTTAGTGTAGTCTTGTGTAGTGACTTTACTGGCTTGTATCCCTGTATTTGGCCTTTAAATGAACCTGAAATCAATGTTTTATTCAGATGAATTTATTGTTTATATATTTGATAGCAATGGGATGCAATTCCATCATCTCAGTCACATACATTGGGTTATGTAACTATTTGCATAACATTAATATAACTTGGCCTAGGACTGCTAAGGTTGGCATCACACATGATGTGAGATATAACTTGATTGATTCAGCCAGTTACTTTACATTACTTTATTAAATGTAGCTTTAAAAGGACTGTGCACATTAATCAACATTACTGTAAACATGTTAGTTTTAGCCAGCCAGCTAATTCTCAACTGTAGTTATCCTATGGTTCCGACTTGGTGTACAAGGAGAACACTGTAAGAATGGCCAATGTTCTGAATTCTGTTGCTGTACATTTCAAAAGTGCTGAACAAATAGTTACATTGACTACGTCCGTCCTAGCTCGCTCATTAATGTCTTAATCGAAATTACAGATTGCCAATTATCCGCTTGTCATCCCCTTATGCCACAGTTTGTACATCTCAATTGTCAGTAGAAACCACACTTGTTTAAGCAAGTCATCCATATCAGCTATGTTTTTTTAAAGGCAGTAAATGAAGCATAATGAACTGTTTCGCTGCCAGACAAGGCTCCGCTGATAGCCAGGTGTAGCAGTGGTAAGGTGTTGGGACTGCTGTTGGGACTCTGATGTTGGCACAGCTTTATGTAGGCCCTAACAGTTTGTTATAGTGGAATTACTGTATTGTTTAGTGTTGTGTTGTGGCTTTGCTGGCACGCAACCCACATATCATTTCTTTTGCCCCACCAAGATTTATATGCTAAAATCGCCACTGGGCAATCCAGACAGCACTGTGTTGGATGGAGAGAGTTGACTGTTAATTTATAAAGTGACAGTTCTGTGGTGTGACTCGTGATCCATTCAGCTGTGAAGGCCAACACACCACCTGATGTAAGACTTCAAAATCAAATGTCAACTCCCTCTATTAAAGACAAGCTGCTGTACCAATCAAACTCAGTTATGAAAGTGCTGTTCAGAAATACTGATATCCATAGTTGATTGAATACAAGTATTCTCTTCATAAGCAATTCATAATCATTGCCTGCTCTTTGCTTCTACTTTGCCTTACACAGAGAACAGGAAAACCCAATAAACCTGGAGATAAACACTAGTTAATGCCAACAGCTGTTGGGAAGTCCTGGATTGCTACATAAATTGTTGGACTTTGGATTCTTATTATATAACGGGTTGTTTGGATCCTGGATGCTGATTGGTTGATAGCAGGGAGTTATTCACCACAATCTCTGGGTAATGCCTGTTAACAGTTCTATTAGAATGATCAATGTGCATTCAATATCCCACAGCCAAGCCAAGAGGGAGGGGGAGAGGAGATGGAGCAGCAGAGATGAGTTCTTACCTGCAATTAATATTCAAGTAAATTATTTTTGTAGTTTATGCCCATGTTAGCTCTCTCTGTCCATATGTTCAACAACAGCCATACCAACAGCCATCTATATACAGTACATTCTAGTTTGTTTGATGACGAGGACGTGGCTAAAATGAGCTTCCCACCTCCATATGTTCAACAGCAATATAAGAGTTTACTTTACAGCCTGCATCAACCAGTTTCCGTCCGCCTGCCTCCAGGTGTCAGAGCTGAAGGAGCGACTGTGGCCCATGCGGGGCTTTTGGCTCTCTCTCCCACACACCATCTGCAATGACAAGAACATGGCCACCGACATCACCAATACGGACCGCTGCTGGAATGGAGAGACCAGGGGGAGGTGGGTGTGAGGGTGGAATGGACAGACCAGGGGGAGGTGGGTGTGAGGCTGGAATGGACAGACCAGGGGGAGGTGGGTGTGGACCAGGGGGATTTTTTTAATTTTACTAGGATCCCCATTAGCTGACGCCAATTGCGACAGCTAGTCTTATTGGGGTCCGACATAACGAAAAAGACATTATGGACAAAATACTCTACAATTTACAAACCATATTTTTTTGTACATGTTGTGTGTGTGTGTGTGTGTGTATGTGTGTGTGTGTGTATCTATCAGTTCCATGTCAGTACATACACACAATAAGTAGGTCACATGGGGGTGAGGAATTGTGCCATGAGGTGTTGCTTTATTTGTTTTTTGAAACCAGGTTTGCTGTTCACTTGAGCTATATGAGATGGAGGGGAGTTCTATGCAATCATGGCTCTGTATAATATTATACATTTCCTTGAATTTGTTATGGACCCGGGGACAGTGAAAATACCCCTGGTGGCATGTCTGGTGGGGTAAGTGTGTGTGAGTGTGTCAGTGCTGTGTGTAAGTTGACTATGCAAACATTTGGGAATTTCCACCACACTCATTTCTTTATATAAAAACAAGAAGCGATGCAGTATCTCCTCTTCTTTTAGCCAAGAGAGACTGACATGCATAGTATTAATATTAGCTCTCTGATTACAATGAAGACCAAAAATGTGTAACTGTAACGGTTTTCTTTAGGTGAAGTAGAGGCGGACCAAAATGCAGCGTGGTCATTATTCATTGTACTTTAATAAAGAAACTGTACACGAATAAACTAACAAAACAACAAACGTGCGAAAACCTAAAACAGTCCTATCTGGTGCAAAACACAGAGACAGGAACAATCACCCACAAACACACAGTGAAACCCAGGCTACCTAAGTATGATTCTCAATCAGAGACAACTAATGACACCTGCCTCTGATTTAGAAGCATACTAGACCGAAACATAGAAATACCCCAAAACATAGACTGCCCACCCAACTCACGCCCTGACCATACTAAATAAATACAAAACAAAGGAAATAAAGGTCAGAACGTGACAGTAACTCTGTTCTGGGCTAGCTGCAGCTCAACTAGGTCCTTCCTTGCAGCGCTTGACCACCTGGCTGGACAATAATCAAGATAAGATAAAACTAGAGCCTGCAGTAATTGCATTGTAGAGTGAGGTGTCAAAAAAACAAAGCATATCTTTATCACAGACAGACCTCTCCCCATCTTTACAACCATTGAATCTATATGTTTTGACCATGATAGTTTATAATCTAAGGTAACACCAAGTAATTTAGTCTCCTCAACTTGTTCAACAGCCACACCATTCATTACCAGATTCAGCTGAGGTCTAGAGCTTAGGGAATCATTTATACCAAATACAATATGCTTAGATTTAGAGATGTTAAGTACCAGTTAATCACTGGCCACCCTTTCCAAAACTGACTGCAACTCTTTGTTAAGGTTTTCAGGGACTTCATTAGCTGTGGTTGCTGATGCGTATATGGTTGAATCATCAGCATACATGGACACATAGGCTTTGTTTAATGCCAGTGGCAGGTCATTGATAAAATTTGAAAATAGTAGAGGGCCTAGAGAGTTGCCCTGCGGTACACCACACTTTACATGTTTGACATGAAAGAAGCTTCCATTCAAGAAAACCCTCTGAATTCATAAAACATATATTTTCTCAAAAACAAATTATGGTCAATAATATCAAAGGCAGTCTAACAGTACAGCTCCCACAATCTTCTTATTGTCAATTTCTTTCAACCAGTCATCAGTTATTTGTCAGTGCAGTACATGTTGAATGCCTTTCTCCAAAAGCATTCTGAAAGTCTGTTGTTAATTTGTTTACAGAGAAATAGCATTGTATTTGGTCATACACAATTGGTTCAAACAGTTTGTTAAGAGCTGGCAGCAAGCTGATAGGTTGGCTGTTAGAACCAGTAAAGGGTTCTTGGGTAGCAGAATGGATTCCCTCCAGGCCAGAGGACTAACACTTTTCTGTAGGCTCAGATTAAATATATGACAGATAGGAGTGGCTATAGAGTCAGCAACCATCTTTGGTAGTTTTCCATCTGAGTTGTCAATGACAGGTTTGTCATTATTGACAACGTTACAAAATTCAAATTTACAGTGCTTTTGTTTCAGTATTAGTCTTTTATGCATGAATATGATGACTCACTGTTAGTTTTTGGCATTTCCTGCCTAAGTTTGCCCACTTTGCCAATGAAGTAGTCATTACTTCCGGCGCCGACAGAGATGGCCGCCTCGCTTCGCGTTCCTAGGAAACTATGCAGTTTTTTGTTTTTTTACGTGTTATTTCTTACACTAGTACCCCAGGTCATCTTAGGTTTCATTACATACAGCCGAGAAGAACTACTCAACTCACCATCAGTACGACCAAGAATATGTTTTTCGCGATGCGGATCCTGTGTTCTGCCTTACAACCAGTGTGTGGATCACATGCAGCGACCCAAAAAAACGACTCAGAAAAAGAGGGAAACGAAGCGGTCTTCTGGTCAGACTCCGGAGACGGGCACACCGTGCACCACTCCCTAGCATTCTTCTTGCCAATGTCCAGTCTCTTGACAACAAGGTTGATGAAATCCAAGCAAGGGTAGCATTCCAGAGGGACATCAGAGACTGTAACGCTTCTGCTTCACGGAAACATGGCTAACTGAGAGACGCAATCCGAAGCGGTGCAGCCAGCGGGTTTCTCCACGCATCGCGCCGACAGAAACAAACATCTTTCTGGTAAGAAGACGGGCGGGGGCGTATGCCTTATGGCCAACGTGACATGGTGTGATGAAAGAAACATACAGGAACTCAAATCCTTCTGTTCACCTGATTTAGAATTCCTCACAATCAAATGTAGACCGCATTATCTACCAAGAGAATTCTCTTCGATTATAATCACAGCCGTATATATCCCCCCCAAGCAGACACATCGTTGGCTCTGAACGAACTTTATTTAACTCTCTGCAAACTGGAAACGATTTATCCGGAGGCTGCATTCATTGTAGCTGGGGATTTTAACAAGGCTAATCTGAAAACAAGACTCCCTAAATTTTATCAGCATATCGATTGCGCAACCAGGGGTGGAAAGACCCTGGATCATTGTTACTCTAACTTCCGCGACGCATATAAGGCCCTGCCCCGCCCCCTTTCGGAAAAGCTGACCACGACTCCATTTTGTTGATCCCTGCCTACAGACAGAAACTAAAACAAGAAGCTCCCACGCTGAGGTCTGTCCAACGCTGGTCCGACCAAGCTGACTCCACACTCCAAGACTGCTTCCATCATGTGGACTGGGAGACATTGCGTCAGACAACAACATTGACGAATACGCTGATACGGTGTGCGAGTTCATTAGAACGTGCGTTGAAGATGTCGTTCCCATAGCAACGATTAAAACATTCCCTAACCAGAAACCGTGGATTGATGGCAGCATTCGTGTGAAACTGAAGGCGCGAACCACTGCTTTTAATCAGGGCAAGGTGTCTGGTAACATGACTGAATACAAACAGTGCAGCTATTCCCTCCGCAAGGCTATCAAACAAGCTAAGCGCCAGTACAGAGACAAAATAGAATCTCAATTCAACGGCTCAGACACAAGAGGCATGTGGCAGGGTCTACAGTCAATCACGGACTACAGGAAGAAACCCAGCCCAGTCACGGACCAGGATGTCTTGCTCCCAGGCAGACTAAATAACTTTTTGCCCGCTTTGAGGACAATACAGTGCCACTGACACGGCCTGCAACGAAAACATGCGGTCTCTCCTTCACTGCAGCCGAAGTGAGTAAGACATTTAAACGTGTTAACCCTCGCAAGGCTGCAGGCCCAGACGGCATCCCCAGCCGCGCCCTCAGAGCATGCGCAGACCAGCTGGCCGGTGTGTTTACGGACATATTCAATCAATCCCTATACCAGTCTGCTGTTCCCACATGCTTCAAGAGGGCCACCATTGTTCCTGTTCCCAAGAAAGCTAAGGTAACTGAGCTAAATGACTACCGCCCGTAGCACTCACATCCGTCATCATGAAGTGCTTTGAGAGACTAGTCAAGGACCATATCACCTCCACCCTACCTGACACCCTTGACCCACTCCAATTTGCTTACCGCCCAAATAGGTCCACAGACGATGCAATCTCAACCACACTGCACACTGCCCTAACCCATCTGGACAAGAGGAATACCTATGTGAGAATGCTGTTCATCGACTACAGCTTGGCATTCAACACCATAGTACCCTCCAAGCTGCCATCAAGCTCGAGACCCTGGGTCTCAACCCCGCCCTGTGCAACTGGGTACTGGACTTCCTGACGGGCCGCCCCCAGGTGGTGAGGGTAGGCAACAACATCTCCTCCCCGCTGATCCTCAACACTGGGGCCCCACAAGGGTGCGTTCTGAGCCCTCTCCTGTACTCCCTGTTCACCCACGACTGCGTGGCCATGCACGCTCCAACTCAATCATCAAGTTTGCGGACGACACAACAGTGGTAGGCTTGATTACCAACAACGACGAGACGGCCTACAGGGAGGAGGTGAGGGCCCTCGGAGTGTGGTGTCAGGAAAATAACCTCACACTCAACGTCAACAAAACTAAGGAGATGATTGTGGACTTCAGGAAACAGCAGAGGGAACACCCCCATCCACATCGATGGAACAGTAGTGGAGAGGGTAGCACGTTTTAAGTTCCTCGGCATACACATCACAGACAAACTGAACTGGTCCACTCACACAGACAGCATCGTGAGGAAGGCGCAGCAGCGCCTCTTCAACCTCAGGAGGCTGAAGAAATTCGGCTTGTCACCAAAAGCACTCACAAACTTCTACAGATGCACAATCGAGAGCATCCTGGCGGGCTGTATCACCGCCTGGTATGGCAACTGCACCGCCCTCAACCGTAAGGCTCTCCAGAGGGTAGTGAGGTCTGCACAACGCATCACCGGGGGCAAACTACCTGCCCTCCAGGACACCTACACCACCGATGCTACAGGAAGGCCATAAAGATCATCAAGGACATCAACCACCCGAGCCACTGCCTGTTCACCCCGCTGTCATCCAGAAGGCGAGGTCAGTACAGGTGCATCAAAGCTGGGACCGAGAGACTGAAAAACAGCTTCTATCTCAAGGCCATCAGACTGTTAAACAGCCACCACTAACATTGAGTGGCTACTGCCAACACACTGTCAATGACACTGACTCTACTCCAGCCACTTTAATAATGGGAATTGATGGGAAATGATGTAAATATATCACTAGCCACTTTAAACAATGCTACCTTATATAATGTTACTTACCCTACATTATTCATCTCATATGCATACGTTGATACTGTACTCTATATCATCGACTGCATCCTTATGTAATACATGTATCACTAGCCACTTTAACTATGCCACTTGGTTTACATACTCATCTCATATGTATATACTGTACTCAATATCATCTACTGTATCTTGCCTATGCTGCTCTGTACCATCACATGTACATATTCTTTATCCCCTTACACTGTGTATAAAGACAGTAGTTTTTTTGGAATTGTTAGTTAGATTACTTGTTCGTTATTACTGCATTGTCGGAACTAGAAGCACAAGCATTTCGCTACACTCGCATTAACATCTGCTAACCATGTGTATGTGACAAATAAAATTTGATTTGATTTGATTTAAAATAATTGGCACCACCAAATGGTTTTGTGATGAATAAGCCATCTGATTCAATGAAAGATGGATTTGAATTTGTCTTTCTGCCGATAATTTCGTTTAAAGTACTCCAAAAATATTTTCCCATCATTCTTTATGTCATTTATCTTGGCTTCATAATACAGTTTCTCTTTTTGTTGAGTTTAGAGGTGGGTGTGGTCCAGGGGGAGATTGGTGGACCAGGGGAGGTGGGCGTGGACCAGGGGGAGGTAGGTGTGGTCCAGGAGGAGGTGGACCAGGGGGAGGTGGGTAATCCTGTGTGGCTCACTTGGTAGAGCATGGCTCATTAATAATTTGCTTCTCATCAGCTTAGGGCTCCTTCAAACCAAACAAACATGTGTGTAAAAAAAACCTGAAAGCAAGTGAATGTTTTTTAATGGGAGCAGTGCATTAAGGAAAGGATTATGTTTTGTTGTCTGTCAGAAAGCTTACAATGAAATATCAGTGAAACAATTGAAAAAATAGAATAGCATTGTTACTGGATCATTTCACCCTATCCCACCACACTGCTGTGTTGGACATCCCATTCAAAACATGTAGAACCAGGAACAGATATAGCCCTTGGTTCACTCCAGACCTGACTGCCCTTGACCAGCACAACAACATCCTGTGGCGTACTGCATTAGCATTGAATAGCCCCCACGATATGCAACTTTTCAGGGAAGTTAGGAACCAATATACACAGGCAGTCCGGAAAGCAAAGGCTATCTTTTTCAAACAGAAATTTGCATCCTGTAGCACAAACTCCAAAAAGTTCTGGGACACTGTAAAGTCTATGGAGAATAAGCTGCCCACTGCACTGAGGCTAGGAAACACTGTCACCACCGATACATTCACGATAATTGAGAATTTCAACAAGCATTTTTCTACGGCTGGCCATGCTTTCCACCTGGCTACCCCTACCCCGGTCAACAGCCCTGCACCCCCCACAGCAACTTGCCCAAGCCCCCCATTTCTCCTTCACCCAAAACCAGATAGCCGATGTTCTGAAAGAGCTGCAAAATCTGGACCCCTACAAATCAGCCGGGCTAGACAAATCTTTCTAAAATTATCCTCCACAATTGTTGCAACCCATATTACTAGACTGTTCAACCTCTCTTTTGTATCGTCTGAGATCCACAAAGATTGGAAAGATGCCGTAGTCATCTAGACCTAAACTGTTACAGACCTATATCTATCCTACCCTGCCTTTTAAGGTCTTCAAAAGCCAAGTTAACAAACAGATCACCGACCATTTCGAATCCCACCGTACCTTCTCCGCTATGCAATCTGGTTTCCGAGCTCGTCATGGGTGCACCTCAGCCACACTCAAGGTCCTAAATGATATCATAACCGCCATCGATAAGAGACAATACTCTGCAGCTGTATTCATCGACTTGGCCAAGGCTTTCGACTCTGTCAATCACCACATTCTTATCAGCAGACTCAACAACCTTGGTTTCTCAAATGACGGCCTCGCCTGGTTCACCAACTACTTCTCAGACAGAGTTCAGTGTGCCAAATCGGAGGGCCTGTTGTCCGGACCTCTGGCAGTCTCTATGGGGGTGCCACAGGGTTCGATTCTCGGGCCGACTCTTCTCTGTACACATCAATGATGTCTCTCTTGCTGCTGGTGATTCTCTGATCCACCTCTACGAAGACGACACCATTCTGTATACCTCTAGCCCTTCTTTGGACACTGTGTTAACAAACCTCCAGATGAGCTTCAATGCCATATAACTCTCCTTCCGTGGCCTCCAACTGCTCTAAAATGCAAGCAAAACTAAATGCATGCTCTTCAACCGATCACTGCCCACATCCTGCCGCCCCTCCAGCATCACTAATCTGGACGGTTCTTGAATATATGGACAACTAAAAATACCTAGGTGTCTGGTTAGATTGTAAACTCTCCTTCCAGACTCACATTAAGCATCACCAATCCAAAATGAAATCTAGAATCGGCTTCCTATTTCACAACAAAGTACCCTTCACTCATGCTGCCAAACATACCCTCGTAAAACTGACTATCCTACCGATCCTCGACTTCGGCGATGTCATTTACAAAATAGCCTAAAACACTCTACTCAGCAAATTGGATGCAGTCTATCACAGTGCCATCTATTTTGTCACCAAAGCCTCATATACTACTCACCACTGCAACCTGTATGCTCTTGTTGGCTGGCCCTCGCTTCATATTCGTCGCCAAACCCACTGGCTCCAGGTCATATATAAGTCTTTGCTAGGTAAAGGCCCACCTTATCTCAGCTCACTGGTCACCATAGCAGCACCCACACATAGCACGCGCTCCAGCAGGTATATTTCACTGGTCACCCCCAAAGCTAATTCCTCCTTTGGCCGCCTCTCCTTCCAGTTCTCTGCTGCTAATGACTGGAATGAATTTCTGAAGCTGAAGACTCATATTTCCCTCTCTAACTTTAGGCACCAGCTATCAGAGCAGATCACAGATCACTTCACCTGTACATAGCCCATCTGTAAATTGCCCATACAACTACCTCATCCCCATACTGTTATTTCTTTCTTCACCTTTGCACCCCAGTATCTCTACTTGCACATTCTTCTTCTGCACATCTATCACTCCAGTGTTTAATTGCTAAATTGTATTTATTTCGCCACTATGGCCTATTTATTGCCTTACTTCCCTCGTCTTACCTGATTTGCACACACTGTATATAGACTTTTCTATTGTATTATTGACTGTATGTTTGTTTATTACATGTGTAACTCTGTGTTGTTGTTTGTGTCACACTGGTTTGCTTTATCTTGGCCAGTTCGCAGTTGTAAATGAGAACTTGTTCTCAACTGGCCTACCTGGTTAAATAAAAAAATGCATTTCATATGTCTTGGTTTGAATCCAGAAATATTAACCAGAGATATTTGAGAACCGCTGGACCAGGCTTCGTACAAAGTTTCCCCTGAGATCTCCCGTGGAGAAATTGTTCCTGGGACTCATGATAGGTTGGGAGCAGCATGTGTGTCTGGTTTTGTATGGTTAGAATAAGATTTAGTATTAAAAAAAGGGATGGGGTGTGGATAGGAGATGTTACAGGTAATGTCTTTAAACTTTTGCATGAACTTTTCTTTAAGACAACAAAATTACAATAGCAGCTTGGTTGAATGAGCTCTGAATTAAGGAGGATTAGTGTTAAATATATGTGAGTGTGATTGATAAGAGTGAAAATGGAGGTATGGTGAGCATCTTAACCCTATATTAAAGTCAAATTAAATGTAGCTCTCAGACAATTATTTTCTGAATGTCTCATATCATTTACAGCAAGGGAGAAAGTGAATGTTTATGACTGGGAACTTCAATAAAACTGATATGACGATGACAAAAGACTGGTTAAAGATGAGAAAAAGTAGCCAAGGAAATTTAAGTCTCCACCAAGCATAGAGCAAACAGCAAGTATTAAATCATAACTTAATACAATAAAAAGCTCTACAAAGTAGAGACAGATCGACTTGATTCAAAAGAGACAGATCGACTTGATTTAAAAAGAGATGAGAGGTTGAAGAAAAGGGAAAGGTAATGAAAGTGTATAAAAAGAGAGGAGAGAGAAGTGTGATAAAAAAGGAAAGATGGTTAATATAATAAGAATGTATTGAGAACATTCAAGCACATGTTTTTGTTGTTGAATGACCAATTGCAGCATCCCTTGTTTGAGGGAATTGTATTTCTTTTTTATTTAACTAGGCAAGTCAGTTAAGAACAAATTCTTATTTTACAATGGCAGCTTACCCCGGCCAAACCCGGACAACACTGGGCTAATTGTGCGCCGCCCAATCACGGCCAGATGTGATGCAGCCTGGATTCAATCCAGGTACTGCAGTGGTGCCTCTTGCTCTGAGCTGCAGTGTCTTAGACCACTGTGCCACTTGGGAGCCCAGTATGTTTACTAAGGTTCTTAACCTTGTATGTTAGGATAATAAGTCTGTGTGGGAGTGGTTATGTACGCCAGGTCTAAATATGGATTTTGACTGTTTATTGATGAAGCATCATTATTAAAATAAACAATGATAGATGCTTTTGACTATCAAAGTGCACAATTCAAATTAATGAGTGGTCACTGGATGGTGATTTGTTTTTATTCAAAAAACATTTGGTTTCTAGTCTGTTAGTGGAACCACTATGACCTCATATCAACACTCCCATATAAGATACCACATTCCAATACTGTAAAAGGATAGTCAGTACAACTTTAAGATGTAACAATTTTGGGAAATAGACTACTCCATTTCATTAAACTGTCAAGAAAATGTTGTGCCTGTAAATTCATTTGTACTGTTTTCAGAATTCAAGTCTCTTCTGGTAACTGTATTATTGCTACCAGTGGATCTAATGTTCAAGCTCACATTTGTATTAATATCCACATGGCAGTCAGACAGATTCACAGGTACAGTATGACATCAATACAACCATTAAAACAAACACGTAATTTAAAAACAACAACTGAAATCCATGACATTTTATGTACGTTTAAGACGTTTTGCTAAACTTGTAAACATTTGTGTACATACACAATCTTAAAATAAGCTTTTCACTATTCTGTTCAATTAATTATATCATTGAAGTGCATACAATTCTCTGTGCCTATGCAGTTGGACCCAAAGATGAGTTTCCTCTAATTGGGTGACGTTCCTCTGTGTTCTTCTGCATGACATAGTACTTCTTAGCCACAGGGTACTTGATGCACTACAATAGGATCAAATAGACAACTTTATTTGTAGCCAGGGTAAGCACACACACTCAAAATAAAGATTCTCACAGAAGTTTCAATATTCATATCAATATTTGGATTCCACCAGAGGAGGCTGGTGGGAGGAGCTATAGGAGGAAGGGCTCATTGTAATGGAATAACGGAATAAATGGAACAGAGTCAAACATGTGGTTTCCATTTGTGAAGCGTTTGCGTTCCATTTAAGCCGTTACAATGAGCCCGTCCCTCTATAGCTCCTCCCACCAACCTTCCACAGTGTGTATTACACATTGTGTTACCTTCCACAGCAGAAAGCCGAGCAGAGCCAGAAGTAGCAGTCCTACCATTACAGAGAGGAAGATGACCCACCAGGCGACCTTAGCCCAGATGGCAGCCTTCCTCTCAGGGAACACTGTCAGCCTCACCTGCAAACACACCATCAAACTGAAGGTGCTTTACAGTATTTAGTTGAGACCCCAAACACACCATCATGCCATCAAAATGAAGGTACTTTACAGTATTTAGCTGAGTCGATGAACACATGACATTCTTGAAAAGAGACTGGTGAGAGTGTATGTATGCTGCACAGTGTGAGAGGGTGTGTGTGGTTAAATGGGCAGTGGTAATTACATCAGCTACATTGATCTGTGATTCCAGATTAGTAGACCAATTTCAACCAAACCAAAAAACAACATCAATTTAGATTACAGGATTAGTCACTAAGTATGGAAAGCAATTCCATACAGATATGTATGAAAACGTATGCTACAAAACAACCAGAAAGTAAATAATAATAGTTGAAAACTATTTCAACTCTAAAGAACAAAAATGTAGTCCTCTGAAGATAGATCAGGTATCCTTCAGTGGCAGGGAAAAATAGTAAATGTAAACTTCTTAACTTAAACACATAGGCCATCATTATATTTCTAAGCTGACGTGTGGAATTGTTTTAAGATGGTCATACTATGGATCATTTAGCTATTTGAACATATAGGCCATCATTATATTTCTAAATAAACAAGCATAAGCATGTTTGTACCTGGGTTCCAGATTTCTCAGTCTTCCTAAGCCCAATATTCTCTGCAGAGTCTGTCAAGCTGAGAGTGGCATCCAGCACAATGTCCAGGTAGTTTAATGAACTGTAGTCCTATGATGGGATACGCAGAGAACAAAGAAACTGCACTGAAACTGGACGACACAATGTCTATGCAACAGAATTAGGTGTTATGTACATGAAGAACCTGTAGTAACAAACATAACGGAAATAGGCACCTCAAGGAAAGTACTGTTCCAAAGGCGAGCTTGAAGAAACACCACTGCAGTACTGTCCAAACCCAGCAGAGGGCACCGTATCTCTACACATTTTAACTCGTCTGAGCATGTCTGCAAGAAAGTGAGCGGGGTTCAAAAATTAAAGTCTCTCCACTCAGCAATGACTTGGCCAAAACAAAACAAAAAATGAATAGTTTAGAATCTAAGATGGGGCGGGGGGGGTGGGGGGGGTGGGGGTGATAAGCTGACATATGGTATTGTTTTAAGATGGTCATACTATGGACCCTTTAGTATTCAGATTTTTTTATTTGATAAAATATTTACTACTAAGCACCATAGAAGCGCATTAAAAAACACATTCATAAATGGAAAAAAGGACCGTTAAAAAAGAAATCACAAGAAGCAATGTTTTGAACTGTTTGTCCTAAATCTAGGAAATATTTAAAAAATCTGGAAATATATATTTGTACACATTCTACACCTTTTTTTGGGCAGGCAAGAAGCTAGTAGTTTGGGGGTGGGGGTGCTGTGATTTTTCAGAATTTTTGTTGTTGTTGAGTTGAGTTGAGTTTATTTTTATTTTTACAGGGACAGTGCACATTAATCAACGTTTCAGTAAAAGTGACGGTTTTAGCCAGCCGGCTAATTTTCAACCGCAGTCCGTGGGCAGGTTATTAAAAACAATTACAATATAGACAATAGCAACATAGAACAAGCAAGACATAGCAACATAGGACAAGCAAGACATAGCCTACAAACAGAGCAACATAGGACAAGCAAGACGTAGCATACAGACAGAGCAACATAGAACAAAAAGCAGCAAGACAAAGTTCATAAAAGCAACAAAGTGTTTCCACACCTCACAAGCTACAGACAACAGACAACATGGAGAGCGGCAACACACAGCTAGGGACCATGTTCACAAATCTGATTGACCTTTAGCCATGTCTTCAAGCATTTTGTGAAAGTGTGATATGTGGTGCAGTTCGTGTGTCTGATGGCAGTGTATTCCAGACATGGGAAGCTCTCACAGAGAATGCAGATTTACTAAAGGTGCTTTTCCTTAGGGGAACTATACAGTCACCTCTCATAGCAGACCTTGTGGATCTGCTGCCATATGTCTGGGTTTTCTGTTTAACAAAAATATTGAGTGGAGGGGGAGCCAGGCCATTTAGGATCTTGAATACAAGACATGCGTCGGTGTATTGCACAAGATTTTCCCAACTCAAGAGCTCATGCTTTCTAAGGATGTGACAATGATGATGGCTATTGGGCTTCCTATCAAGCACTTTGAGAGCCTGTTTGTAGACAGACTGAATAGGTTTTAATGTTGTACAGCAAGCTTGGGCCCAACTAGTCAAGCAGTATGTTAAGTGGGGGAGTATCATAGATTTGAAGTACAGTTTTGCTACCTCTGTAGTCAAACAATTTCATATAAATCGGAAATTAGCTAGGTTGAATTTGGTTATTTGAATTACCTTTTTCACATGCTTTTTAAAAGAGAGGTTGGAATCAAGTTTGTTGCCTGCCCAACAAACTTCTATATTGGTTCGGTAATCCTATTGGTCTGCTAATACAGGACTAGTAAAGGCCCAGTGTACTACTTTTGTGAAAAAATGGAAACTAAATGTATTTGAGTAACTTGAGTCTGATAATTATCTGTACAAAACAGTTCATCTGATAATACTTGTGGAAAATTAAAAAAACTTGCTTGATACACATTTTCCAGTTCATTGAAATACTTTGCAAATGCAACTTTTTTCTATGTGGAAACTGAAATGGTCTATTCAATCCTTTTACTAGATACTCTTAGCTAGAGCAACTTACAGTAGTGAGTGCATACATTTTCACACTGGTCACCCTTGGGATTCAAACCCACAACTCTAGCATTACAAACACCATGCTCTACCACCTGAGCCACATCACAAACCACTTGATTTTTCAATGTACTCAATTACTGTATTGTAAATTGTTTTTCTTCATGGTGATGGAAAGTCTACAGGTACAAACCTAGTAGATGACCAACCTACAGCATGTACAACACTGTAATGTACATTTACATTAAGTGGTTTGTAAGGATGGTTAATTAACACTGAAACAAAAAGTGGTTGTTTTCCATGTTATTTGATCAATAAAAATATTACATCTGATGTGGATGTTTTGGATCTTTTCCCATAACTTTGCATCTTTTGACGTAAATGTTTGAGGCTAGGTTTTTGTTCTTTCTGGATTTCATTATAATGACAATCACAGAGAAAGGGACAGGGAAACAACTCTTTCAATTCCATCTATTTAATCCTGCAAGACACTGTTCTTAGGTATACAACTACCTTTTTTTATATACCAAAGTGGAGATGCTACAGAGCTACAGATGTCTATACCGGTCTGTCAATAAAAGACCAGTAAAGGCCCAATGCACTACTTTTGTAAAAAATACAAATAATAATACATATATACAGTATATATATATTTTTTTATTCTGATTTGTCAGGGGGTGCTGCAGCACCCTCAGCACCCCTACTTCCTGTGGCTATGCCTTTATACTTAAATGTGTTTTTTAAACCGGTACCGGTTATCTTCAGAAAGTTCCGTGACACTTGTGTTGGTCGCAGAGCAAAAAGGAGAACTCCATTGTGTTCACGAGAGCCTCAGCGGTCCATTTGGCAGCTACAGACAGAAGTTGGTTGATCGGCTGAACCAACTTCAGACGAGTCTCCTGACACTTGTGGGGGTCGTAGAGCAAAACGGAGAACACCATCAGGTTTGTGAGATTCTCCCCTTTCCATAATAGTTTGTATGTCAAACCGTTTGGATGCTACATACGTTTTTATGAGAATACCGATTTTCAGGATGTCTCATGGTCTGACAAACACCGCTCTAACTTTGCCACCTTTCACCGCAGATGCAGAAGTGTGACACTGGCAGATGCGGTGGATTGAGACGTATCCTATGCAAAAAACAGATATCTCTATCTCTTAAATTGTTGGATTTTGATGGGGATTTTCTTTGTTATGCAACTTAGATTGACACACCGGTGCGTCAATTGACTCGAGTGGGTTAAACACATGATAGTTGTGTGGAAGGACCACCAGAGGGCAGGCTGGGCTCATGGATAGTAGCCCAACAAGGCATGGGAGACAAGGTAACCAGAGGCAATTAAGCACAGCTGACGGTACTAATGACATACTCTCCTTCCCCTATAAGAGAGAGAATGGAACCAGCAGAGAGAGGGGAAAACTATCTCTGGAAGATGGCCACCGAGAGAGAGGAGCTATCCAGGAAGAACCACTAAGACGGTGACAATCCCGTGACTTTTTTGTTGTAGTTTAAAGATGATCCTATTGTGTTCCTGTTTCATCTGGAGAAGATGATGTATGTTTTTCCTTGGAAGATTTTCATTGATTATGTTGGAGTGTTTGTGTTGACCAAATGCCCTCAATAGAGAGAACCTACTCCTGACTCGTTTATTCCACCTTCCCGCTTTAGAGTGATGTCCAATTACTTGGTCCGCTCACAGTTGCTTCAAATGAATGTTCTCTTACCAGAGTTTTGTATTTTCTTTTCTTTGACAGGAAGGAGAATCCATCCTCAGATGAGAACGCTTCCTGATGAGCATCTCGTCTTTTTCTTGAATTATCACGAGAGCCCTAGAGTTAAAAATCATAATTAGGAAGATTAGCAATAACTACATCTTACAAACAGACAAAATAGGCAACTTACGCCAATTGTGTGAATGATAATGCATATAAATCATTGGTTACTACACCACTCGCAAAAAAGAGCAATTGTGAAAGAGATTCACTCAAGATCCAGTAACCTATCGATATTACCTCAGAATTGATGCTCAGAAGAATTTACCTTTATATGTTGGACAGGACTGATCTCCTTTAGCGGAGAGCAGGGAACGTTCTGGATGCCTTCACTGTGGATCTGCACCAGGTACAGCAGCCATTTCCCCACTGCATTCTCCTTGGGCCAGTAGATATTCAGCGACGCATTGGCAAAGGATTTCAGTGGCCTGCCCAAATTCCATATCTGTTAAAGTTGACAAATAGATTAACAAATAGATGTATTTAATAAGCATATATTTCGGGGAACATTTTATACGCCCAGTGCAGAGCAGTGTACAAAGGCATATGGAATTTTGATAATCACCAGGGAACAATAGAATTTTGAACCACAAATCAATTAGCTCACCCTGAATTCATACTCCACAAGGGTTCCAATATCATCCTCTGATTTCATGGCGCTCTCTCCCTTTACAGCTCCTCCAAAGCTGACCTGGGAGGGCCTGGCCAGTCTGACAACAAGCATATCTCATAAACCTTAATTCCTTCACCACATTAAGGTTTGCGTCCAAAATGGCACTCTATTCCCTATGTAATGCACTACTTTTGATAAGGTCCCATAGTGCTCTGGTCAAAAATAGTGCACTAAATATTTTGAATAGGTTGTCATTTGTGACACAAAATATATTTTCATGACAGGAGCTCTTCAGATATGTTAGCTAAAAGGGTGGGGTTTTATTTTTTTAAACTTTATTTAACCAGGCAAATCAGTTAAGAAGAAATTCTTATTTTCAATGACAGCCTAGGAAACTGCCTGTTCAGGGGCAGAGGGACAGATTTGTACCTTGTCAGCTCAGGGGTTTGAACTTGCAACCTTCCGGTTACTAGTCCAACGCTCTAACCACTAGGCTACCCTGCTGCCCCAAGAAGCAACAGCAGAACAAATACAGGAGCAGCAACAGCAGAGCAAATACACATGTCTGTACACCCACCCAAATACTTGTAGGTGCAGCTCAAAAACTACTTTGGCCTTTGCTTCACTTGCTTGTATCTTCTGCACACTTGTCCTGCAACCAAAAGACTACTCTGTTAGAATAATCTGTGTGTGACTGGTTTAGAGTATACAAAAGAGACACGCTCAAACATTACCTTTATTACCCAGAGCTAATGGGTCCTCTAACAAACATTTATGTGCACTGTTATACTTACGTTTCAAGCTGCAAGGTAACATTTACATCAGTTGTGCTCAGAGAGATGCGGGAAGTGGACAATATTACATAGAAAGTAACCTAAGGGACACAAATGTCTCTTACTTACAATGGACAACTATTCAATTGTGGTATCATAGAAAAAATAAATGTCTTAGACATACACAACATGACTACTCACTTCAGCATCTCTTTTGAATGGGTTTCCCAGTTCACAGTCTGTCAGTGTACCATTGTCATTGGGGTTGCACTTCACTAGTACTTCCTGTAGGGTCAACATATCCAATCAGGGAGCCAGACTTTTGAGTCATATGATAGCAGCTGATAATTTAATTAAACTATAGGCAGTGATGTAAAAATATACACTACATGACAAAAAGTATGTGTACCCCTGCTTGTCGAACATCTCATTCCAATATAATGGGCATTAATATGGAGTTGGTCCAAACTTTGCTGCTATAACAGCCCACTCTTCTGGGAAGGCTTTCCACTAGATGTTGGAACATT
The DNA here is from genome assembly GCF_018296145.1 of Oncorhynchus tshawytscha. NCBI lineage: Eukaryota > Metazoa > Chordata > Actinopteri > Salmoniformes > Salmonidae > Oncorhynchus > Oncorhynchus tshawytscha. The sequence goes on from NC_056449.1 coordinate 25,222,693, forward strand.
GCTGCGGAGACTTGCTCCATTCAGCCACAAGAGAATTAGTGAGGTCGGGCACTGATGTTGGGCGATTAGGCCTGGCTCACAGTCGGCATTCCAATTCATCCCAAAGGTGTTCGATGGGGTTGAGGTCAGGGATCTGTGCAGGCCAGTCAAGTTCTTCCACACTGATCTCGACAAACCATTTATGTGTGCTTCCCGAAACTGCTTCCCCAAACTGTTGCCACAAAGTTAGAAGCACAGAATCATCTAGAATGTCATTGTATGCTGTGGCGTTAAGATTTCCCTTCACTGGAACTAAGGGGTCTAGCTCGAACCATGAAAAACAGCCGAAGACCATTAGTCTTTCACCAAACTTTACAGTTGGCAGGTAGCATTCCCTTGGCATCTGCCAAACCCAGATTCGTCCATCGGACTACCAGATGGTGAAGCGTGATTCATCTCTCCAGAGAACACGTTTCCAGTGCTCCAAATTCATGGTGATCTTAGGCTTGTGCGCAGCTGTTTGGCTATTGAAACCCATTTCATGAAACTGCCGACAATCAGTTACTGACGATGCTTCCAGAGGAAGTTTTGAACTTGGTAGTGAGTGTTGCAAGAGACGACAGACGATTTCCCGTTCTGACAGCTTGTGTGGCCTATCGCTTCGCGGCCGAGCTGTTGTTGCTCCTAGACGTTTCCACTTCACAATAACAACACTTACGTTTGACAGGGGCAGTTCTAGCAGGGCAGAAATTGGACCTGTAAGCAACGGGTGTGGCTGAAATAGCCAAATCCAGTAATTTGAAGTGGTGTCCACATACTTTTGTATATATAATGTACCTATTTATTACCCTGGAACAATTACGGTATTGGTGATGTTTAACTTCAGAAATCAAGAAGATGGGTGGTCATATTTTCATTGATTTTACAGTATCCTGAATAGAATCGTGGCTAATTAACATTATTTTAACTCCTCAGGCCAGTATACTGTACAATGATTTTACCAAAAATGTATGGAAGGCCAGTGACTTACTGAAATGTGGTTGAAGTATAATGATGAGAATGAAAGAGAGTCAGGGAGTTTGATGATCAGGTGACTCTGATGGGCATCATCACCCTCCCTATTGGTCACATTGACCTCCAAAGCTATGTCCTCATCTCCAGCAGAGATTACTGGAATACCTCTTTCACTAGAAAGACATGAGCCTTATCATTACCAAAGCACTACATTGACAACAGCCATATTGAGCAGAGGAGGCTGGTTGGCGGAGATAGGAGGACATGCTTATTGCAATGACTGGAATGGAAAGGTATCAAACACATGGAAACTCTTTGTTTGATATCTTTCCATATATTCTAACCCAGTCTTTACAAAGAGCGTGTCCTCCTATATCTCCACCCACCAGCCACCACTGCATTACAGGGTTCATGTAACCGAATACATAATAAGTTGAATGTAGTCAAGAGGGACTTCTGGGTAACATTCTAATCACACATTTAGTTTCTACCTGGGCAGTGGGGTGAATACATCTTGACCCAGTAGTTTTGGTCTGGAACAGAACCTGTACTGTAGCTCCAAGTTACTTTGGCAAATGTTATCACTCCCACAACCTTTATTTATGAAGATAACCTGAAAAAGTTGAATTTAGTTCTTAAGACTCACAATAACTGTTTCATAACTACTAGGCTTATACCTCCTCTCTCTCACACATCTCCACACACACACACACGCACGCACGCACGCATGCAAGCGCACGCGCACACGCACATGCACGCACACGTGCACACGCACACACACACACACACGCACGCACGCACACACACACACACACACACACACACACACACACACACACACACACACACACACACACACACACACACACACACACATCAGCACACACACACATAGGCACACACACACACGTTTACCTCTGAGGTGGCTGTACTCTGCTCATAGAGGCTGAGTATTGGAGTAAGTGCAGGCAGGGGACTCTTGCTTTCTGTCTTACTGTCATTCAGTAAGGACACAGAGACAGAGATGGGGATGCTGTGCAGTCTGTCCTTGATATCACCCTTGAACAGATGGATAGAAATGGTACTGTATTTTCATGATCGAGGAAATAGTGGCTTTATAAACAAAGTGTGTTGTTGTCTTATGACCCATGGCTGTCCCTTGACCCTAGTCTATTTGGAGGAAGACACACTTTGATTTCTACATGAACCACAGTTGTGACGAGATTGAAAAATGCAGAGTCACTACCAATAGCTTGAGTTGGGTCTCAGTGCACTTCTCTTCGCCCTGCCCTGCTAGCTCCAGGACTCCCTGGGACTGAAACAGAAACTGCATCCTGGAGGAACGCCTCTGTTTCCTCGTCTCAGCGTCAGCCTCGAAGGCATAGTTGACAGCTAGAGGAAGAGAATGCATTGCATAAGTTCCGGAAGCACAGTGTACATAAAGCGTCAAGAGTACAGTGTCCATATTAGGACAGCCTCAATCTCAGCAGTACCAGGGCATGGTCATTTAGGAGGCTGAAGGTAAGGAACTTACTCAGTCTGGGGTTGTAGGATGGCGGCTGTGCTGTGTAGGTAAAGCATGCCCGTGCCTTGAATGTACTATGCAAATGTAGACAATAATATGTTGGGTTTCATTACGGCAGTGTATTGATATTTGTTTATATGTTGTTTCTTGAAAGTCTTACCATTTGTGTTTGTCACAGTGCTCTGCCGCCATATTGATTGTACTTGGGGTGATTCGTAAGTCCTCTCTGATATTGACTACTGGCCTTGCCCTGTAAGCAAATCCAAGTAAATCAAAATGACCAGTGGACACCACCAAGTTCAAAACTTGATGATGAGTAGAATATACTTGAATCAGGTGTGTTAAAACTAAAGGATATACTATGAATCCTGTGTGTTCTCTCAGGACCAAGATTGAGGAACACTGATATGATGTCATCAAGGCAAAGTTACCTGTAGACAAATATGGAATCTGAGAGTGATCCAACAGCCAAGTCAGGGTAATGATTGCCATCCATGTCTATTTTGCCAGTCAGAGAAAATCCAAATTGTCTTATATTATACGATTCTGCTGTTATAATCTATAATGACAAGAGATACTGTTTGTGACAAAATGTAGTTTGTGTTCAACATTCTTCAAACTTTCTTGAGAGATTGGGGTGGTCATCACTCAGATGCAGGTGTTCCAGTTTAATGTAAAGGCTCCCACCTGTGCTGTCTTTTTGTGGATTCCACCTGAGGAACCATAGTAAAGGTACACTCGACCTACACCATCATAGGGAGCCCCCACAGCAATATCTGTCAAGTAAAAAATAAAGTTACGGTCTGAATTTATGAGGGAGATGGGTCGCTAAGATGTTCCCAAAGCCGAGAGAAAGGTTTAAGTTAAAGTAATGAAGAAACCTCAGCCAACCTTCATAACCGTCCTGATTGACGTCTCCAATGTTCTCAACTGCGAGACCGAACATGGAGTCTTTGTTCCCATCCAGACGGACAGGCTCAATCTTCTCCCACTGTCTTCCCCTGTTGTTGATGTAGATGTACACTGCCCCTCCGACCACCCCTTCTTTTAAGAAAAACTCGGGTGCCCCCACAGCAAGGTCGTCCCACCTGGAATCCCCAAAATACCCGACCAACAGAATTACATACAATGCATTAAAGGTCCTCCCACATTAAAGGTCCTCCCACATTAAAGGTCCTCCCACATTAAAGGTCCTCCCACATGGTTCTCCCACATTAAAGGTCCTCCCACATTAAAGGTCCTCCCACATGGTTCTCCCACATTAAAGGTCCAAGGCAGATGTTTTTATGTCAACATCAAATCATTGATATTGTCAAGTATTCATACCCCTTGACTTATTCCACATTTTGCTGTCTTATTGATTAAATATGTTTCTCACCCATCTACTCACAATACTCCATAATTTACATACGTATTCACACCCCTGAGTCAATACTTTGTAGATGCACCTTTGGCAGGAATTACAGCTGTGAATCTTTCTGGGTAAGTCTCCAAGAGCTTTGCACACCTGAACTGTACAATATTTGTACAATAACTGTACAATAACATCCTTTTTAAAAATTCTTCAAGCTCTGTCAAGTTGGTTGATGATCACTGCTAACATCCATTCTCATATCTTTCCATGGATATTCAAGCCGATTTAAGTCAAACTGTAACTAGGCAACTCAAGAACGTTCAATGTCATCTTGGTAAGAAACTTCAGTGTATATTTGACCTTATGTTTAGGTTATTGTCCTGCTGAAAGGAGAATTTGTCTCCCAGTGTCTGTTGGAAAGCAGACCGAACCAGGTTTTCCTCCTGGATTTTGCCTGTGCATAGCTCTATTCTGTTTCTTTTTATCCTTATAAACTCACTAGTCATTGCCGATGACAAGCCTACCCATAACATGTAGGCCGCCATTGTAAATAATAATTTGTTCTTAACTGACTTGCCAAGTTAAATAAAACAAATTTAAAACATGATGCAGCCACCACCATGCTTGAAAATATGAAGAGTGGTACTCAGTGATGTTTTATTTGCCCTAAACATAAGACTTTGTATCCAGGACATAGAAGTAATTTCTTATTTTTGCAGTTTTAATTTAGTGCCTTCTTGCAAACAGGATGCACGTTTTTGAATATTTTTATTCAGTACAACAGGGATCATCAACTAGGTTCAGCCTCGGGCCGATTCTTTCTTGACAGATGGTCCGCAAGTAGCCTAGTGGTTAAGAGCATTGGGCCAGTAATCAAAAGGTCACTGGTTTGAATCCCCAAGCCTACTAGGTGAAAAATCTGTAGATATGCCCTTGAGCAAGGCACTTAACCCTAATGTATGTCACTCTGTTTAAGAGTGTTTACTAAAATGTAAACATCACTAGCACAGTGAAGCTGCTGCCTACATACAGACCTGTAATCATCTGCCACTTTAATAAATGGAACACTAGTCCCTTTAATAATGTTTTCATATCTTGCATTACTCATCTAAAATGTATATACTGTATTCTATACTATCTATTGCATCTTAGCCTATGCCACTCTCACATTGCTCATCCATATATTTATATGTATATATTCTTATTCCATTCCTTACTTAGAATTGTGTGTATTAGGTATTTGTTGTGGAATTGTTAAACATTACTTGTTAGATATTGATGCACTGTCGGAACTAGAAGCACAAGCATTTCGTTACACATGCAATAACATCTGCTAAACATGTGTATGTGACCAATAAAATTGTATTTTATTTGGTAATTACAAAAAGTTTGCAGATTGCAAGAAGCCCAAACAGATACTGTATAACATTTGACTAAAACATAATCATTTCAAAAATTGCTTTCATTTGTCTCTCAATTATGCGTGGGAATACTTGGGAAATTAAAATCACATGGAACTGATTTCCTGGTGTTTTTACAGTTTATTATGCCCCTCCAAAAAAGTTGATAAATATATTTATTCATATATTCTTATTCCATTCCTTACTTAGATAGTGTGTATTGTTGTGGAACTGTTAGATTACTTGTTAGATATTGCTGCACTGTCGGAACTAGAAGCACAAGCATTTCGCTACACGCACAATAACATCTGCTAACCATGTGTATGTGACCAATAATTTGATTTGATTCAATTTAGATTTTTTTTAAATTGTCACTGACCTCCACACAATAACCCATAATGTCAAAGTGGAATTATATATTTTTTAAATGAAAAGCTGAAATGTCTTGAGTCAATAAGTATTCAACCACTTTGTTATACATTTGCTTAACAAGTCACATAATAGGGTTTAACATAATTTTTGAATGACAGCTAGATAACCCCACACATACAATTATCTCTAAGGTCCCTCAGTCGAGCAGTGAATTTCAAACACAAATTCAACCATAAAGACAGGGAGGTTTTCCAATGGCTCACAAAGGGCACCTATTGGTAAAAAAAACTGATATTGAATAGCCATTTGAACCTAGTGAAGTTATTAATTACACTTTGGATGGTGTATCAATACAACCAGTCACTACAAAGACACAGGCGTCCTTCCTAACTCAGTTGCCGGAGAAGAATGAAACCGCTCAGGGACTTCACCATAAGGCCAAAGGTGACTTTAAAACAGTTCCAGAGTTTAATGTCTGTGATAGGAGACAACTGAGGATGAATCAACAACATTGTAGTTAGTCCACAATACTAACCTAAATGACAGAGTGAAAGGAACGAAGCCTTTACAGCAGGGTACCCCAACTGGAGGCCCGCGGCCCCCCAAGTTCTGTTTTTTTTGTTTAAAAATGCATCTACACATACATATATATATATATATATATATTGGCAGACCAGGGGGTATGGTCAAGAATTAGCTCGGTTTCAAGGGTGTTTATTTAAATAATAAATCAAAAGAAAAGGATAGGTCACCCCCATGAGACCCTCTCCGGGATACCGTCTTCTGGGCTCCTGGTCTTGCTGTATCCTGTCGGGCACAAAAACTGAACTCCATCCTTTTAGCTCGGGCACCGTCTCCAACTATACTGACGTTACCTTTCTCCCCCCTGTCCCTTCTCTTGTGTGCTGCCCTTCTGGCAGCTTTATGGGACTCGTACAGCTGGTGAGCCCTTGATTACCCACCAACCACAATCAGCCCCAATTAGTCCTGGCCGGAGAGCCCGTCGAGACCTGGCACGTTCAGCAGAGGGAGCATTGCCTCGTGATGTAGACTCCGTCTGCCACCAGGCCTCGAAGAGTCTCCCCCTCGTGGCTGACCTGCTGTACGCCACAATATATATATATATATATATATGGATGAGCAATGGCCGAGCGGCATTGGCAAGATGCAATAGATGGTATAAAATACAGTATATACATATGAGATGAGTAACGCAAGATATGTAAACATTATTAACCTTTCTAGGGCACAACATTCCGCTGATAAGGCAGCGTGCAAAATTCAAAAATATTTTTTTTGAAATATGTAACTTTCACACAGGATAGGGCTGATTGCTGCCCCCTTTGGGGTGATTGGGTGCCCATAGTAAACAGAAAAAAATCTGTCAAAAATTGCTAATACATGCATATAAAAAGTATTATTGAATAGAAAACACTCTAAAGCTTCTAAAACCGTTTAAATTATGTCTCTATGTAAAGCAGAACTCTCAGGGCACTCATTCTCCCAAACTCTCTCTTGTCATCATAAAAGTTGGCCCAACTTTGACGTCATCGCCCCCACCCTTCCCAAGCACTTACAGTCCTGGGAACAGTTCCTATCTCTTCAGCGCGATGTCAGCTTTCAATGGGGCTTCTCGAGAATTGCTCACGAGAGGCCGAAACCTTGCGGTCGAGAAAACAGGCTCACGCGTGCTCTGTCTTTGTTCCAAGATTGATTAAACGACTGTGTGTTTCTCTTCATCCTGAGAATTGCTGTGAAGCTAGATAACATGCTAATGCTGTGTTCTGAACATAGTTTTACAAGTTTAGTCGACATATAATATGTAATTTCGACGTTTTGGTGCACACCCACTTGACTTTTGGCTGCATTTCAACCGAAATGTGTCGTGTTTGATCACCGAAAGACACAGACTTCCAAACTAAAGCTGTTTTTGGTAAGTATAAACCCTTCCAGGTCTACTGATGGAAGAACAGCAAAGGTAAGGGAAGATTTATGTGTTTATTATGGGTTTCTGTGGACTCCGAAGTAGAGGAGTAAAAATGCTAATTCCTGAGCGCCGACTCATATTATAGCCTAGTGAATGAAATCTGTAACGTTAAAAATAAAAGTAACACAGCGATTGCATTTAGAAGAAGTGTATCTTTCTATACATATGTAGAACATGCATATTTAGTCTAAGTTTATGTTGTGTATTCCATGTTAGCTGACGGCATATGGCAGAGTTATCGTCATTTCTCCGGACATTTGAGTAGCATTTTTTTGAACATGCCGTCATTGTAAACAGATTTATGGATATATATAGCATATTATTGAAAAAAATAAATGTACTGTGTAACATGTTATATTACTGTCATCTGATGAAGATTTCAAAAGGTTAGTGCAATTATTTTTCTTTTAATCCTGCGTTTGGTGATTGCATATTTTGTGGAATTTGGCTATGGAAATTAGCTTGGTCTTCGGTGTGTCTTCGGTGGTGGTTTGACATAAATATGTGCTGTGTTTTCGCCGTAAAACATTTTAGAAATCTGACTTGCTGGCTAGATAAACAAGTTGTTTATCTTTCATTTGAGCTATTGGACTTGTTAATGTGTGGAGGTTAAATATTTTTAAGAATATTTTTTGCGTTCCATGCGCCACATTCTAGCTGACGGTGGGAGGGCTGGTTCCCAATTGGGACTCAACATGCTTAACAGGTTTAACAATACAGCAAATGAAAGATAAACATCTTGTTAATCTACGCATCGTGTCCGATTTAAAAAATGCTTTACAGCGAAAGCACCACATATGATTATGTTAGGTCATAGCCAAGTCGAAAAGTCACACAGCCATTTTTCCAGCCAAAAATAGGAGTCACAAAAAGCAGAAATATAGATACAATTAATCACTAACCTTTGATGATCTACATCAGATGACACTCATAGGACATCATGTTACACAATACATGTATGTTTTGTTCGATAATGTGCATATTTATATCCAAAAATCTCAATTTACATTGGCTCCTTACATACAGTAATGTTTTGATTCCAAAACATCCGGTGATTTTGCAGAAATACTCATAATAAACATTGATAAAAGATACAAGTGTTATTCACAGAATTGAAGATAGACTTCTCCTTATTAATGCAACCGCAGTGTCAGATTTTATAAAAACTTTACGGAAAAAGCCTAATCTGAGAACGGTGCTCAGAACCCAAAACAGCCAGAGGAATATCCGCCATTTTGGAGTCAACAAAGTTAGAAACAACACCATAAATATTCACTTACCTTTGATGATCTTCATCAGAAGGCACTCCCAGGAATCCCAGGTCGACAATAAATGACTGCTTTGTTCCATAAAGTCTGTCATTTATGTCCAAATAGCCACTTGTTGTTAGAGTGTTCAGCCCAGTAATCCATCTTCATGAGGCGCATGTATGAAATCAATCTTTAGGACGTTTTTAACATAAAACATCAATAATGTTCCAACTGGAGAATTCCTTTGTCTTCAGAAAAGCACTGGAACCAGAGGTAACTCTGTTGGGAGCACGCGTCATGAGACCAAGGCACTCTGCCAGACCACTGACTCAAAGAGGTCTCATGAGCCCCTCCTTTACAGTAGAATCCTCATTCAAGTTTCCAAAGACGGTTGACATCTAGTGGAAGCCATAGGAAGTGCAACTTTATCCATATCTCAATGTGTATTCGGTAGGCCAAGCTTTGAAAAACTACAAACCTCAGATGTCCCACTTCCTGGTTGGATTTTTCTCAGGTTTTCGCCTGTCATATGAGTTCTGTTATACTGACAGACATCATTCAAACAGTTTTAGGAACTTCAGAGTGTTTTCTATCCAATACTAATAGTAGTATGCATATATTAGCATCTGGGAAAGAGTAGGAGGCAGTTCACTCTGCGCACGCTATTCATCCAAAAGTGAAAATGCTGCCCCCTATAGTAAAATAGTTAAAGTAGAATTATTAAAGTGACTAGTGATCCATTTATTAAATTGGCCAATGATTTCAAGTTTGTATGTAGGCAGTAGCCTCACTGTGTTAGTGATGGCTGTTTAACAGTCTGTTGGCCTTGAGAGTGTAGCTATTTTTCAGTCTCTTTAACAGCAAACTGGGATAGGGAGAGATTGAATATGTCCGTAAACACACCAGCCAGCTGGTCTACGCATGCTTTGAGGACGCTGCTAGGGATGCCGCCTGGGCCGACAGCCTTGCGAGGGTTAACACATTTAAATGTCTTACTCAGGTCGGCCACGGAGAAGGAGAGCCCACAGTCCTTGGTAGCGGGTCGTGTCAGTGGCACTTTAAAATCCTCAAAGTGGGCAAAGATTGTATTTAGTTTGTCCAGAAGAATTTTAAATTCAGGCCTTTGTACACAACACAATGTGGAAAAGTGAAGGGCTGTGAATACTTTCTGAAGGCACTGTAAGTATCTTACTGTGATTGTTTTCAATTAAAATGGGTTAAAAGAAACAAAAATAGCTTCTTAGCAATGAGCAATTTCTCAAGCAAGAATTTTGCTCTGTCTGTCTGGGTGTGGTCTGAGTGGGGAAGGAATTCTGAAAACTATCAACCAATTTACCCCCTGGTGATGTCAGGTGAGGCCAAAACTCCATCCCAAGAAAACAGCCTGAAATGTCAGGTTGTCTTTTCAAACAGTTCTTACACTAAAAGGGCCTTATCATAATTTTCGCAATATTATTCCAATCTCATAATGAGGAAAATATTGTATATGAAACACAGAAAAATCTAATTTTTGACTGAACTGGGCCTTTAACAAGACCTACTGTATACAAAGCGTGCATCACAATAATATTGCTTCTCTTCTGAAATGTGCATTTGGTCACTTGCTTCCCACAAATCTTAAAGACATGCTCTGGAACTGGCGAATATTTAGTATTTTTTAAATCTCCTGCTTTGGGCTGGATGTGTCCATGTGTAGTTCATACATGCATAGTGTATGTGCAGAATTACTATCACCTCGATTAACCACGAACTCCCTAGTTTGAAAGAAACTGTTTTTCTGGAAGCTGTGCTGCACCATTTCCCCACCATTTTCCCCCACATGGGACAGCCCCCTAGCAATTGTAGCCATTGAGCTTCAGCCCCTCACCATTTGAGTGACAGCTAGCAAGATGCACAAACAGCAGAGCGAGAGAAAGAGCAATGATGTGGTGCACATCATTGCTGATATGTGACTTAGTAGGCAATTTTCAGGGGACCACTTAGGGACCACTACTTTCAGAACTATGTACCGGAGAATCTCTTTAAAGCATTGAATTGGTGGAGGCACGGCTAGTGAGAGTTTCCACCATATTTCGTATACCAGTAATTTCCTTTCAAATCATTGAAAGGAAGTGAACACTGCGCATTTTGGGAGGAAGGGGAGATAATTGTGACAAAGCTACTGGCTGAAATCTGTACCCATCAGCATTGAGGTCCACTACGGCTATGTCGTAGCCAAAGGAGGAGGCCAGGCCTGGGCCTTTAAGGATGTTTTCCACAGATAGACTTCTTTCAGCCAATGGGTCTCTCTTCAGAAATGCCACCTCCCCACTGAAACCGCCTCGTGGTGCCCCAGACACTATAGTCAGCTGGCCCTTCTTGGTGAGGGCCATTCCAGAGTCGATTGAGAACCCTGGAAAAAAGACAGCAATTACTCAATGTTAGCAACTGCAGTGCTACCACGATGAACAGGGGGTCCCGTTCTGCTCAGTTGTTAGAGCATGGTGCTTGCAACACCTGGGTTGTGGGTTTGATTCCCACAGGGAACCAGTATGAAAATGGATGCACTCACTACTGTAAGTCGCTCTGGATAAGAAAAGAGTCTGCTAAATTACTAAAACATAAATTGTGCACAAGGGTCCAAGTCTATGGGAAAGGGAGATGTAATTCACAAAATGTGTAAATAAATAGTATGAATCAATACGAAACATGCCATTCTTTACATTTTTAAGAGAGTAAAGCATCCTTACAGCATCACTTACACCAACAGTATAAAAAACCGAACAAAAGTATTGATGAAATTTACCACAAAACCAAGCACTTCTGTGTTTTCCTTTCACTGTGATTGAATAGAGGATGAAGAAAGCTCTATCCCATCTAAACTGACCTAGATAACTGTTGTTAAGGAGAGGGATGAGGTCACGGTCAAGTCTGTCCACATCCCCAGTTTCACAGGGCTCTTCATTTGACACTTCAAGGTTGTCTAGGGACTCCATTCTCACAATTCCTGTGACAGGCAGATGGAGAATAATGTGAATAATTGACCCTTGGGAATAAATGAAGTTGTTTTGAATTAATTTGAATAAAATGCTGTGGACACCAGGGTCCTTAAACAGGCATAAATCCGAGGTAAAAATTAAAAGAAAGAATCTATAATAGAGAAATGTTTCAACCTGTCGGGGCTTTTCAAGACAAAACTAGGTCTGATCTCAGTTGCATTGACAGCTCATTCCAAAATCAGTGCATTGTGTACTGACTGCAAGTGTGTTTGAATGTCCCAAACATACAGTATATGAATACCATGTCTCATACATATCAGATACATATCATAATTCAGTGCATCATATTTTTACATTAACAAGATGAAACCCATTCTAAAAGTATCTCCCAATTCAAAACATGTACCTTTCCACTGGTAAGCTCCGGGGCCCCCAAACAGCAGAGATGTGTTGTCCTTGGCGAAGGCGGCAGAATGACCTTGTTGACAGTATCCGAACCAATCAGGATTCTTAGGCTTATCCTTGATGTGTTTTCTGTCATCACAGATCACCCTCCTCCAGATTCTATGGGCATCACTCTTGTGGAGATCTTCCCCCAGGATATAGCACTGACCGAATACGAGGTTAGGGGTGTCAGGATTGGTGCTCCACTCCTGGTATCGATGTGCGCAGGTCTGTGGTGGGGAGAATGATAGAAATTCTCTTAGACGTAAGGAATTCTAAGTCATAAACAAAGGGGTTTGATTTATAATGAAAATGTGCTCTTTTGCTAACTTCACTGAAACCCTGAAATGTTGTCCTTTCCGAGTCAATTAAATTCCTTGAATTAAAAACAAAACAAAAAAACAATATAAGTTTATTACAAAACAAACCAAACAAACCAAAAAACAATATAAGTTTATTATTGTCAACAAATGACAATTCAAAGATTAAAGTACACAATATTTACAATACCATAACGCTTTGACCAGGGCCTTGGCTTGTCACTCGTACACCCATCCATTGGTCTTTGACATCCTTGCTTTTAACAAACTCTGGGGAACATTCATTTTCAAACACAAAAGTTAGCGTTCACGCACATTAATGTTAAATACACATTAACAAAATCACACATATTTTCTTAACAGCCATCAAACACACAAAAACCTATTACACGTGAGTGGAAGCAAACAAACCATCATTGTCAAGCTTGACACGCTCACAGCTCTTAGAATCAGTGGTGAGCTCACACTGGTAGATTCCTCCTGTAACTTCAGCTTTGGTCAATGACTTGGCGCGTGGTGCTCCAACCAGCAATCTAGGAAAAATAAATCAGAGTGTTGTACATTGATGTAAAACTCACATGCAGCTCTACAATAAAATATTCAAACTAAAAACAACTTTGTCACTGCTGGTCTGAGTTGTATCAATCAATCAATCAATGTTATTTTATAAAACCCTTTTTACATCAGCAGTTGTCACAGTGCTTTACAGTTATCCGGCCTAGACCGCAAAGAGCAAGCAAAGCAGACGTGAAAACAGAGAGGCCAGGAAAAACTCCCTAAAAGGAAGGAACTGAGGGGGAAACCTAGAGAGGAACCAGGCTCAGAGAGGTGGCCCATTCTCTTCTGGTTGTACTGGCTAGAGATTAAGAGTAGCCATTAAGGCTAGTTTGTTTCTCAGTTCATATTGTGTACTTATATAAGACAGATGGGTAATCAGACAGGATAGAGGACACACAAATACGTTTATATATGACAAGCAAGATCAGATAATAGTATGTATGGGACACTGTTAATAATTTCTTATAAGAGGCCAACTCACAGTTTCTTATTGACAGGATTCAGTTGTTGATGCAGTGCCAGGGAGAATCCAAACAGGCTTCCTGGATCACCGTTTTTCCTCAGAACATGCTTTGTGTCCGTGTCCAGATTGAAAGCTGAGATGTGAAATGGTAGGCAGGACAAAAGAAACCACAGGTCCACTAGGAGGCCCAACCATTGAATTGACATGTTGGTGTTGTTGGGACAACTCTCTGTTCTAGCTAACCCAATAGCTTATTCTGTGGTGTCCTCGTGTTGTGAAGCAGAATGGGAAGGCAACACTACAGAAATGGGATGTGACTCGGCACTGGCTGCAGTATACAGTGTTGACAGACAGGGTGTGGTTCAAGGGGAATTTAGCTCAAAGAACTCAAGCATTTCACATGTTTATTGTTTGATTGCTTTTGTTAATATTTACCTTGTTCCATTCTAAGGATATGAGGAACTTCACACCCTTGGATCAAAAGTCTGGTGGTTGTGTTCACAGTGGCAAACCAGTGATACTGTACTGTACAGTGTTGATCACTTGATAATACTAAAGGGAAAGGTGTGAAAGTCCATGAGAAATGGCTAAAAGGAGAACATGTACAGTATGTAGCTGCTCACCTTCTTGATCACTGTCGTGATAACAGCTGTTATTTGTCTAAAGTAGTGAAACTTGATCTTGACAGTAGATGTGTTTTTTTAGTTATTCAAGGAGTAAGGAATAATTCAAAGCACATGTTACATTGTAAGACATAACAGAGTGGTGTAACATGAACATGGTCACATTTCTGTCAACGACATTACAATTGATACAGCATCAGGAAGGAACATTTTACATGATGATGTTGTCACGTTCGTAATAAGATCAGACCAAGGCGCAGCGTTGTAAACGTACATTCTTATTTATTTAAAGAATGAACACTGAACAAAATAACAAACCGTGAAGCTATACAAACGAGTGCTGACAGGCAACTACACATAGACAAGATCCCACCAACACCAAAGGGAAATGGATACCTAAATATGATCCCCAATCAGAGACAACGATAAACAGCTGCCTCTGATTGGGAACCACATCAGGCCAGCATAGACATACAAATCACCTAGACCTACAAACACATTGACATACAAAAACCCCTAGACAATACAAAACTAGCGTACCCACCCTAGTCACGCCCTGACCTAACCAAAATATAAAGAAAACTGAGATATCTAAGGTCAGGGTGTGACAGATGTAGTCTTTCACCAGATGCCGCTGTTTCACCAGTTTAGAACATAATTATCTTACCAGTCTCACAGTCAAAACGTAGGTCAATGTGGTAAATCTTATAATTATGAACCACATCGATGTTTTCTCTCAGTTGTAATCTATTCATACTGCTACTATACTGTAGTCTATTGGTCATGTGTTATGCAACCAATATTATTTATCTTGTTAGCCTTCACTGTTTTATCTCATTAAACAATTAAATCATCAAAAATGTATTCTGTTTTAGCAATCAGCTGGAAAATTAGTGAGAGGCTTGACCCCTCAAAATTTGAATAAATTGAAACTTGAAAAGAAAGGTACAAGTGAATCCAGTTAACCATATTCTTCATGCATATTGCACTTTGTGCATGCACTCAAATTACTATGTTTGCCTAAACTGTACTCAGTATTGTCAAAACTAACAGTAGAGTGGACTACTGGGGAGAATCAAACTCACTCTTCAGCCAATACTTTCTAGTCTAATATATCCTATTGTTTGAGAATAACAGCAAGCATATGGAGTTATAGTGAAGTTCTTATTCATAACAGGTAGAAGTAGCTACATCAGTGGATATAGCGAAAAGGGTGAGGGGGTCACATTCAGGGGAATAAGACCAAGAGGTTCCATTTGTGTTTGGCTAGAATAAGGAGGGAGGGCTTCCAGAACGATTGGGCTGTGACATTTTCCACTGTGGTCTTTTAGCCATCCGCAATGAAACCAACAAACACAAAACATGTCCAGAGGCAAACAATGATGCCTGGAAACTTGAACATCAGTGTGGTTTTGGTGTTAGAGGTGTGAATTCTAGAGGCTACTCTTGCTGTAACAGACTCACTCTCACACCAGGTGCACTGTGGGTGGAAAATATCATAGAGACATTCTCACATGAGTTTGAGACCAGCTAACAAACAACAATTATGTACCATTGTATATAATTTGCTGGATTTATATTTTGTTGAGAGCTCCACATGATGTTGACTGTACTTGTGTGTTTCTATGAGGCAAAATACAAGTGCATATCATTCACATATTCTGCAGAGTAGCAGCAAGACCTTTGGAACCTATTGGGGCTCAACAAAGACATTCAGGTTCACCCACTGGGTCAGTTCAACGAGTACTTTTGATTTACATTTGGTTGAGTTGTCAACTAACTGTGAATTCAATGTGAAATCAACAACAAATGTAACCATGTCATTGGATTTAGGTTAAAAGTTGGTTGAAAAAAATATGAAATGTCCCCATCCCATATTAGCATAAACAATGAGTGTCTTTAACAATGTTGGCAATAATGACTTGATTTCAGAAAATGACGTTCTTTCACAGCATATTAGTTCATCATCATTTTGATCATCATCATCATCAGTATATCATCAGTATCATCATGATCCTCATCCTCATAATCATCAATATCACCATGATTATCTAAAAAGCCTCTGCTCTCTGTGCTTCAATCTTTTCTACCTGAAGATGAACGACAAGCCAGAAATAATTGAAGACATCAAAAATCCTGTATGTTATAACACTATCCAACAATAATTGAATAGGGTGCAATTTTGGACGCAAAAAGGATTGGCACTTTGAAAAGAGTTTTGTTGTACAGGGAGCCTGTCTCTACATCTGGTAAGTCATAGAAACAGCACTGTCTGAAAATAGGTCACATCAATGTTGTGAGTCTCAGAGAGTTACTGATTAACCCAATCACACTCCCTCAGCAGACATGTCATCCTGGCCAAGCAGCTGAAGCTGAGGGGGGCTTTTCAGTGTTCAGTGTTTCTGTAACAGCCTCCCTGTATAAATGTTTCCATATGTAGGACAAGCACACTGCAGATATCAGTTGAAAGCACATCTTGAGTGTAAGACATGTCATGACAATGTCATAAACATCAACGAACATGTATGTATAGGAACCTCATGACCAGTTTTTCATATGTTGCATTAAACACTGCATTAACAACATGTTTTAGATGGACTCCTAGAGGACTTTTACTAACTGTCAGTAAAAGTATGCCTTCATGAAAAAACATACTTACATTAGATCACGGCTTGTTGAGGGTAAATGTTAGACATGTACTAAGTGAGAACAAGGCTCACTCCAAGCTTTATTCAATGTCTGTGAAGCTGGCCCTACAACTCTCAAGTTAACAAGTTTGCTAAAATGAGCTTGTTTGTCAAAGTCTCTCACAGCCATAACATAGCTGTGCATCTTGTGGCTACACACACAGGCAGCGAAGACAGGTCTGTAGTGAGTAAACAGCTCAGAGGTCTGTCCAAAGTGGAGAGATGGCCCACCACAACCTACGCCTACGAGCTAAACCACTGTGAACCGGCTCACCACTTGACAAGCGTGGGCGTGCAAAACATGCCAGCAACACTGCTGCAAAACAAAAGAGCAAAAGTATATTGAAATGGCCAGCAAGGTTTGACTCATATTGACTGGTCCTTATGACTGTTGATGAACACATGCATGCAGGTGTACACACATTCGTACAAATGCACACATTCTTTTATTTAGATAAATCACAAAGGAAATGTTACAAAGCCCTACAGATCATTACAGATGCTTGGTCATACAGTCCACATGAGTCATGTTCGTGTTCTCTTCTGTACAGGGTTGGGGAGTAACTGATTATATGTCAAAATGTAATTGGTTATGTTACAACCAAAAATATTGTAATCAGATTACAGATACTTTTAAAAACAAGATGATTACTTCTTGGATTACTTTAAAATTCATAAATATTCAGATGTTTGCAAAAAATTACTTAAACCTTTCTGTTTTCTCAATGACATTCAATTCAGCATTGAAAAAAGTTAACATGTGTTCCAACTGAGCGAGTCTGACCACAAGTCAGAGACCAATATGATGACACACTAAGTGCGTTTGATGGATCCGTTTTGTCTTCTTCTCAAAGCCTCCTAAAGGGGAAAGTTATCCAAAAGTGACGGAAAGTAATCTGATTAAATGACTGAGATTAGAAATGTCATGATAAAATATTTAATTAGTTGTCTTCCTCAAATGAAGGGGATGATGACGAAATCTTTGCAAGAGTGAGGGAATCTGATTTCATTGATCCTCAACTCGCAGTGCAGTCATTGCATACAGGGTAAGTGGTGTTCACCGTGAGTTAGCCTGACCCCGAGCAGGTTCGTTCAGAAGGATTCGTTGAGTTAGAAATTTTCCTGGATAAAAGGTGAGCAATTGCATTTGACTGGCTATCCTGAGATGAACTCAGAGTTGACCAAAGTTACCTCGCTAACTCCTCAAACCTGCTTTGTAGGATACCCCTCAGTGATGGTGTGACCCCTTTGTTACTGTTTAAACTGCATATTTACACTTGAAACAAAACATACAACCTTGGAACATGCTTGACACGCACACACGCTTACACACAAACACACAGGTCTACACACCAACAGCAAACATACAGGGACACGCACAGTACACACACAGAGAGACACTTATTTCCATCCTGCATACTCCATCACTTGCTCCCATACTGTCACACCCTGATCGGTTTCACCAGTCTTTGTGATTGTCTCCACCTCCCTCCAGGTGTCGCCCATCTTCCCCATTATACCCTATGTATTTATACCTGTGTTCTCGGTTTCTCTGTTGCCAGTTAGCTTTGTTTCTTCAAGCCTACCAGCGTTTTTCTCTCTTTTCCTATCTCTCGATTTGTTTGTTTTCTAGTTTTTTTAGGGCTACTCTAGTCATATAGGAACTAACTATGGTCATGTAGGGACTAACTATAGTCATATAGGGACTAACTATAGTCATATAGGGACTAACTCTAATCGGATAGGGCTAACTACAGTCGTGTAGGGTTAACTACAGTCGTATAGGGACTAACTCTAAACGTATAGGGCTAACTACAGTCGTATAGGGACTAACTCTAATCGTATAGGGCTAACTATAGTCGTATAGGGCTAACTGTAGTCGTATAGGGCTAACTACAGTCGTATAGGGCTAACTACAGTCGTATAGGGCTAATTGTAGTCGTATAGGGCTAACTATAGTCGTATAGGGCTAACTATAGTGGTATAGGGCTAACTACAGTCGTATAGGGCTAACTATAGTCGTATAGGGCTAATTATAGTCGTATAGGGCTAACTATAGTCGTATAGGGCTAACTATAGTCGTATAGAGCTAACTACAGTCGTATAGGACTAACTATAGTCATACAGGGCTAAGTCTAGTCATATAGGTCTAACTACAGTCATATAGGGCTAATTATAGTCGTATAGGGCTAACTGTAGTCGTATAGGGCTAACTATAGTCGTATAGGGCTAACTACAGTTGTATAGGGCTAACTACAGTCGTATAGGGCTAACTATAGTCGTATAGGGCTAACTACAGTCGTATAGGGACTAAGTCTATTCATATAGGTCTAACTACAGTCGTATAGGGCTAACTATAGTCGTATAGGGCTAACTATAGTCGTATAGGGCTAACTATAGTCGTATAGGGCTAACTACAGTCGTATAGGGCTAACTATAGTCGTATAGGGCTAACTACAGTCTATAGTCATAGGGCTAACTAGTCAGTCTAACTACAGTCATATAGGGCTAACTATAGTCGTATAGGGCTAACTATAGTTGTATAGGGCTAACTACAGTCGTATAGGGCTAACTACAGTCGTATAGGGCTAACTACAGTCGTATAGGGCTAAATATAGTCATATAAGGTTAAATATTGTCGTATAGGGCTAACTATAGTCATACAGGGCTAAGTCAATCATATAGGTCTAACTACAGTCGTATAGGGCTAACTATAGTCGTATAGGGCTAACTATAGTCGTATAGGGCTAACTATAGTCGTATAGGGCTAACTATAGTCGTATAGGGCTAACTATAGTCGTATAGGGCTAACTACAGTCGTATAGGGCTAACTACAGTCGTATAGGGCTAACTATAGTCATACAGGGCTAAGTCTAGTCATATAGGTCTAACTACAGTCGTATAGGGCTAACTATAGTCGTATAGGACTAACTATAGTCGTATAGGGCTAACTATAGTCGTATAGGGCTAACTACAGTCGTATAGGGACTAACTCGGACTAAAATAGTATAGGGCTAACTACAGTCAGTAATATAGGGCTAATTAAGTCGTATAGGGCTAACTATAGTCGTATAGGGCTAACTGTAGTCGTATAGGGCTAACTATACGTATAGGGCTAACTCGTATAGGGCTAACTACAGTCGTTTAGGGCTAACTACAGTTGTATAGGGCTAACTACAGTTTTATAGGGACTAACTCTAGTCGTATAGGGCTAACTACAGTCGTATAGGGCTAACTATAGTCGTATAGGACTAACTATAGTCATATAGGGCTAAGTATAGTCGTATAGGGCTAACTATAGTCGTATAGAGCTAACTACAGTCGTATAGGACTAACTATAGTCATACAGGGCTAAGTCTAGTCATATAGGTCTAACTACAGTCATATAGGGCTAATTATAGTCGTATAGGGCTAACTGTAGTCATATAGGGCTAACTATAGTCGTATAGGGCTAACTATAGTCGTATAGAGCTAACTACAGTCGTATAGGACTAACTATAGTCATACAGGGCTAAGTCTAGTCATATAGGTCTAACTACAGTCATATAGGGCTAATTATAGTCGTATAGGGCTAACTGTAGTCGTATAGGGCTAACTATAGTCGTATAGGGCTAACTACAGTTGTATAGGGCTAACTACAGTCGTATAGGGCTAACTAAGTCGTATAGGGCTCTAAACGTATAGGGCTAACTACAGTCGTATAGGGCTAACTACAGTCGTATAGGACTAACTACAGTCGTATAGGACTAACTATAGTCGTACAGGGCTAAGTCTAGTCATATAGGTCTAACTACAGTCGTATAGGGCTAACTACAGTCGTATAGGGCTAACTACAGTCGTATAGGGCTAACTATAGTCGTATAGGGCTAACTATAGTCATACAGGGCTAAGTCTAGTCATATAGGTCTAACTACAGTCGTATAGGGCTAACTATAGTCGTATAGGGCTAACTATAGTCGTATAGGGCTAACTACAGTCGTATAGGGCTAACTACAGTCGTATAGGGCTAATTATAGTCGTATAGGGCTAACTATAGTCGTATAGGGCTAACTATAGTCATATAGGGCTAACTACAGTCGTATAGGGCTAACTACAGTCGTATAGAGCTAATTATAGTCGTATAGGGCTAACTATAGTCGTATAGGGCTAACTATAGTCATATAGGGCTAACTACAGTCGTATAGGGCTAATTATAGCTAACTCGTATAGGGCTAATTATAGTCGTATAGGGCTAACTATAGTCATATAGGGCTAACTACAGTCGTATAGGGCTAATTATAGTCGTATAGGGCTAACTACAGTCGTATAGGGCTAACTACAGTCGTATAGGCTAACTACAGTCGTATAGGGCTAACTACAGTCGTATAGGGCTAACTACAGTCGTATAGGGCTAACTACAGTCGTATAGGGGCTAACTACAGTCGTATAGGGCTAACTACAGTCGTATAGGGCTAACTACAGTCGTATAGAGCTAATTATAGTCGTATAGGGCTAACTACAGTCGTATAGGGCTAACTACAGTCGTATAGGGCTAACTACAGTTGTATAGGGCTAATTATAGTCGTATAGGGCTAACTACAGTCGTATAGGGCTAACTACAGTCATATAGGGCTAACTGCAGTCGTATAGGGCTAACTACAGTCGTATAGGGCTAACTATAGTCCTATAGGGCTAACTATAGTCGTATAGGGCTAACTACAGTCGTATAGGGCTAACTATAGGGCTAACTACAGTCGTATAGGGCTAACTATAGTCGTACAGGGCTAAGTCTAGTCATATACAGTCGTATGTAGGGCTAACTACAGTCGTATAGGGCTAACTACAGTCGTATAGGGCTAACTATAGTCGTATAGGGACTATAACTAACTAGTCGTATAGGGCTAACTATAGTCGTATAGGGCTAACTACAGTCGTATAGGGCTAACTACAGTCGTATAGGGCTAACTATAGTCATACAGGGCTAAGTCTAGTCATATAGGTCTAACTACAGTTGTATAGGGCTAACTATAGTCGTATAGGGCTAACTATAGTCGTATAGGGCTAACTATAGTCGTATAGGGCTAACTACAGTCGTATAGGGCTAACTATAGTTGTATAGGGCTAACTACAGTCGTATAGGGCTAACTACAGTCGTATAGGGCTAATTATAGTCGTATAGGGCTAACTATAGTCGTATAGGGCTAACTATAGTCGTATAGGGCTAACTATAGTCGTATAGGGCTAACTACAGTCGTATAGGGCTAACTAACTATAGTACAGTCGTATAGGGCTAACTACAGTCGTATAGGGCTAACTACAGTCCTATAGGGCTAACTATAGTCGTATAGGGCTAACTATAGTCGTATAGGGCTAACTACAGTCGTATAGGGCTAACTATAGGGCTAACTACAGTCGTATAGGGCTAACTATAGTCATATAAGGTTAAATATTGTCGTATAGGGCTAACTATAGTCATACAGGGCTAAGTCTAGTCATATAGGTCTAACTACAGTCGTATAGGGCTAACTATAGTCGTATAGGACTAACTATAGTCGTATAGGGCTAACTATAGTCGTATAGGGCTAACTATAGTCGTATAGGGCTAACTATAGTCGTATAGGGCTAACTACAGTCGTATAGGGCTAACTACAGTCGTATAGGGCTAACTACAGTCGTATAGGGCTAACTACAGTCGTATAGGGCTAACTATAGTCATACAGGGCTAAGTCTAGTCATATAGGTCTAACTACAGTCGTATAGGGCTAACTATAGTCGTATAGGGCTAACTACAGTCGTATAGGGCTAACTACAGTCGTATAGGGCTAACTATAGTCATAAAATGGTAAATATTGCCGCATAGGGCTAACTATAGTCATACAGGGCTAAGTCTAGTCATATAGGTCTAACTATAGTCATATAGGGCTAATTATAGTCATCCAGTGCTAACTCTAGTCACATAGGGTTAACGCTAGTCACATAGGGCTAACTCTAGTCATATAGGGCTAACTCTAGTCATATAGGGCTAACGTTAGTCACATAGGGCTAACTCTAGTCATATAGGGCTACCTATAGTCATATAGGGCTAACTCTAGTCATATAGGGCTAACGTTAGTCACATAGGGCTAACTCTAGTCATATAGGGCTACCTATAGTCATATAGGACTAACTATAGGGCAGTGCATAATTGGCCCATCATCGTGGGGGTTAGGGTTTGGCCAGGGTAGACCGTCATTGTAAAAAATAATTTGTTCTGACTTTCCTAGTTAAACAAAGGTTAAATAAAAAAAGAATACAAAAATGATTATTAGGTCTGCTGATCTCTAGGGGGGAGGTTAAACAGACCTGGGTAATAGATCTGATGGTCTTTAGTGGGGAGGTCAAACAGGCCTGGGTAATAGATCTGATGGTCTTTAGTGAGGAGGTTAAACAGACCTGGGTAATAGATCTGATGGTCTTTAGTGGGGAGGTCAAACAGGCCTGGGTAATAGATCTGATGGTCTTTAGTGAGGAGGTCAAACGGGCCTGGGTAATATCTGCTGGACTCTAGTGGGGAGGTCAAACAGGCCTGGGTAATAGATCTGATGGTCTTTAGTTTGGAGGTCAAGCAGGCCTGGGTAATGGATCTGCTGCTCTTAAACATTATATAAAATAGCAGTGTTTTTTAAACTTATTAATATCAGGGTTATTTTGGCACATTACTTAATAAAGAACCTAAATAACTTTAATGAAAGGAGTGCTGTAAATGTTTGAATAACACCTTCTCAAATTTGCAGGCTCAGGTTGGAGGGTATGTCTTGTCAATGCACATGTGTCTGGCTGTTCTTTTAAGTGTGACCTCAACTGCAGGTCAGTCATCCTGTGTGGGTCTCACTCTCTCACTCGGTCGAGTGGAAAATTACAGGGTGATTATCGTCACACACAAAGCTGGTCACTAACAGCAGCCCCTTACCTCTACAAATTAACATAGTGCAAAGCTGCCATCACAAATTAACATATATTTTGATTTATTTAACACCTTTTTGTTATTTCATAGTTTTGATGTCTTCACTATTATTCTACAATGTATAAAATAGTAAAAATAAAGAAAATCCTTGGAATGAGTAGGTGTGTTCAAATTTTTGACTGGTACTGTATATACAGGACATACAGTAACACCTAGTTAATGTATACACAGGACATATGGTACCACCTAGTTAATGTATACACAGGACATATGGTACCACCTAGTTAATGTATACACAGGACATATGGTACCACCTAGTTATATCCAGGGAATACTACCACAGGAGGTTGGTGGCAACTTCATTGTGGAGGACTGGCTTGTGGTAATGGCTGGAGTAGAATGACTAGAATGGTATCAAAAACATCAAACACATGGTTCCAGGTTTCCACGTGTTTGATGCCATTCCACTCACTCCGTTCCAGCCATTATTATTAGCCATCCTCCCCTCAGCAGCCTCCTGTGGAAACACTGCATGTGATGTTGTCTTTGTGGCCTCAGATACAAACTCTTTATTTAAACAACTTATTCTGTTGTGCACTTGAGTGAGGACCCAAAAGCGGTTTAACAAAAACAGAGTCTTTTAATGTAAACACAGGGAAGACATAGATCCTCTTCAGATGTAGATAATGGAAAAATAGACAACACGCAGAGAGGGCGACAAATGAAACAAAAAGTCCTTCTGATAATTACAAGAGAGCCCCCTTCTTAGCAGCAGAGGAGAATAGCTGGGTTAGCGGCGACAGGCTGCAGGTCTATCTGGGTAGGCGCGGGTCGTAGAGGAACAGTGGTACAGTGGTACCTGATCTCACGTAGCATCAGATGAACTGGACACAGTACAAACGATAAGACAGTTAGCTGAGTACAGGATGCACTTGCCAGGCAGATTCCGACAGGACAAGGGTGAAGCAAACGAGACGATAGTTTGTTTCTGGCATGAGAAACTCAAACGAGAATCTGACAAAGAAAGAAGCAGGAACAGAGAGAGAAATAGAGACCTAATCAGAGGGAAAAAGGGAACAGGTGGGAAAAGAGGGAAAAGAGATGAGGAACAGCTGGAGGAGGAGAGAAAGAGAAGGTAACCTAATACGACCAGCAGAGGGAGACAGAGTGAAGAGAAAGAACAGGAACAAGACATAATATGACAAGACATGACATATTCACATTTGAATCAATATTGTAAGTTACCTGTGTGTATTACCAGATAAGTACTAGGCATATCTTGAACTACAGCAGAAGAGTTTAACAATAGCTAGTAACAAAAACCCAATCCATCATGTTGGGACTAATACTACTTGTTCTACTGAGTACAACAAACCATTTTATGTTTTAGCTGTTAAATGTTTTATTGCCCATACAAATTAAGTATTCATATTCAGATAAAACCTGAGAACAATCTCTCTGTACGGCAGATGACTGACTGACCAGTCTATTCTTTGCTACACTAGTTTGGAGCATTACTGGTACCGCCTCCCCTTGATGGGCGGAGCTAAAGGCTATGACATTAATAACACTTTGCTATCTTCATTTAGGGGTGGGTCAGGACTCTCTCACTCCATTTGTAACTGACTATCAGTATGGATTCTTTTTTGTATACTGTAACCTTTTTCCTTTCCCCTACTCTGAGGGGAGGTGATTGAGTTGAGGCTAGTTCGAGGTTGAGGCTCTGTGAAACAAAGGCAGGGCTTTAGTGTTTTGACCTAGTTTGTTATTTATTTTTTAAATTCACAAAAAAATATATAATTATTATATGTTTTGATAAATATACCAATACATTCCCCTATTTTAACCTCTTTTATACATATTGGTTTAATACCAGCTGTGTTTCATATTGGGTTAATACCAGTTGTGTTTCATATTGGGTTAATACCAGTTGTGTTTCATATTGGGTTAATATACCAGTTGTGTTTCATACTGGGTTAATACCAGTTGTATTTCATATTGGGTTAATATACCAGTTGTGTTTCACATTGGGTTAATACCAGTTGTGTTTCATATTGGGTTAATACCAGTTGTGTTTCACATTGGGTTAATATACCAGTTGTGTTTCACGTTGGGTTAATACCAGTTGTGTTTCATATTGGTTTAATACCAGTTGTGTTTCACATTGGGTTAATACCAGTTGTGTTTCATGTTGGGTTAATACCAGTTGTGTTTCATATTGGGTTAATACCAGTTGTGTTTCACGTTGGGTTAATACCAGTTGTGTTTCATATTGGGTTAATACCAGTTGTGTTTCACATTGGGTTAATACCAGTTGTGTTTCACGTTGGGTTAATACCAGTTGTGTTTCATATTGGGTTAATACCAGTTGTGTTTCATATTGGGTTAATACCAGTTGTGTTTCATGTTGGGTTAATATACCAGTTGTGTTTCATATTGGGTTAATACCAGTTGTGTTTCACGTTGGGTTAATACCAGTTGTGTTTCATATTGGGTTAATACCAGTTGTGTTTCACATTGTGTTAATACCAGTTGTGTTTCACGTTGGGTTAATACCAGTTGTGTTTCATTGTGGAACAAAGGGCATCAGTCTAATCTATGTATCTGGGAAGGCTCTTTTGATGTTGTCAACAGGATGCATCAATAATGAAAGGGATGTGCTATTACACTGGGTCCTTCTCCTCCACATCTGTTTCACTCAAACAGCCACCCACACAGCCCTAGAGCACCGGCCCCTAGCTGTACAACCATTTACTTTCTCATCCAAACAGCAAGAATGAAAAAAGAGCTTCAGCAGAACACAAAAAGCTTGTCTTGTACCACCACCTGGTCTGGATCCCAGGGTACCTGTCTCTAGTCTTAAATCATGAGTTTGACAAGAGTAGAGCACTTTCGGTACAAAGCTAAACTTGTGATGATGATGATGTTGACGATGATGATGATTCATCTCGTGATTCAAAACAAATCATCATCAAACTTTTAGATGTTTACTGAAACTGCTCTATTTTGTTAACTGCTGACATGCACAATTGTTTGGGACTGTATCCAGCGGACTAACAAAACGTTTAAAACATTTTGGGGGAGAAAATATCCCTTTAAGAAAAACTATAGCTTTTCTTCCATTGAGTGAATTAATGTTCTGCTTGATCATGATTTTTATACATGTTTTATTAAATGTGTGATATTCTCATATTTTCAAATTCTCTGTGTAGAAGGGGCACTGACTTACAAATGTAAGTATTATTAATGTTACATTTTAGAATGATGATGCTAAGTTCACTGGCTAAGTTCCTCTGCACATAGATGACGTTCACTCCCAGTCTGAGTACCTGACATCCGAGTACACAGTCTCCTGTGGTGTCTCTCTTCTTTCTTCCTCTTTTAGTTTTCCTCTTAGAGAAATTCAATGCAGCATAATTGACATATCTCCATCTTGATCCTAAGGAGGAACATATTTTAGAAACACATACATATTTTTCAGTTAAATGTTTTTCATATTACATTTTCAAAGCATTAAAGGTTATGCTCACAGAAATACTAAAAGTTTCTATTAGACAGCAGGCCACATATTGGTTGGAAAATACTTAATACGAATTACTGTCACATTATTAATCACATAGACTCATTTTCAAGGGTTATCATGAGCTATGTAGTAGAGTCATTGACGAATTTCACCCTGAAATTGGAATTGATCCATTTCACAATGTAAATATACCTGCTCTCCCCTTAATCCATCATGTCTTCCTCCCCGACAGGCATCTACTGCTTCAATAGAAAACAAACAATAAATCAACGCTGTTGAAACTCCAAAAGCTGAAAGCTGGACGAGAGAGCTTGGTTGAATGTTTTTGTAAAGCTGGCTTTATATACTTTTTCTACTTTTTTCAAGTAGCAAACCTACACAAGCTACTGGGGAATCCATGCCTGCTAACTTTTTATTTTCCTTCCACCCCAGTAGCCGGACACAGCTCTGGTCTGGTGGAAGTGTCGCTGCCATGTCGGCTCTCCATTGCCGACTGGCCAGTGCTCAGTAGGGTTCCATCCGTATTACTTATTTACCCATTATTTTACCAGGTCATTTGCAGCAACAACCTGGGGAATAGTTACAGGGGAGAGGAGGGGGATGAATGAGCCAATTGTAAACTGGGGATTATTAGGTGACCGTGATGGTTTGAGGGCCAGATTGGGAATTTTGCCAGGACACCGGGGTTAACACCCCTACTCTTACGATAAGTGCCATGGGATCTTTAATGACCTCAGAGAGTCAGGACACCCGTTTAAGGGGTCTCCCCCTTCTCTGGAGATCGGAGCTGTTCTCGACCCAACCAACCAGCCATGGAGATACGTCACTCGCCGTGGAAGTCGAAAAAAGCGTTCTCTGGCAACGGGAGTCTCCTTGGAGATGTTGAGGCTGGACCTGACACAGACCAGAAACGGCGTTGCTACCCTGGATCCAGAGGTTCCGGCGCCTTCTTCCTTGGGGGCTTCCGATTCAAGATCGGATCCGGAGGTACCTGTGTCTTCGTCCTCTGTTCTGTCTGCCTCTCCGGTGGCTTGTACCTCAGGTTCAGATCAATCAATCAATAAATCAATCAAATTTATTTATAAAGCCCTTCTTAAATCAGCTGATGTCACAAAGTGCTGTACAGAAACCCAGCCTAAAACCCCAAACAGCAAGCAATACAGTGTAGAAGCACGGTGGCTTGGAAAAACTCCCTAGAAAGGCCAGAACCTAGGAAGAAACCTAGAGAGGAACCAGGCTATGAGGGGTGGCCCTTCCTCTTCTGGCTGTGTCGGGTGGAGATTATAACAGAACATGGCCAAGATGTTAAAAATGTTCATAGATGACCAGCACGGTCAAATAATAATAATCAAAGTTGTTGTTGAGGGTGCAACAGGTCAGCACCTCAGGAGTAAATGTCAGTTGACTTTTCATAGCCGATCTTTCAGAGTATCTCTAAAGCTCCTGCTGTCTCTAGAGAGTTGAAAACAGCAGGTCTGGGTCAGGTAGCACGTCCGGTGAACAGGTCAGGGTTCCGTAGCCGCAGGCAGAACAGTTGAAACTGGAGCAGCAGCACGGCCACGTGGACTGGGGACATCAAGGAGTCATCAGGCCAGGTAGTCCTGAGGCATGGTCCTCCTCCTCCGAGAGAAAGAAAGATCCTCGGAGCTCTTACCTTCATCAGACCATGAGGCTGCCTGAGAGACCGGCGCATTCAACATCACCAGCTGACATCAGGCAATTCTATGGTGAGAAACATCTCCGTTCCCAAGGCAAAAACCCTGTGCTACCCAGGAGCACAAGTACAGGACGTCACAAGGCTGCTTCCAACTGTGCTACGACAATTGACGGGAGCTGACACTGTCGTAGTCCATGTGGTGTCATACGATATCAGGAAGGCTAGCTCAGAACATCTGAAAATGGAATATAAACAACTGATTTTATCATTAAAAGACAATAATTTCAGGTACCATCATTGGGCCACGGGTGTGAAAGATTCAGCAGGCTACTGGCATTACACATCTGGCTACAAGATTACTGTACCTCTTCTGGAGTCACTTTTATAGATAACTTTGACACCTTCTGGAAACAGAAGATACTCTACAGGACTGACAGAGTCCATCCAAATCATCTTGGCTCCTGGACTCTGTCCACGCATTTCAGGGCTGCGTTGAAACAATGACTTATCAATGACCCAAGACCAACTCAGTTAATCCCTACCATTGTGACAATTAGTCATCATAATGTTGCATCAAATGTATATTATCCTAGGGGCGTTGGCAGACACAATGTAAGTATCTTAATTTATGCCCCCGAATTGCCCTTAATTCCTTTGATCCTTCAGCTATTGTATGCAGTAATCATGAGTAATCATGAGCCTATGAACCAGAGTTACACTGTTAACACTGCGATGGTGTGTAGGAAGACCACTTTGTGCAGCTGGATAATATGTGTGAAATGCTTGATAATGTATGTGATATCAACATAGAAGTATATTTTCTGGGTATATTTTCTCATCAAGCTGCCCACTCAAGAAAAAGCTTCAAACTGTAACCTGTGCCTGCAACCTGGTTCAGGTTGTCAGTTAACCTACCAGGGTATTTACAAACAGCACAGGAATGAAATCATCAACATGTATTGATCACATCTTTACTAATGCTGCAGAAATTTGCTTCAAAGCAGTATCCAGACCTATAGGACGTAGTGATCACAATATAATTGCCATATCTAGAAAAACAAAAGTTTCAAAGGTTGGGCCTAATATACTGTAAAAAAAGGTCATACAATAAGTTTTGTTGTGAATATTTTGATTCATATGTTGATGATGGTCTGTGGTGTGTAATGAGGAGCAACCAGATGCAGCACTTTACACATTTATGAAATTGCTTATTCCAATTATTAATAAGCACAAACCCATTAAGAAAATGACTGTAAAAACTGTTTCATCTCCTTGGATTGATAAGGAATTGAAAAATTGTATGATTGAGAGGGATGGGGCAAAAGGTATGGCAAATAAGTCTGGCAGTCCAACTGATTGGCAAACGTAGAGCAAATTAAGAAATCATGTGACTTAACTAAATAAAGACAAAGAGAAACTATGAAACAAAGATGAAGGATTTAAAGAATGATAGTAAGACGCTTTGGAGCACCATAAATGACATTTTCAGAACAAAAGCAAACTCGGCTCCATCATTCATTGAATCAGATGGCTCATTCATCACAAAACCAACTAATATTGCCAACTACTTTGATGACTTTTTCATTGGCAAGATAAGCAAACTTAGGGATGCCATGCCAGCAACAAACGCTGACACTACACATCCAAGTATATCTGACAAAATTATGAAAGACAACAATTGTGCTTATGAATTCCGTAAAGTTAGTGTGGAAGAGGTGAAAAAAAATATTGTTGTCTATCAACAATGACAAGCCACCGGGGTCTGACAATCTGGATGGAAAATTACTGAAGATGATCGTGGACGATATTGCCACTCCTTTTTGCCACATCTTCAGTTTAAGCCTACTAGAAAGTGTGTGCCCTCAGGCCTGGAGGGAAGCTAAAGTAATTTAGCTACCCAAGAATAGTAAAGCCCCATTTACTGGCTCAAATAGCCGACCAATCAGCCTGTTACCAACCCTTAGTAAACTTCTGGAAAAAAATGGTGTTTGACCAGATACAATGCTATTTCACAGTTAACAAATTGACAACAGACTTTCAGCATGCTTATAGGGAAGGACACTCAACAAGCACAGTACGTACACAAATGACTGATGATTGGCTGACAGAAATTGATGATAAAATGATTGTGGGGGCTATTCTTGTTAGACTTCAGTGCAGCTTTTGACATTATCGATCAAAGTCTGCTACTGGAAAAACGTATGTGTTATGGCGTGACACCCCTTCCTATAATGTGGATAAATAGTTACTTGTCTAACAGAACACAGAGGGTGTTCTTTAATGGAAGCCTCCCAAACATATTCCATGTAGAATCAGGAATTCCCCAGGGTAGCTATTTAGTCCACTTACTTTTTTCAATCTTTACTAACAAAATTCCACTGGCTATGAGTAAGGCCAGTGTGCCTATGTATGAGGATGACTCAACACTATACACGTCAGCTACTACAGCGATTGAAATGACTGCAACACTTAACAAAGAGCTGCAGTTAGTTTCAGAATGGGTAGCAAGGAATAAGCTAGTCTTAAATATTTCCAAAAATAAAAGCATTGTATTTGGGACAAATCGTTCACTAAACCCTAAACCTCAACCTTGTCTCGTAATGAATAATGTGGAAATTGAGCAAGTTGAGGTGGCTAAACTGCTTGGAGTAACCCTGGATTGTACTGTCATGGTCAAAACATATTGATATAACAGTAGCTAAGATGGGGAGAAGTCTGTCCATAATAAAGCGCTTCTCTGCCTTCTTAACAACACTATCAACAAGACAAGTCCTACAGGCCCTAGTTTTGACGCACTTAGACTGCTGTTCAGTTGTGTGGTCAGGTGCCACAAGGAGGGATTTGGAAAAATTGCAGTTGGCTCAGAACATGGCAGCACGGCTGGCCCTTAAAAGTACACGGAGAGCTAACATTAATGACATGCATGCCAATCTCTCATGGCTCAAAGTGGAAGAGAGATTGACTTCATCATTACTTTTTAAAAATGATCATATCTTTTAAATTTAATTTCCAAAACATACAATATACTTGCAGTGAAGCCTCTCAGTGAAGACTCCCATTCAGAGCGACACACAGAAGCATCCAGGTTCAATGCCCTGCTCAAGGGCACGTTGACAGATCACCCACCAGGCCAAAAAATGTGAACCCGAACCCTCCAAGAACCCCCCACAGTTCCCCAATAGCTGTCCATCAACCATTCGAGACCCCTCCCACAGTCTCCCCAGAAGAAAAATCTAAATAAAAAATACCATTAATTCCATTCCCCAACCGCAAGAACCCCCCCCATATGCACCAACAACCAAGAGAATGAACTAAAGAGAAAGAAGAAAAAGGCAGAAGAAAACACAAAACAACAATGCAAAAAAGAAAAATGAACAAAGGACATCAAGGACAACTACAATCATAGCAGCAATGCCAACTGTATATGTTACATCATTACTTGTTTTTATAAGAGATGTTGACAAGCTGAATGGACCAAGCTGTCTGTTTAAAATACTACCACACAGCTCGGACACTCATGCATACCCCACAAGACATGCCACCAGAGGTCTCTTCACAGTCCCCAAGTTCAGAACAGACTATGGGAGGCCCACAGTACTATATAGATCCATGACGACATGGAACTCTATTCCACATCAGGTAACTGATGCAAGCAGTAGAATCAGAATAAAAAAAACAGGTAAAAATACACCTTATGGAACAATGTCGACTGTGAAGAGACACACACAAAGGTACAGACACATGCATACTCACACATTGTGATAATGTTGTGTGGTGGAATTGAACATGTTGGCTGTGGATATGTGGTGGTGTAGGGATGTTATATGATGTACTGTTTAATCTTTAGCTCACTTAGTACAAACATAGTTCACTGTTTCATCTTTTGTTTTATATGTAATGTGGGTGCTTTGGTGTTTGGACCCCAGGAAGTGTAGCTGCTGCCTTGGCTGCAGCTTATGGGGATCCCTAATAAATAGAAATGGAAATACAAACATAAGAGACAACATCTCTTACATAGCAGGAGACTGAAAAGATTTGTCATGGGCCCTCAGATCCTCAAAAAGTTCTACAGCTGCACCATTGAGAACATCTTGACTGGCTGCATCACTGCTTGGTATGGCAGCTGCTTGGCATCCGACTGCAAGGCTACCCCAACCCCGGTCAACAGCTCCGCACCCCTCGCAGCTACTTGCCCAAGCCTCCCCAGCTACTCCTTCACCCAATTTCAGATAGCAGATGTTCTGAAAGAGTTGCAAAACCTGGACCCATACAAATCAGCTGGGCTAGACAATCTGGACCCTCTCTTTCTAAAATGATCCCCCGTAATTGTTGCAACCCCTATTACCAGTCTGTTCAACCTCTCTTTCGTATCTTCCGAGATCCCTAAAGATTGGAAAGCTGCCGCGGTCATCCACCACTTTGAAGGGGGTGACACTCTAGACCCAAACTGTTATAGACCTATATCCATCCTGCCCTGCCTTTCTAAAGTCTTCTAAAGCCAAGTTAATAAACAGATCACTGACCATTTCGAATCCCAACGTACCATTTCGAAACCCAATCTGTTTTCCGAGCTGGCCGCGGGTGAACCTCAGCCACACTCAAGGTACTAAACGATATAATAACCGCCATCGATAAAAAACAGTACTGTGCAGCCGTCTTCATCGACCTGGCCAAGTCTTTCAACTTTGTCAATCACTGTATTCTTATCGGCAGACTCAACAGCCCTAGTTTCTCAAATAACTGCCTCACCTGGTTCACCAACTACTTCTCAGACATAGTTCAGTTTGTCAAATCGGAGGGCCTGTTGTCTGGACCTCTGGCAGTCTCTATGGGGTACCACACGGTTCAATTCTCGGGCCGACTCTTTTCTCTGTATATATCAACGATGTCGCTCTTGCTGCTGGTGATTCCCTGATCGACCTCTATGCAGACGACACCATTCTGCATACATCTGGCCATTCTTTGGACACTGTGTTAACAAATCTCCAAACGAGCTTCAATGCCATACATCACTCCTTCCATGGCCTCCAACTGCTCTTAAACGTTAGTAAAACCAAATGTATGCTTTTCAACCGTTCGCTGCCCGCCCGCCCGACTAGCATCACTACTCTGGACGGTTCTGACTTAGAATATATGGACAACTACAAATACCTACAGTAGGTGTCTGGCTAGACTGTAAACTCTCCTTCCAGACTCATATTAAACATCTCCAATCCAAAATTAAATCTAGACTCGGCTTCCTATTTTGCAACAAAGCTTCTTTCACTCACGCTGCCAAATATACCCTCGTAAAACTGACTATCCTACTGAGCCTTGACTTTGGCGATGTCATTTACAAAATAGCCTCCAATACTCTACTCAGCAAACTGGATGCAGTCTATCACAGTGCTATCTGTTTTGTCACCAAAGCCCCACATACCACCCACCACGCGACCTGTATGCTCTCGTCGGCTGGCCCTCGCTACATATTCGTCGCCAGACCCACTGGCTACAGGTCATCTAAAAGTCTATGCTAGGTAAAGCTCCACCTTATCTCAGCTCACTGGTCACGATAACAACACCCACCTGATGCACGCGCTCCAGCAGGTATATCTCTCTGGTCATCCCCAAAGCCAACACCTCATTTGGCCACCTTTCCTTCCAGTTCTCTGCTGCCAATGACTGGAATGAATTGCAAAAATTGCTGAAGCTGGAGACTTATATTTCTCTCACTAACTTTAAACATCAGCTATCTGAGCAGCTTACCGATCACTGCAGCTGTACATAGCCCATCTGTAAATAGCCCATCGAATCTACCTACCTCATCCCCATATTGTTTTTATTTACTTTTCTGCTCTTTTGCACACCAGTATTTCAACTTTTTAACCAGTCCGGGGCCTGCAGCGAGGGTCCCCAGTCCGGGACCTGCAGCGAGGGTCCCCAGTCCAGGGCCCGCAGCGAGGGTCCCCAATCCTGGGCCCGCAGCGAGGGTCCCCAGTCCAGGGCCCGCGGAGAGTGTCCCCAGTCCGGGGTCGGCGACGAGGGTCCCCGCACCAGAGATGCCACCAAAGTGGGGGAAGCCAGAGGTGGAGCGGGGTCTGTCACACCCTGACTGTAGAGATCTTTTTTTTTCTATGTTTGGTTGGTCAGGGTGTGACTCGGGTGGGAAACACTATGTTTTTTATTCCTATGTTTTGGCCGGGTATGGTTCTCAATCACGGACAGCTGTCTTTCGTTGTCTCTGATTGGTAATCATACTTAGGTAGCCTGTTTTGCCACCTTAGTTTTGTGGGATGTTGTTTTTGTTCAGCTCTGTGTAACCTACCGAACGTTACGTTCGTTTTCCTTTTGTTGTTTTTAGGTGTTCATTTTTAATAAAGACAAAATGTACGCCTACACGCTGCACCTTGGTCCGATCATTTCGACGAGCGTAACAAGTATAGAGTCACTGGGTCCCCAGGACGAACTTGAGTTTGATACCGAACATCATTGCATTGTGTCACATCTGTAAAAACACATTTTATAACCATGACAATTAAAATACAACTATTGCCTACGTTATAAAGTGATAATGTAATGCATTTACACCTTCAATTGTGTTTGAGGTGAAACATGTCCACCGTTTTTATCCATATGCACCATGTTTCCTTTAACATTTCAGATTAGTTTAATGAACTACATATTAGAAATACATGATAAGCGACTGCTTTCCCAGAGACAGATCAGGCCATCACCATGTAGAATGCTTTTCACAATCTCCATTAAGAATAGCTTTAGTCCAGAACTAGGGTCTAGGAATTAAGCCATTCATTATTGAAAAAAGTTTGGAATTTCACTTACACATCAAATTGAGAAGTACCACAATCACTCCAGTTTTGATCATCTTGGTGAGTAGCTTTTACACGTCTGGTGCAGTTGTCCTCTGCCCATGAAATGCAAAAATGGCAAGTCTATACTCACAGACCTATCTGATAGGCTGGAGAAAACTAAATCATGCTACACTTCCTGTTAAATTTTTCCACCAACAACCTGGTTGGTTATCTAAGGGACAGATATACATGAGGGGCTGGTCCAACTCAAAGTGTCATAAAAAATCACCCCCCTCCTCAAAGTTAAAAATATTTTCAAATGACCCTCCTGTTCTACTGTAAAATAGACTGAACACTCTCCCCCTTATAGAATTTACTCAAAATAATGTTTACAACCACAAATAACAATAACTGTGTTTATAAATGTGGATATTGACTTTGTCACTTTAGCTTGCTTTTGTGGCACAGTCGATGCCACGCAGGGCTATGGGCCCGAAGGTTGAGGGTTCACCGACCATTGCAGATGTGCTCACTCTCCCTGCCTGTTTCATTACACTACGATCAGAGCCAGCTGCAAACAATGATCAGCTAGAGGGAATCAGATTTTCTACATTTTGATGCTGTATTTATAATTATATAAAATATATGCAATGGATTTTCCACCGACAAGTTTATGTGCCAATGCACCACACAACCAATAAACAAAGCTTACCGACTTCGGGCACTTCATTATCATGGTTTTCAGTTTCAACACCACAATAACTAGACTATGGCAACAAACAGAAAATACATCCCTCCCAACCTTGTAGACTCACCAAGTATCGAAGGCTTTGCTTAACAATCTCTGAATGTCATTAAACTTTTTGGTGTTTTGTTTCAGATGTCTCTTTCCATTCATCAATTGTCACGATCGTCGTAAAGAGGATGAGACCAAGGCGTAGCGTGAATAGAGTTTCACATATTTTTAATCAACTGAAACTCACCGAAACAAAACAGCCCTAGACATACAAAACCCTAGACATACAACACTAGACATACAACACTAGACATACAACACTAGAGGACCCACCCTTGTCACACCCTGACCTAACCAAAATATATAGAAAACAGAGATATCTAAGGTCAGAGCGTGACATCAATTGGTCTGCTGCACATTTGGATTGATTGATTGATTGATTGACCTTATTTGTCAGTAAAGAAAATACATTTTTTTTGTGTATTGGACAATAAAGTCGGTGACCTATTTCCATTGTGGTCCCTATTTTGTATGTAAATATGTAAATACATCTACAATTACATAGAAACAGACACATTACAGAGATAGAGACTAAAAATGCTCCACCTCCAGATGAGAGGGGAGTTCAGGTACAATTCTTACAAGTTTGTTTGGCTGGAAGCATAATCCTTAGATGTTTGTGGCTGCTGGTGAACCATGATGTGCAGGCATAATCAAAGTGACACTGGACTAGCCCACTTGCCAGAGTCTTTAGGGTGTCTTTAGCTAGGTTTCCATCCAATTAGTGACAGATGTTCATGTGAATATTTTACAATCTTCATAAAAACAATATGCCATATGATTTTTTAAATTGACATCCATATGCATTCAGATCCAACCTGGCACAGCCAGCATCATCAATAAATGAGGGATGTTGGCCATATGAGCCACATTTACGTGTCCTTAAAAACAGCCTATAACAAATGACAAAACACTATTCCTTGTGTCCACCTCATTGTTCAGTTGTCAGAGATCTGAGCACTAAATGTATCAGGGCATTGTGTACAAAGGCTTAGGTGTCCACCGTGATATTCATATTTTATATATATACAGTTCAAATCGGAAGTTTACATTCACTTAGGTTGGAGTCATTAAAACTCGTTTTTCATCCACTTCATAAATTTCTTGTTAACAAACTCTAGATTTGGCAAGTTGATTAAGACATTTACATTGTGCATTACACAAGTAATTTTTCCAACAATTGTTTACAGACAGATTATTTCACTTAAAATTCACTGTATCATAATTCCAGTGGGTCAGAAGTTAACATATACTAAGTGGACTGTGCCTTTAAACAGTACACCTCCAATTGACTCAAAGGATGTCAATTATTAGAAGCTTCAAAAAGCATGACATAATTTTCAGGAATTTTCCAAGCTGTTTAAAGGCACAGTCAACTTCGTGTAGTCTGTCTGTAAACAATTGTTGGAAAAATTACTTGTGTCATGCAAAAAGTAGATATCCTAACCGACTTGCCAAAACTATAGTTTGTTAACAAGAAATATGTGGAGTGGTTGAAAAACAAGTTTTAATGACTCCAACCTAAATGTATGTAAACTTCTGACTTCAATTGTATGAAAAAATGAAAAACAGACTATTTTCACGGGATAAGACAAACACACATCCGACTGCTACGCCATCTTGTATTGTGTGTTGAAAGCATGGGGTGCTTCCACACTGGAAGTTCCAGACACTTGTAGAATCCATGCCAAGGCGCATTGAAGCTGTTCTGGTGACTCGTGGTAGCCCAATGCCCTATTAAGACACTTGGTTGGTGTTTCCTTTATTTTGGCAGCTACTTGTGGCAGCTGGTTACATGAACACTGGAACAGCTGGTTAGGGGAAATGTCTCGAGTCACACAAAAGGGAATATAACATTGTGGATAAAGTTCGTAATTACACAATCTCATGTGTACAACATCTTAAGACATGCATCCCTACACTGAGAGCTTTGACATTTCTAAAATGACATATTTGGGTGTTTTTGGAGCCTTTGTTCATGTTTTTTCAGGGCCTCTGTACCACACAATAATGAGGAAGTGATTTGCTATTTGAGGTAAGTTTCTAAAAATTTGAAATGACAAAAAGGTGTCTGGACCCTTCTATAACATGCCATTTACATCAAAAATAGACATTTGGTTGTACAAAATAAATATCAAACCAAATGAAATTGTATAGGTCACATACACATATTTAACAGATGTTGTTGTGGGTGTAGCGCAATGCTTGTAAATGCTTGTATCCTTTAAGACGTTCCTGAGTGGTCCACTGGTTACTGCCTGTTTAGCCTGACACTTGAGAGCTTTCAGGTAATCAACCCAGTCTACCTTAAATGATCCCAAACCACTTCGATATAGGACTTCACAGGGTTGTAGTCAAAACACCTACAAGGGAAACAAGTGCATTTTCAGTCAGATGTTTTCATGACAAAAACAATTCAATGAAACAGGACAAGATAAAAGGCTGGAAATTTATAGCAAATGTACTGTGCAGACAGACAGAAAAAATAAGAAATTCATTGATATAGTTAGTTAGACAAATGTATTTAAGTTTCAAACCACAATGATACAATTATACAAAATACAGATATTTTTAAAACCACATTGAGACCACATTTGAGACAATAAAAACAATCACAGTGAAAAATGGTACAGGCATCACCAAAATACATGACATAATCTATACACATGTATCCATACAACAACAAAAAGTACTGTGGATAGGACAATTAGGCACTTAAAAATAAACTATATATGAGACACCATAGTATACAGTAACATGTAAGCTACGGTGGGGACCTTATGACATAAGGCATGTCAGGTTCACAGAAGAAATGGGTCACGGGTTGGACAACTTTACAGGAAGTATTGAACACTATGTTCCAGCCAATGAGGTATGTTTTCAAGTTTGAATATTTGATCTTTGGTTGTCATTTAAGCACCGACCAAACAAACACCACCTCCCCAAATATTACATACCATGATGTTTAGATTAGGGGTTGCTGTGATTATTCTCAGTGCAGTGTGTAAGTAAAATTTCATCACTGGTAGAATATTAAAAATAGTTTTGTTGTGGTGCTGTGCAATTCAATACAGTTCAAGCTTCTTGAAGGGTAGGATAAATTGACATTTAGAACGTTCAACAACACACATACCATCTAAAAAGAAATTATAACTTGAGTCAGTGCAAATAAACAAAGAAAGAAAAATAAATGTATTTCATCTGGAATGATTTTCACAGACTAGTGTTTTCTCTTGTTTAACATTTGTCCTTGTCTGTGTGACAACTACAGTATCCTTGTGTTTCTGTTTCCATTTGATTTAGATGTTGACCATGTTAACCTGCTAAGTCCAGTGACCACTGTTCAACTTGGTGATCCTGTAACACTGCTATGTGTTTTCCCAGAAGAAGAATTCAGCGATGAGCAAATGCACTGGTACAAGCAAACTGTGGGACGTATTCCACAACATTTCTCATCAATGCTGCAATATTTTACAGAGCCTGTGTTTCACTCTGGATTTAATAATTCACACTTCAATGTAAAATTGGATCAGATGATGTTTTGCCTTAGTATCATGAAGATGATCCCAGAAGATGAAACCACTATTGTGCAATTGGAAGACAGATGACTGTGGAATTTAGAGATGGCACATATCTGTCTTTGACAGGTAAAATCATTTTAATATAAATGTATAAGTTATGTTAATTGGACAATAATTTGTTCAGTAATTAGACAAAATATTTGCTAAGTACATTTGTAATTTCTCAGCCTATGGAAAGATTGCAGTCAAATATGTTTATCTTATACTATTTTAAAGTCTGATAATTGCTCATTATGTTCTGATTAATTTAGGAAATGGTTAGAAGTCTGACTACAAGACAGTGGACCAGCAGCCAGAGTCTGACCCAGTCCAACCAGGAGACTCTTATCTCAATGTTTATCACAACAGTTTTGTTTGTTAAGTTATCAATAGTTATAGATGCTGAGGGTGCTACATACATATGATTCTAGAGAGCCAAACTGCAATAATTGTGTATTCACGTGACACTGACATTTCTTTCATGAAAACAACCCCAATGTGTCAGTCAGAAAAGGTCACACTACCAGACTGTAGAGCAACAGCCAGTGTCTGACCCAGTCCAACCAGAAGTTTCTGTGACTCAACGGTGTACAGTACTCTCTGAGACCTGTACAGGAGAACACAGTGTGCCTACAGACCTGTGTCTACAGCCTCTCCAAGAACAACCTCAGTCTCTCTGATGCTGGGACTTACTACTGCTGTGTCTACATGCGGGGAGATCCTGTTTGGTGAAGGAACAAAACTTAACATCATTAAAGGTACAACTTTTTATTAAATTGATAAAGCAAACATTCAAGCATATTTTATAGATACCATTATTTAGTTTAAATGGGTCAAAGCGAAATAAATTGTGTTATCAACTATGCATGCTTAACATAAAACATTAAAAAAACATGTTAAATGTATTTTCATCCCAGGAAGCACAGTGGATCCCATTGTCCTCAGCTTGGGAGTAGCAGTGGCTGTGTGTGTGATTGTAATTTTCATTCTTGCTTGTACCAAAAACAAGAGACAAACATGTTATCATTGTAAAGGTAAGTCATTTTAGAGATACATATTTATTTGTTCATTTCAAATGTGTTAGCTATGATTATTTAAATGTAAAGTCTCACCTCATTTTCTGATTCAGCGTTGAATGTTATACTGTACATTCCGTCTCCATTTTCATGCTTGGGTTTCTATCTGTTGATACAGCAAGTGTCTCTCAGCATATTCACCATGATGATAACCTCTCATCAGAGCAGTCAAGTGGTCAGGTATGTAACATCTGTATTATCCAGTGTGTGAAAATAAGAGGTACATTACCTGTTACACATGAGTGTGCATATGTAACCGATGTGAAATGGCTAGCTAGTTAGCGGTGGTGCGCGCTAATAGCGTTTCAATCGGTGACATCACTCACTTTGAGACCTTGAAGTAGTAGTTCCCCTTGCTCTGCAAGGGCTGTGGCTTTTGTGGAGCGATGGGTAAAGATGCTTCGAGGGTGACTGTTGATGTGTGCAGAAGATCCCTGGTTCGAGCCCAGGTTTGGGGCGAGGAGAGGGACGGAAGCTATACCGTTACACATATTAGTGTATATGTGTATATTTGTGAATAAATGACAAAGTACAGCAGTAACCAATGAGATGTTGCAGCAGTGTTGTGGGGCTTTAAGACGTTAAATTACCCTCATATTCAATAGCTTATTTATTGTCCAGAAATCTGTAGTGTAACTTCAAATATTTTCTTGAACAATGTCAACATGCTGAAAACATCAGTTTAGTTATTGGGTTTACAAAGTAAAGGCTTTAGAAACGTTTTTTGTTTGATTGAAACATTTTGGTTTTGCATAGCCATAGCTTGTCATTAACTAGTAGGAAAAAATATGTCACTAAGACCGGGGTTCAATCTGATACACATTCAATCTGTGTTATAGCACAGCTGACAAAAAAGCTGCATTGTCGGTGTTCCAGCGCCCTGTGCTAATAATTGAATCCTATACTCAGAATGCACATTTCCCTTGACCATGTTATTCTTAATGTTATTATTTTACTTTTCTGTTGTTGTGCACAATGGAGTTATTATTTACTGTACTCTATTCCTTAAGTGCCAAAGACATCTCTGTTAAATTACCCTGCATTGCATTTCTCTGAGAAGAAAACTAAAAGAGGAAGAAAGAAGAGAGAGACCACAGGAGAGTGTGTACTCTGATGTCAGGTACTCGAACTGGGACTGAACTTTGTTTCAGATACAGCATGGACAAAATTATGTCAGTCAAGCATCAATAAAAAAGCAGTCAAAGCATTTCTGTATGGTTCTCGCTTTGTGCATGGGGGCATTGTCATGCTGAAACAGGAAAGGGACTTCCCCAAACAAAGTTGAAGGACAGAATCATCTGGAATGTCATTGTATTCAGTAATGTTAAGATTTCCCTTCACTGGAACTAAGGGTGCTAGCCCAAACCATGAAAAACAGCCCCATACCATTATTTCTCCTCCACCAAACTTTACAGTTTGCACTATGCATTGGGGCAGGTAGCGTTCTCCTGGCATCCGCCAAACCCAGATTCGTCTGTTGGACGGCCAGATGTTGAAGCGTGATTCATCACTCCAGAGAATGCGTTTCCACTGCTCTAGAGTCCAATGGCGGCGAGCTTTACACCACTCCAGCCGATGCATGGCATTGCGCTTGGTGATCTTAGGCTTGTTTGTGGCTGCTCTGCCATGGAAACCCATTTCATTAAGCTCCCGTTGAACAGTTCTTGTGCTGACTTTGCTTCCAGAGGCAGTTTGGAACTCAGAGGTGAGTGTTGCAACCAAGGACAGACGATTTTTACACGCTATGCTTTTCAGTATTCGGCAGTCCCGTTCTATGACCTTGTGTAGCCTATCACTTTGCAGGCTGAGCCGTTGTTGCTCCTAGATGTTTCCACTTCACAATAACAGCGCTTACACTTGACCGGGGCAGCTCTAGCAGGGCGGAAACTTGATGAACTGACTTGTTGGAAAGGTGGCATTCTATGACAGTGCCACATTGAATGTGACTGAGCTCTTCAGTAAAGCCATTCTGCTGCCAATGTTTGTCTATGGAGATTGCATGGCAGTGTGTCAAATTATAGGTAAAACCATTTTATTCGAATCGTTTTTATGCCACCAAATAAATTCATATTTTTTAAAATAATATCTCTTTAAGGCAATAATGTCACTTAAATAAGTTAATTTAAATAAGAGATTATGCTAAGATCTTACTGAGGAGAGGCAATTAAGATAGGTGGGCTAAGAGGTTGACCTAGTAAACCATGCAAAAGGCATTATGGT
Organism: Oncorhynchus tshawytscha; assembly: GCF_018296145.1. Lineage (NCBI taxonomy): Eukaryota > Metazoa > Chordata > Actinopteri > Salmoniformes > Salmonidae > Oncorhynchus > Oncorhynchus tshawytscha. The sequence continues at coordinate 25,266,189 of NC_056449.1, forward strand.
CAAATAGAGATAGATGACATAGCTATGGTATCAATTAGTAAGCCTAAAGCATTTAGCCAACAGATTACAGTAAGAGAAGCATTATAGAACTATAGTCCCAGATACATATCACTGGTCTTTTGATTACACTAACTGCTTATTGGTTGGGAATGGAACAGGAAATGTTGAACTTTATTTTTTTTCAACCAATCAGGTAATTCTTAGAATTGAAACCAGCCTATATTTCGCTTTACATTAGTCATTTCACTTGGGGACTGTAGACCAACTGTTGTTACATCAAGATGATCAGAATCAACCTTGTTTGGATGTTAGTCAGTCAAATCTGTAAGTACCAGTTTTTAACCAACGGTTCCATACTGTACTGTCTTACTGGAGAGAAACATTTCAAACGGATCATATAATGATGTCTGATTGAAAAGTTATGTCTTCAGATTCAATATGATGCAATTACGATGGCAATATATTTGTGGGCAATTCAAGTGCAAAGATTAGATCACAATATTTATAATGTATATATATATATATATATATATATATATATATATATATATATGATATATATATTTTAAACTAATTGTCTGAATGAATGGATAACATAGCTGAAAAAATGATTTCTTTCAATTTTTGTGTAGTCCTGATTCACTCTGCAAATTCCACTGACCACAACTCAGCTCGGAGAGTCTGTATCTCTTCCATGTTTCTTCTCAGAGACAATTGATTATTTCCAATGGCTGTACTGGTACAAGCAAACTGCTGGTCAAATGCCCCAAGTTGTGGCAACTGTAGAAAAGAGAAAATCAGCTGATTTTGTTCTTAATGGAGAGTTTAATGACATATGTTTCACAATGGAGAAAGTAAAAGTTGGATATCTTCTCATCATCAACAATATCAGCAGATCAGATGAGGCAGCATACTTCTGTGGAATAGGAACAGTGTATGAGATGAAGTTTAGAAATGGAACATGTTTGGCTGTAAAAGGTAATTTATTTCAGTAATATGATTTCTCAATGTTTATCACAACAGTTTTGTTAAGTTATCCATCGTTACAGATGCTGAGGTTGCTGCATACATATGATTCTAGAAAGCCAAACTGCAATAATTGTGTATTCACGTGACACTGACATTTCTTTAATGAAAACAACATCAATTAGGTGTCAGTCAGAAAAGGTCACAATACCAGACTGTAGAGCAACAGCCAGTGTCTGACCCAGTCCATACAGAAGACTATGTGACTCTACAGTGTACAGTACTCTCTGAGACCTGTACAGGAGAACACAGTGTGTACTGGTTCAGAGCCGGATCAGGAGAATCCAATCCAGGAGTCATTTACACCCCTGGGAACAGGAGTGATGACTGTGAGAAGAGCCCTGAGACTCCATCTCCTACACAGACCTGTGTCTACAGCCTCTCCAAGAACAACCTCAGTCTCTCTGATGCTGGGACTTACTACTGTGCTGTGGCCACATGTGGGGAGATCCTGTTTGGCAATGGAACTAACCTAAATATTGGTGGGTAATGAATATTATGAGTTGTAGTGTAGAAAGTAGGACTATTTAAGTGGTGCATATAGCACAGGGGTTGAAGTACATTTTGCTATGACAATATTCTCATCATTGACCAGAAAATAATGTTATATACTATATATTAAAAAAATGCTAAAAACAAAATACAATCTATTGATAGCTAAACTTAACTTTAAACACAAGCTATTTAATCAAATATCTCCTTCAATATGTGGCTTCAGTCAATCAATGTATTTAATATGATAATAATAATAAGTTATTTAGCTTGTAATCAAACAAACATTCAACACAACAAATTTAAATTGAGATGATGGGGATGGAGATTGAATGTCTATAGTTAGCTGGGGAGTGGGAGTTGAGTCAATTTGGGTTGGAAAGGCCGTATAGTTTGAGCAGAGGGGGCATCGATGGTACAGAAAGAGAGAGACACAGACAATCTGACAAACAGGCCAGTAGCTCTTCATCGGAGCACCACACCTGCTTCTCCTGCATTCAGTTCCTCCATAGAAGCCGCTCCTTTCTGTCGGTACTGGTTCTCCATTACAAAAAATGTAGCAACCACCTGGGTGATGCCATGGCTGCTGAAAAGTGCTGGAAATGCCACCAAACATCAACGGTGGTTAGGAACAGTCCCTGATCCTCTTCTGCCATCTCCAGACACGGATTTCAGTCCTTGTTATCTTTTGGTAGGCCGTCATTGTAAATAAAAATTTGTTCTTAATTACTTACTAAATAAAAGGTAAAAAAAAATAAAAAAAATAATAACAGAACATTCAAAACCAAAACTTTATTTAAAACAATACAACAAGAAAACACTTTAAAATAAAGAAAATATGTACAATATTTACAGAGCTCTATGCCTAGACAACCTCATGACGCCATAGTCGATATGGAGGAGACTAATTTTGAGGGTGCTATATATATCGTACTAACTATTTTATTTTAATATATGGGTGGTATATGTCTCTTACTCTTTATGTTAATATAAGGGTGGTATATATATATATATCTTACTATTTAATTTTTTATACAAGGTTGGTATATATCTATCTTGCTATTTTTTTAAATATAAAGGGTGGTATATATCTCTCTTACTATTTTATTTTAATATAAAGGGTGGTATATATCTATCTTACTATTTTATTTTAATATAAAGGGTGGTATATATCTATCTTGCTATTTTATTTTAATATAAAGGGTGGTATATATCTATCTTACTATTTTATTTTAATATAAAGGGTGGTATATATCTATCTTACTATTTTATTTTAATATAAAGGGTGGTATATATCTATCTTACTATTTTATTTTAATAGAAGGGTGGTATGTATTTCTCTTACTATTTTAGTCTAATATAAAGGTGACATAAATCTCCTAATGTTTTACTTTAACATAAGGGTATATATTTGTATCTATTTATTACATTTTTTCTTCCTTTTAGGAAGATTGATGGATCATGTTGTCATTGGACTGGGAGTGACATCAGTTTTCTGTGTGATTGTAATCATTATCCTCATCTTCACCAGAAATACAAAGCCAATTTGTGAACATTATCAAGGTGAGTTCTTTGTTATTACAAACTGTAGATGAACACCTAAAACATTTAAAGATTAATACCTAATACTTGTCACCAACTATTGTGCCTCTGTCTTCTACCAATCTTGACTTCTGTCATGTTGATGCTGTTTTTATTCACGTTAACAGTGAGTTTTGCACAGCATATTGGACTTGACAACACAACTACCGAATGTGATCAGGTATATAAATGCAATTGTTATAATTTTGGCCTGTTTGTAGAATATGTTTAATATGATACTAGACACTCCAGTTACCTGACAATTATTATTATGACTATATTTATTAATAAAAAAACATTATGATGATTCACAGGATCAAGATGGAGTTACGTTGAATTATGCTGCATTGAATTTCTCTGAGAGGAAAACTAAAACAGGAAGAAAGAAGAGAGACACCACAGGAGACTGTGTACTCGGATGTCAGGTGTTCAGACTGGGACTGAACGTTGTTTATGAGCAGAGGAATGGATGTAGTTTGGTCAAGAAACTCTTGTTAATATAGATGTACAGTATATAATGTATTCAGACAGTCATGACATTTGATACACTATAATGTATCATAGAATAAGCTTGTTCTTCTAGGAGTGTTCTCTATCAGAGCACCACTGTTATGGAGCGGCTTGTCCTGTGAGTTAGAGGGCCAGAAACCATTGAGGTCTTTAAATCATGCCAGAAAATCTACCTTTTTAGCTTGGTCTTTAATCTTAATCTGTGATTGTATTGTTATTTTAGACTTCCTTATTGATTCTATATTATTCTCTTGTATCATATCTCTTGTATCTCAGCCTTTTGTTTAGACATACTGTTTAACTGTGAGCCAACTCAGTGGCCTTGTGCTTATTGTCCACCGTGAGAAGAGAAGGTTGAGGGTTTGATCCCTGGTCAAGTCACACCAATTACTCTAAAAATGGGAACGAATGCCTCTCTGCTTGGCACTCAGTATAAAGGAGATGGATTGGGTTAAGTGTCCTGTCCAGGAGGTGTACTTGTACATCAAGCTGCTTTCCGCTATTGAATATTGAACCTATGAGCAGTTCTGGCTCGGATGAGGATTTCTTACTTAATTACTTTTCTACGGTAAAGTTTGTTGCAATTGAACTGTATTTCAAATACAATTAGAGTTGATCAGCCCCCATTTTAAGTCATTTTTCTCTATTTGAAATAATGTATAATTGTATTATGGTTCTATTTGGATTGTTTTAATCCTTTTTCCAAAATGTATAATTGTTGTGATATTTACTGTAACCCATGAAACAAACAATAAGATAGCATACCTTCTTAAACATTGTATATAATGTAGGTTAATTACATTTTACTGTATTTCTTGAGTTCCAACAGCATGTTTATGTCACGTTGGAATGAAGAGATTCGGGAGACAGGCGCAGGAATACATAATAGTTTTTTTTAATCAGAGGTGTGGACTCGAGTCACATGACTTGGACCCGAGTCAGACTTGAGTCACAAATATGATGATTTGCAACTCGACTTTGACTTTAACACCAATGATTCGTGACTTAACTTGGACTTGAGCCCTTTGACTTGAACTGACTTGATACCCTCCACAAGCCCAACTATAAAAAATGATGCTAATAAAAAGTGTGCAGCGCATCAACTCTTCATTTAACGGATAACAGTTTGAATCGGACAGCAGCCAATCAAATTGTGCAAGCTGAGAAAAAGTTGCACGTGGCAATGCAAAGGAATGTCAGTGGGTGAATTCAGTCGGAAATTATTATTTTCGGATATGAAGACTATACTATAGTCAACAAAAAACAGATTGCAACTAGCAAAACATGCGGGAAGAAAATTAGACGGAGACGCAACATCTTCCAACTTGGTTCGACATTTGAAGCTGCACAAAGAACGGTAAGTCGTTGCTAATATAGCCGACAGCTATATATAACTTTGCTTGTATAGCATGTAGGCTAAGTAACATTAAGTCAATGAGCCTCCACACAGTCAGTCAGTCCGGGAACGTGATCATTACACCCAAGATTGAGCTACCACTGGCTAGGCAGTTTGTAGCCTAAATCCTGCCTGATGTTACTGCTGATGTTACTGCGAAAGTCAATCGCTATGGTGCAGTCTTTCTCATGGCTACCCATGTATTTCCATGGAAATATGTTTATTTGGAAAGTAATAAATATATTTTTTAAGCATTCATGATTTGCGTAAATGTAGTATACTATTACTCGTTAAAAATATTAAATGGTATTACATTGTGTTTGAGTGCATTATGACTTGCTTAGGACTCGAAACTCAATGTTTCGAGTCTTGCCTGTCTTGACTTGGGACTTGAGTGCTAAGACGTGATACTTACTTGTGACTTGTAAAACAATGACTTGGTCCCACCTCTGGTTTTTATTGTACCCAAATTACGGCATACCGTGTAAAGGCATGGGGATGAAGACTAAACAAACAATAAAGAAAACAAAGGGTAGAAACCCAAACAAAAGAGCGAGGAGTACCTCGAGTAAATAACACAAGCGCACACTGATTAACACACAGGACGAGACCCGTAATCATCTGCGCACGAAAGCCAAAACACACATAGAACAGGTACTCACAAGAAACAACGGACATTTGAACAATAATTGACCGCCCAATGGAAACCAAAGACACACTTATGCAAGCACTAATCAGTAGGAATAGGGGACAGGTGTGCGTAATGAAAGTTCCGGAGAGATCCGTGACAGTTTATAGCTATAATGTACCAGAATTTAGGTACCTGTAGGTCTATATCGAATCATCTAACCAACTTTATCGTCTGATTCATCACATTATTTAGAATGGAGCTTTTAATAATGGTACAAAGGTTGATTTACACAACTGTCATCAAAGATCTTCTCTTTGAAATGGATTACTAATTAAACATACTTGCATTTACACTTAATTTCTGAAATAATCAAAGAAACAAAATAGCACAACTCTGGGAATTACACCCCTTTAAACTATAGAAAACAAACTGTGATCCATGTCTGTAAAAAAAGATTTGCTTGTTTCTGTGATGTTGCAACTTCCAATAGTGGAACAACAGGATACTCCCCAATTCTTTCATTTATTTCTCCTGGTTCCAGTTGTCTTGGTGGTAAAGGTCACTCCAGTGTATTGTAGCCGGTCACCACTGAATCCCTGGGCAGAAACATGGAGAAAAAAACAATTCCTAAGATAAGTGAATAATGTCCAAAAGACTTGATGTTGATCATTAAGTAAGATAGTTGTCACATACTTTTTTGTAAGCTAGTATTTGTACCTGTTGACCCAACTGGTCAGCACTGAGAATGCCATCACAGATTTGTTGAGATGTGCCATCTGTTTCCATTGCAGAGTTAATTGAAATTATTAGAAAATATATTTTTTTAAATCATAAAATTAACAACATAGTGTGATTTATCCAGACACAGCTGGATTAGTAAAAGTGCACATGAGAGAAAAAAGTACCAAGAATGGAGTCTGCATAACAGTATGGTACCTGCATGACGGTATGGTGCCTGCATAACGGTATGGTGCCTGCATACCACTATGGTGCCTGCATACCACCAATTTGAACCCCCGGAACTTGAATATGCCGCTGAACATTGTTGCATTTTGACACACCTGAAAATGCAAAACAGATAGAAAAGTGTAGGTTAATCAGAAGAACTAGGACAATGACTAACGAAAGCTCAACAGTATCAGAAACTACATAAAAACAATTCCCCCCTCTAATTCTTACAAGTTAAGGTAGGAATTGCAAAACTTACATATTGTACTGAATATTACCACAACAACCCCAAATCTGATCATCATGGTGTGTAGCTCCAACTTCAGGTTAGTCCTCTGACTGGATAAACACTTGAAATAAGTATGTACCAATATGCAGGTCTGAAGTCAAAGACCAACCTGATAGGCTGGTGTAAAAAACACAACACTTCCTGTTACATTTCCGAACTAGCAACAGTATTTTTGATTACACAAACACCTACAGTGTTTCATTTGGGCCATTATTCTGGTATTTGCTAAAGTATCTGCACTTTTCAATGTATCTACATATAGAGGCCTGCAACTCTTTCCTGAACTGCTTTACAAGAGGGTAATGCCAAATAGGCTTCATTGCTATTTGTACATCTTTTAGATAATGTTATGCCAAAGGTAGTCACTGCTTGTCACGGTTTTCTTCCTGTGAAGGAGAGGCGGACCAAAACGCAGCGTGGTAAGTGTCCATGGTTTTAATAGGAAAACGCAAACATGAACACAACTACAAAACATGAAAACCCAAACCAGTCCTGTGTGGCACAAACACTGACACAGGAAACAATCACCCACAAAATACCCAAAGAATATGGCTGCCTAAATATGGTTCCCAATCAGAGACAACAATAAACACCTGGCTCTGATTGAATACCAATCTAGGCAACCATAGACTTACCTAGACACCTAAACTGAACACAACCCCATAAATCTACAAAAACCCCTAGACAAGTCAAAACACATAAATCACCCATGTCACACCCTGGCCTAACCAAAATAATAAAGAAAACAAAGATAACTACGGCCAGGGCGTGACACTGCTGATAGTTTTGTGAAGGGGAATAGCCAACAAAAAGTTCTCAAAGTTCTGAGCTCATTGTACCTTTATTGTACAGGTAATATAATAATCATGATGGCACAACATCAACTCTAATATTATCTTTTGTCATAAATTACACCTAGTTAAAGGTAATTGTCTTCCAACGATACCTATGTATTAACCTGGTGGTTACATAGACAGGTAGAGTGTAAGTACAGCAATGATACACGTGTTACAGAGATCCTACCCGACAAACTGGATAGCATAGGACAGTGCTATTCTACTCCAGGCCTTTATGGTCAAGGAATAGCTGCTTTAGCTGCTTTAGGACGAGGTCAAGGAAACATCAAGGCCACAATTAAATTAACATATAAAAGGGCCTCACTCAGAATATTTATCAATAACTTCCAATGGTGCAGTATATACTGAGGATATGGTGGCCCAACAATATAACAAACCAAGACCTGAGAATGAAGAAGAAATAGGTCATCATCAGTATGAGGAGAAGAAAATGGAGATCACTCAGGATCACTCAGGAAAGACACAATTTCAATAACAAGACAAGCGCTGGGCTACAACCCACAAGGAGAAGGCCAAAAAACAACTAGAGATGCTCCACTCTACAGGAACTGAGTAAAGCATGGATGACCTGGAAAGAGGCAAAAGCCTTCGCACAGAAAAGAGGGAGGGAGCCATGGTGCACACCCTAGCTTAGGACCCTGGCACTGAACACCTCCCTTTGCAACTGGATCTTGGACTTACTGACGGGCCAACCCCAGATTTTCAGGGTACAAAATATCTCCTCTGCCACGCTGACTCTCAACATGGGGGGCCCACAGGAGTGTGTGCTTAGACCCTTTTTGTGCTCCCTGTTAATCCTTGACTGCGTGGCCACTCTCGACCACTCATGACTCCAACACCATCATCAAGTTTGCTGATGACACAACGGTGGTAGGTCTGATCGCCGGCGACAATGAGGTAAATAGGCGGTCAGAGACCTGGCAGTGTGTTGCTGGGACAATAACCTATCCCCCAACTTAAGTAAAACCAAGGAGATGATTGTGCTCTACAGGAAACAGAGGGGCGAGTACGCCTCCATCCACATTGACAGGGCTGCAGTGGAGCGGGTCAAGAGCTTCAAGTTCCTTGTGTCTACTTCACTAAGGAATTAACATGGTCCACACACACCAACACAGTTGTGAAGAAGGCACGACAACTCATCTTCCCTCCCAGCCCTGTACTGGGTTCACATGGAAACAAAAATGTATATGTGAAATGTGTTTTAATATGCAAGGGTACATTTTGATGAAGCAAAATGTACTGCACATTCACATCAGACCCACATTAACAGATTAATAAATGCCAATTTGAACTCAAGAAATGCTGTAGTATGCAATGATACTATCTATAGTAAATAAGAATTACATTTATTTCACAAGTTTCTCAGCTCGTTACCTGTATAAAAGACACCTGGGAGCCAGAAATCTTTCTGATTGAGAGGGGGTCAAATACTTATTTCTCTCGTTAAAATGCAAATCAATTTATAACATTTTTGACATGCGTTTTTCTGGATTTTTTTGTTGTTATTCTGTCTCTCACTGTTCAAATAAACCTAACCTCATTTCATTGTTAGTGGGCAAACGTACAAAATCAGCAGTGGATCAAATACTTTTTTCCCTCACTGTATGTAGTAGAGTCATTGAGGTATTTCACCCTAAAATTGCAATTGAACCATTTCTCAATGTAAAAATACCTGTTCTCCCCTTAATCCATCATGTCTGCCTCCCCAACAGGCACCTACTGCTTCAATTTAAAAAAAAAAATACTAATCTAACAAAGCATCGCTGTCTGATGAAAATCACTTATCTCCAAAGCAGAAACTTGGGCATGTTTCAATAAATGTAAAAACAATTTAGTTGTAAGGTTTTCATCATGTAACTTCAAGGTAGCAAAAATTATCTAGCATATTTTCACAATTGTATTGCTTACCATTGCAATTTTTACAGACTTGCTCTTTACTTCTGGTGCAGGCAAGGAAGATGATCCCAAAATCACACAACACCAACGTGACTAGCAAACCAACAACAACCACTACAAGAGCCTTTCCTGAAACAAACATAAAAATGAATGTCATGAAGTATCTATCACAATTTTTACCCAAGAAAATGTAAAAATAGGTTGGCAGATTTAGGTTCATATATTGGTACAAGACAACAATGATGTGCTATAAATCATTAGGCCTACAGATGTAAGATCTTAATTTGATCACTATTATGTTGTTGAAAAATGTCCAGCACAGCAGGAAATGCAAACTTCTATTGCATTTGAGGTTATTAAAAGCTTCTAAAATTTGTAATTTCCACTTTGAAATGTCAGACTTAATTTGCCCTAACAAAAAATGTATCAACCCCTACAAAAAAGTCCATTAATTAAAATCCACATAATAAGTCACAATTCCTGTTGCTGTAGGAAAATGTTCCTGCTATAGCAAATTGGCTCCAAATAAGATCCTACATCTGCACACTTCAAGCATCAGAGAGAGGGGCTGAGGTTGTTCTTGGAGAGGCTGTAGACACAGCTCATTGTAGGAGAGGGAGTCTCAGGGCTCTTCTCACACTCATCACTCCTGTTCCCAGGGGTGTAAATGACTCCTGGATAGGATTCTCTTGATCCAGTACACACTGTGTTCTCATGAGAGCGCTGTACACTGCAGAGTCACATTTTCTCCTGGGTGGAATGGGCCAGACATTGGCAGCTGTACCACGGTCTTGTAATCAGACCTCTCGTGATTCTTACCTAAATGGTACATTTATGGTTTCATATAAATCAATCTGAAACAACACTTTCTTAAATGCACATAAATGTATAAAACCAAACAGACACATAAAAAACAAATGAAGATGTAAGATCCCTGAACTAAAGGCCATTAATGAACTCATTACCTTCTAATACATACAACACTCCTTCCGTGGCCTCCAACTGCTCTTAAACGCAAGTAAAACTAAATGCATGCTATTCAATCGATCACTGCCCCCACCTGCTCGCCCATCCAGCATCACTACTCTGGACAGCTCCGACTTAAAATTCTTAAAACAACTACAAATACCTGGGTGTCTGGTTAGACTCCTGTGTCTAGGGCTCCTGTGCTACCACCGAAGCATGGTAGCAATATCGGCCTGCTAGCTACCTAGAGCTACTTGGAACCCTACCAATTACACGACTGGTCTATCGATGTCACTGCACGAAGAGGCAAAAACAGACTTACCCCCATCGCGACGTCCCCCCAAAGGCTAACTTTCTAGCCCCCGCTATCTGCTTGCTTGCTGACCCGGTCTGCTAACTGCTACACTGCCGGGCCCTGGTCTGCTAACTGCTAGCTTGCCTGCCCGGTCTGCTAACTGCTAGCCCTTGCTAACTGCTTGCTTGCTAACTGCTTGCTTGCTAACCTGGCCTGCTAACTGCTAGCTTGCCCTGGTCTACTAGCTGCTAGCTTGTTTAGCTCCGGCCTACTAACTGTTAGGTTGTTAGCCTGCTAACTGTCTGAATCGCTGTGTCCCCAGCCAGCCTAACCACTCATTGGACCCATATGTTCACTTGGCTATGCATGCCTCTCTCTAATATCAATATGCCTTGTCCATTACTGTTCTGGTTAGTGATTTTATTTTATTTTTCTTCTTTTTTTTCACCCCTTTTCCTCCCCAATTTCGTGGTATCCAATTGTTTTAGTAGCTACTATCTTGTCTCATAGCTACAACTCCCGTACGGGCTCGGGAGAGACAAAGGTTGAAAGTCATGCGTCCTCCGACACACAACCCAACCACTGCTTCTTAACACAGCGCCATCCAACCCGGAAGCCAACCGCACCAATGTGTCGGAGGAAACACTGTGCACCTGGCAACCTTGGTTAGCGCGCACTTCGCCACAGGAGTGGCTGGTGCGCGATGAGACAAGGATATTTTACCACTATTTTAGGTTTCCCTCTCTCCTGGAACCTCATTTGGACTGCATGTCCCATCTTAATAACCCCTCTGGCCTCCAAGGCACCCGGATCTATCAAGCTAGTTTATTTATGGTGTGTATTCTCTCCTTCGTTTTCTCCTTTGTGGAAACGTTGTGTCACGCCCTGGTCTTAGTATTTTGTGTTTTCTATATTTATTTGGTCAGGCCAGGGTGTGACATGGGTTTATTTTGTGTTGTGTTTATGTATGGGGGTTTTTCGTAGGTTTTGGGATTGTGGCTTAGTGGGGTGTTCTAGCAAAGTCTATGGTTGCCTGAGGCGGTTCTCAATCAGAGGCAGGTGATTCTCGTAGTCTCTGATTGGGAACCATATTTAGGCAGCCATATTCTTTGAGTGTTTCGTGGGTGATTGTTCCTGTCTTTGTGTTAGTTGTCATAAGATAGGCTGTATAGGTTTTCACGGTCCGTTTGTTGTTTTTGTATTGTCGTGTTTATTCGTCATTAAACATGTATCGTATTAACCACGCTGCATTTTGGTCCGACTCTCTTTCGACGGAAGAAAACCGTAACAGAATCACCCACCACACCAGGACCAAGCAGCGTGGTGACAGCCAGCGGCAGCAGGAGCAACCAAGGTTGGAATATACGACTTGGGAGGAAATAGACAGGTGGGCGGTCGACCCAGAGAGAGTGCCGGAGCCCGCCTGGGATTCGCTGGAGCCCGCCTGGGATTCGCTGGAGCAGTGCGAAGAGGGCTATAGGAGAATGGAGTCGAAGAGACAAGCACGGCGACGCGGATGGAAGCCCGAGAGTCAGCCCCAAAAATGTATTGGGGGGGGCTCAGGGAGAGTGTGGCAGAGTCAGGGTTCAGACCTGAGCCAACTCCCCCTGTTTATCGTGAGGAGACCAGAACCAGAGCCGGTGTTTGAGGTGAGTGAAGCAGAGACTGTGAAGGAGTTAATGGGGAAAGTGGAGGAGAGAGTTATGAGGGAGTTGCTAGGTTGGTGCTTTAGATACGATATTCGCCCGACGGAGCGTGTCGGGGATTTGATGGCACCTGGGTCAGCGCTCCATACTCGTCCTGAGGTGCGTGTTAGTCGGCTGGTGAAGAGTGTGCCAGCCTCACGCACTAGGCCTCCTGTGTACCTACCTAGCCTTGCACATCCTGTGCCAGTCCTGCTCTCAGGCTCTCCAGTACACCTTCACGGTCCGGTCCATCCTGTGCCACCTTCACACACCAGTCCTCTGGTGGCAGCTCCTCGCACCAGGCTTCCTGTGCGTGTCCTCGGCCCAGTACCACCAGTGCCAGCACCACGCACCAGGCCTTCAGTGCGCCTCGCCTGTTCAGCGCTGCCAGAGCCTTTCTCCTCTCCAGCGCTGTCTGAGTCTCCCGCCTGTTTAGCGCTGTCTGAGTCTCCCGCCTGTTTAGCGCTGCCAGAGCCTTCCTCCTCTCCAGCGCTGCCGGAGTCTCCCGCCTGTTTAGCGCTGCCAGAGCCTTCCTTCTCTCCAGCGCTGCCGGAGTCTCCTGCCTGTTCAACGCAGCCAGAGCTGCCAGTCTGCATGGAGCTGCCAGTCTGCATGGAGCAGCCAGTCTGCATGGAGCAGCCAGCATGGAGCCAGCCAGTCTGCATGGAGCAGTCCAGCAGCCGCTAGTCTGCATGGAGCAGCCAGAGCATGGAGCAGCCAGAGCTGCCAGTCTGCATGGAGCAGCCAGAGCTGCCAGTCTGCATGGAGCAGCTAGAGCCGCCAGTCAGCCAGGATCTTCCAGATCCGCCAGTCAGCCAGGATCCGCCAGTCAGCCATGATCTTTCAGATCCGCCAATCAGCCAGGATCCGCCAGTCAGCCAGGATCTGCCAGAACCACCAGCTAGCCAGGATCCGCCAGAGCCTACTACCTGCCTGAGCTTCCTCTCGGTACTGGGCTTCCTCTCGGTACTGGGCATCCTCTCAGTGCCGAGCTTCCCCTCAGTGCCGAGCTTCCCCTCAGTCCCAAGCTTCTACCTCAGTCCCGAGCTGCCCCTCAGTCCAGTGGGGTCCTTGGTGAGGGTTATTAGGCCAAGGTCGGCGGCGAGGGTCGCCAATCAAAGGACGCGTTATAGGGGGACTAAGACTTGGTTGGAGTGGGGTCCACGTCCCGAGCCGGAGCCGCCACCGTGGACAGACGCCCACCCGGACCCTCCCCTATGGGTTTAGTGGCGGCCGGGGGTCCACACATTGGGGGGGGTTCTGTCACGCCCTGGTCTTAGTATTTTGTGTTTTCTATATTTATTTGGTCAGGCCAGGGTGTGACATGGGTTTATTTTGTGTTGTGTTTATGTATGGGGGTTTTTCGTAGGTTTTGGGATTGTGGCTTAGTGGGGTGTTCTAGCAAAGTCTATTGTTGCCTGGGGCGGTTCTCAATCAGAGGCAGGTGATTCTTGTTGTCTCTGATTGGGAACTATATTTAGGCAGCCATTTTCTTTGAGTGTTTCGTGGGTGATTGTTCCTGTCTTTGTGTTAGTTGTCACCAGATAGGCTGTATAGGTTTTCACGGTCCGTTTGTTGTTTTTGTATTGTCGTGTTTATTCGTCATTAAACATGTATCGTATTAACCACGCTGCATTTTGGTCCGACTCTCTTTCGACGGAAGAAAACCGTAACACGTTGTCTATAGCTTTGACTCTTGATCAGATACCATGTCTCACCCTTACAACTATAAGCCATTACCCAGGGGTTGTAAATCCCTAGTTAACCTCCTATTTCATGTTTCCTCATAGGACTTTTAAAGTACACCGATATCTTGTCTCACTTCGCTATATTAGGCTTCCCTCCCTCCTGGAACCTCTTGTCTATAGATTTGGCTTTTATCCCATTCCTCTAGATTTTGGTTTCCCTCTCCTCCTCATTTGGACTGCATGTCCTGTCTTAATAACCCCTCTGGCCTCCAAGGCACCCGGATCTATCAAGCTAGTTTATTTATGGTGTGCACGGTACCCCAGGTTATCTTGAACCTGCCAGGGTTATAAAAAACTCTGGGTATATCGGTCATACACAACTCATTGGATCTGTTTGGAATAGCAAAGCTCCTATTCTTGATAAATTCGAAACCTTTTAGAACATCAAATCAAAGATAACTTAAATCATTCCCCCCAGAATCGAGAATATAGGCTACTGACCTTGTCGCCGACTGGGAAAATCAATGTTCGTTGGATCTAGTCACTGTCCCTGTCGGTCTGGGGTGTACACCGGTCTGGTCTTTAACCTCAACTCAGAGGCCAGGTCTTAAATAACGGGACCAGACCCGCTCGTGCACGATTTTCGGCGTACGACCTTCAGATGACAGAGACGGGTATTTTAGATCCCGGTTTCGAAGGACCAATTGTTACTGGAATTAAATTCCTACATGTTTTAATACCCAATTAAATGCAACACTCTGTCCACTCCTAAGAACTTGTAAGACTCTTATTTGCATAAAATGGACAGAGACCAGTCTCAAAATCAATCAGCAGCGTTTATTCTCGAGAGTACTGAACATGAAACATTTTACCATAGGTTATAAACTAAAAATGACGTCATTAGTTTTCGAACTGTCCCGTCTCATGTCCACTCCAGTACAATGGCTGTATAGTTCTCAAGCCTTCCAACATCGTCTCTCCTAATTTGGATAATTTATGACCGAGCCAAGGGCTGCCTGTGTAGATAATAGCATTCTAGCCAGTCTGACCATAAGTTCATTCATTTCTACCAAGGAACAGACAGTCATTGTTCTAATTCTTGATTATATTTACACACATTATATTCAGTACTAGGATTAAAAGAAAATTCATACATCTATAGAGTAACATAATAGTATTCTGATTAGTCAGTCCTGATTTAAAATGTATACATAATTAGTCATTATTGATTAAAAAAATCCCTTAACAGGCATTCTGCATTAGCATCGAATAGCCCCCGTGATATGCAACTTTTCAGGGAAGTTAGGAACAAATATACACAGGCAGTTAGAAAAGCTAAGGCAAGCTTTTTCAAACATAAATTTGCATCCTGTAGTACTAACTCAAAAAAGTTCTGGGACACTAAAGTCCATGGAGAATAAGAGCACCTCCTCCCAGCTGCCCACTGAGGCTAGGAAACACTGTCACCACCGATAAATCCACTATAATTGAGAATTTCAATAAGGATTTCTCTAGGGCTGGCCATGCTTTCCACATGGCTACCCCTACCCCGGTCAACTGCCCGGCACCATCCACAGCAACCCGCCAAAGAGCCCCACCATTTCTCCTTGACATAAAATCCAGATAGATGATGTTCTGAAAGAGCTGCAAAATCTGGACCCCTACAAATCAGCCGGGCTGATTTCGTATCGTCTGAGATTCCCAAAGATTGGAAAGCTGCCGCGGTCATCCCCCTCTTCAAAGGGGGTGACACTCTACACCCAAACTGCTACAGACCTATATCTATCCTACCCTGTCTTTTTAAGGTCTTCGAAAGCCAAGTTAACAAACAGATTACTGACCATTTCGAATCCCACCAAACCTTCTCTGCTATGCAATCTGGTTTCAGAGCTGGTCATGGGTGCACCTCAGCCACGCTCAAGGTTCTAAACGACATCATAACTGCCATCGATAAGAGTCATTACTGTGCAGCCGTATTCATTGACCTGGCCAAGGCTTTCGACTCTGTCAATCACAACATTCTTATAGGCAGACTCTACAGCCTTGGTTTTTCAAATGATTGCCTCGCCTGGTTTACCAACTTCTCTGATAGAGTTCAGTGTGTCAAATCGGAGGGCCTGTTGTCCGGACCTCTGACAGTCTCTATGGGTGTGCCACAGGGTTCAATTCTCGGGCAGACTCTCTTTTCTGCATACATCAATGATGTTACTCTTGCTGCTGGTGATTCTCTGATCCACCTCTACGCAGACGACATCATTCTGTATACTTCTGCCCCTCCTTGGACACTGTGTTAACTAACCTCCAGACGAGCTTCAATGCCATACAACTCTCCTTCCGTGGCCTCCAACTGCTCTTAAACGCAAGTAAAACTAAATGCATGCTTTTAAATCGATCACTGCCTGCACCTGCTCGCCCGTCCAGCATCACTACTCTGGACGGCTCTGACTTAGAATACGTGGACAACTACAAATACCTGGGTGTCTGGTTAGACTGTAAACTCTCCTTGGTCACCCCCAATGCCTATTCCTCCTTTGGTCGTCTTTCCTTCCTTCAGTTCTCTGCTGCTCATGACCGGAACGAATTGCAAAAATCTCTGGAGCTGGAGACTCACATCTCCCTCACTAGCTTTAAGCACCAGCTGTCAGAGCAGCTTACAGATCACTGCACCTGTACATAGCCCATCCATCTGTAAACAGCCCATCTATCTACCTACCTCATCCCCATACTGGTATTTATTTATTTATTTATTTGGCTCCTTTTGCACCCCAGTATCTCTACCTGCACACTCATCTTCTGCCGATCTACCATTCCAGGGTTTAATTGCTATATTGTAATTACTTCGCCACCATGGCCTATTTATTTCCTTAACTTACCTCATTTGCACTCACTGTATATAGATGTTTTGTTTTCTTTTGTTCTACTGTATTATTGGCTGTATGTTTTGTTTATTCCATGTGTAACTCTGTGTTGTTGTATGTGTCGTTTTTCTACGCTTTATCTTGGCCAGGTCGCAGTTGCAAATGAGAACTTGTTCTCAACTAGCCTACCTGGTTAAATAAAGGTGAAGTAAAAACATTAAGCATCTCCAATCCAAAATTAAATCTAGAATCGGCTTCCTATTTCTCAACAAAGCATCCTTCACTCATGCTGCCAAACATATCCTCGTAAAACTTACCATCCTACCGATCCCCGACTTCGGTGATGCACCGAGCGCAAGGCGCTACAGAAGGTAGTGCGTATGGCCCGGTATTTCAGTGGGACCGAGCTCCCTGCCATCCAGGACCTCTATACCAGGCGGTGTCAGAGGATGGCCCTAAAAATGGTCAGACTCCAGTCACCCAAGTCATAGACTGTTCTCTCTGCTACCGTATCGATGCACCAAGTCTGGAACCAACAGGACCCTGAACAGCTTCTACCTTCAAGCTGTAATACTGCTAAATAGTTAACCAAATAGCTACCCAGACTATCTGTATTGATCCCATTTGCACTACCTCTTTTGACTCACATATGCTGCTGCTACTGTTAATTATCTAGCCTGTTGTCTAGTCACTTTATCCTTACCTATATGTACATATCCACCTCAATTACCTCCTACCACTGCACATCGACTCGGTACTGGTACCCAGTGTATGTAGCCAAGTTATTGGTACTCATTGTGTATTTGTTCCTTGTGTTATTATCTTTCTACCATTTAAAAATGTGTCATATTTGGGAAGGGCATTTTGCTATTATTGTGCACCAGTTGTTTACAAAGCTTGAGACAAATACAATTTGAATTGAAGTTTAAAATGTCCTGCTTGCAGGAAGATTCTCATTCAACAGGGTGATCAAATTAAGATCCTACATCTTTATGCTTGCCAGGGAACCAGGGCAGTGCAGTAAAGCTCACCCATGTGTACAGGGTTTAAATGAAACTGCAGTTTGGTGATCTTACATTAATTTTAAGAGGGAGTGTTGTCAAGTCCTTGATTGGAGACAGTACCATGTGGACATACAGTATGTACATGGTTGGAAAGGGTGCCCAGATCACCACCGGGAAGCGGTATGGGCCATGGCGGTTTTTCCTGATTTCATTATGACATTATCTATAGTAAATTAGAATGACATTTATTTTATGAGGTTAATTTAACACTGCAAAAACAATTGGAATACTTGAATTACGTGAAAACATGAACAATAAAATATAGGATAGAGGATGTCTCCTGGTCCCTCTATTCACAGTAGTCTAGAAATGAGATTAGGTTCTGGGTTGCAGAGATGAGAAAAACACTGCTGCCCTATGATACAAAAATAGTGTTGCTTGTTTGTCTTGAATATTACAGTATGTAGTAGCAATAGAAACATGTGTTATTGACCAAAATGTATTCCTCTGCACTGCAGTTCACTCCAAGTCTGAACACCTGACATCCGAGTACACACTCTCCTGTGGTGTCTCTCTCTTCTTTCTTCCTCTTTTAGTTTTCCTCTCAGAGAAATGCAATGCAGCATAATTCAACATATATGCATCTTGATGCTGTGAATAATCATATTTTCCTCAAACTTTTATACAATATTAATCCCTCATGGGATACGTGCAGTAGTCGTAACATAGTAATAGAAGGTGGAGTAGTAATCAATCTAGAAAATATGTCATTATAAAAGCAGTGGTGTAAAGTACTTTAGTTAATACTTTAAAGTACTACTTAAGTTGTTTTTGCGGAATCTGTACTTCACTTTACTATTTATATTTTTGACAACTTTTACTTTTACTTCACTACATTCCTTAAGAAAATGGTGTACTTTTTAATCCATACATTTTACCTGACACCCAAAAGTAGTCTTTACATTTTGAATGCTTAGCAGGACAGGAAAATGGTCCAATTCACACATGTATCAACATGTCATCCCTACTGCCTCTGATCTGGCAGACTCACTAAACACAAATGCTTGGTTTGTAAATGATGTCTGTGTGTTGGAGGGTCCCCCTGGTTATCTATAAATACAAAATAAAAAGAAACGGTGCCGTCTGGTTTGCTTAATATAAGGAATTAGAAATGATTTGTACTTTTACTTGTACATTTGATACTTAAGTATGTTTTATCAATTGTATTTACTTTCGATACTTAAGTATATTTAAAACCAAATGCTTTTAGACTTTTACTCAAGGAGTATTTTACAGGGTGACTTTCACTTGAGTCATTTTCTATTAAGGTATCTTTATTTTTAAGTATGACAATTGTGTACTTTTTCGACCACTGTACAAACGTAATGCCATGTCACATTTCTGGACAATATTTATTAGACAACTTTGCTGTGTTTACCTGGTTGCTTTATTCTCTAGTTGAATTGTCATGTCTGACATGCTGAGAAGCACTCACTGTTTCCATGGATGAAAACAAAGCATAAAAATGACTAAAGACTCCCAAAGGGAAATTTGCATAACAATTGTAGATACTCCTCAACAGTTTCGATTGCTAAACAGTTCACCTTTACAATGTTCACAAACTGGTCTAGTATGTCTGGTGCAGGTGAGGATAAGGATCACAATCACAAAGACAGCAGAGGTCACTCCAAGAGCAATGATTACAGGATCTGCTGCTTTTTCTAGAAATGTAAAACAAAATCATAGTTTTGGCATTAATACTTAGGTCAAATCAAGCTCTATTTAATTGTTTTAAGTGCACAAGCTCAATGCTATTCAACCTTCAAAAAATGGCTTCAGTTGTTAAGAATGTATTAGATTTTCGACATATAAATATATTCTACATACCAATATTCAGGTTTGTTTCCGTTGCCCAACTGTATCTCCCAACATGTGGCCACAGCACGGTAGTGAGTCCCAGCATCAGAGAGACTGAGATTGTTCTTGGAGAGGCTGTAGACAGACTAGGCTGCTGCCTTGTCTGATCTGCTGATATTGTTGATGATGAGAAGATTTCCAACTTTTACTTTCTCCGTTGTGAAACGTATGTCGTTAAAATATCTATTAGGAACAAAATCCAATACTTAATTTTCCACCATAAATTGCAAATAAATTCATTAAAAATCCTACAATGTGATTTTCTGGATTTTTTTCTCATTTTGTCTGTCATAGTTGAAGTGTACCTATGATGAAAATTACAGGCCTCTCTCATCTTTTTAAGTGGGAGAACTTGCACAATTGGTGGCTGACTAAATACTTTTTTGCCCCACTGTATTTATAAAAAACATGAAGGTTCACAGGATCAAGATGGAGTTACGTGAACTATGCTGCATTGAATTTCTCTGAGAGGAAAACTAAAAGAGGAAGAAAGAAGAGAGACACAACAGGAGACTGTGTACTCTGATGTCAGGTACTCAGACTGGGACTGAATGTTGTTTATGTGAAGAGGAATGGGTGTAGTTTGGTCAAGAAACTCTTATTAGTATAGATGTATATAATGTATCCAGACAGTCATGACATTTTAGCCTTGCTGATACTATAATGTATCATAGAATAAACTTGTTCTTCTAGGAGTGTTCTCTGTCAGAGCACCACTGTTATGGAATGGCTTGTCATGTGAGGTAGAGGGCCAGAAACCATTGAGGTCTTTAAATCATGCAGGAATATCTATCTTTTTTGCTTAGCCTTTAATCTTAGTCTTTGATTGTATTGCTTTTTTAGACTTCCTTGGTGATTCTATATTCTTCTCTTGTATGTCAGCCTTTTGTTTAGACATACTGTTTAACCATGAGCCAACTCAGTGGCCTTGTGTTTATTGTCTACCGTGAGATTAGACGGTTGAGGGTTGGATCCCTGGTCGAGTCATCTGAATTACTCTAAAAATGGGAATGAATGACTCTCTGCTTGGCACTCAATATAAAGGAGATGGATTGGGTTAAGTGTCCTATCCAGGAGGTGTACTTGTACATCAATGTCACGACTTCAACCGAAGTCTGCTCCACTCCTTGTTCGGGCGGCGATCGGCATCACCGGCTTTCTAGCCATCGCTGCTCCATTTCTCATATGTCCATTTGTTTTGTCTTGTTCCATTACACACCTGGTTTTCATTCCACAATCACACTGCATGTATTTAGTCCTCTGTTCTCCATGTCTTTGTGTGTAATTGTTTGTTATGTGGATAGTCAGGCTCCATACTTTTGCTATGTTCCGTGTTTTTGGCACGTTATTGTTTTTATGTGCTGTCATTTTTGGACCGGAATTGAAGTGCGCCTGTTTAACTTCATATGGCTGCAGGGGCAGTATTGAGTAGCTTGGATGAAAAGGTGCCCATTGTAAACGGCCAGCTCCTCAGTCTCAGTTGCTAAGATATGCATATTATTATTAGTATTGGATAGAAAACACTAAAGTTTCCAAAACTGTCAAAATATTGTCTGTGAGTATAACAGAACTGATATTGCAGGCGAAACCCTGAGGAAAATCAAAACAGGAAGTGGCTTCTATTTTGAAAACTCCATGTTCCACAGCCTCCCTTTGCTGGATTTAAAGGGATTTGAACCAGATTCATTTTCCTATCGCTTCCTCAAGGTGTCAACAGTCTTCAGACATAGTTTCAGGCTTTTATTTTGAAAAATGAGCCAGAACGATAACATCGCGTCAAGTGGTCACGAGTTTTGTTTGCGCAACAGAATTTGGACAGCCATTGTTTTCCCCTTTCCTTACTGTGAAAGACATTTGCGGTTGATACAGTGCCTTGCCAAAGTATTCGGCCCCCTTGAACTTTGCGATCTTTTGCCACATTTCAGGCTTCAAACATAAAGATATAAAACTGTATTTTTTGTGAAGAATCAACAACAAGTGGGACACAATCATGAAGTGGAACGACATTTATTGGATATTTCAAACTTTTTTAACAAATCAAAAACTGAAAAATTGGGCGTGCAAAATTATTCAGCCCCTTTACTTTCAGTGCAGCAAACTCTCTCCAGAAGTTCAGTGAGGATCTCTGAATGATCCAATGTTGACCTAAATGACTAATGATGATAAATACAATCTACCTGTGTGTAATCAAGTCTCCGTATAAATGCACCTGCACTGTGTTAGTCTCAGAGGTCCGTTAAATGCGTAGAGAGCTTCATGAAGAACAAGGAACACACCAGGCAGGTCCGAGATACTGTTGTGAAGAAGTTTAAAGCCGGATTTGGATACAAAAAGATTTCCCAAGCTTTAAACATCCCAAGGAGCACTGTGCAAGCGATAATATTGAAATGGAAGGAGTATCAGACCACTGCAAATCTACCAAGACCTGGCCGTCCCTCTAAACTTTCAGCTCATACAAGGAGAAGACTGATCAGAGATGCAGCCAAGAGGCCCATGATCACTCTGGATGAACTGCAGAGATCTACAGCTGAGGTGGGAGACTCTGTCCATAGGACAACAATCAGTCGTATATTGCACAAATCTGGCCTTTATGGAAGAGTGGCAAGAAGAAAGCCATTTCTTAAAGATATCCATAAAAAGTGTCGTTTAAAGTTTGCCACAAGCCACCAAGGGAGACACACCAAACATGTGGAAGAAGGTGCTCTGGTCAGATGAAACCAAAATGTAACTTTTTGGCAACAATGCAAAACGTTATGTTTGGCGTAAAAGCAACACAGCTCATCACCCTGAACACACCATCCCCACTGTCAAACATGGTGGTGGCAGCATCATGGTTTGGGCCTGCTTTTCTTCAGCAGGGACAGGGAAAATTGTTAAAATTGATGGGAAGATGGATGGAGCCAAATACAGGACCATTCTGGAAGAAAACCTGATGGAGTCTGCAAAAGACCTGAGACTGGGACGGAGATTTGTCTTCCAACAAGACAATGATCCAAAACATAAAGCAAAATCTACAATGGAATGGTTCAAAAATAAACATATCCAGGTGTTAGAATGGCCAAGTCAAAGTCCAGACCTGAATCCAATCGAGAATCTGTGGAAAGAACTGAAAACTGCTGTTCACAAATGCTCTCCATCCAACCTCACTGAGCTCGAGCTGTTTTGCGAGGAATGGGAAAAAATTTCAGTCTCTCGATGTGCAAAACTGATAGAGACATACCCCAAGCGACTTACAGCTGTAATCGCAGCAAAAGGTGGCGCTACAAAGTATTAACTTAAGGGGGCTGAATAATTTTGCACGCCCAATTTTTCAGTTTTTGATTTGTTAAAAAAGTTTGAAATATCCAATAAATGTCATTCCACTTCATGATTGTGTCCCACTCGTTGATTCTTCACAAAAAATACAGTTTTATATCTTTATGTTTGAAGCCTGAAATGTGACAAAAGGTCGCAAAGTTCAAGGGGGCCGAATACTTTCGCAAGGCACTGTATGTTATAGATTATATATTTTAACCTGAGGATTGATTATAAAAAACATTTGACATGTTTCTGTGGACATTATGGAAACTATTTGGAATTTGTGTCTGCGTTGTCGTGACCGCTTTTTCCTGTGGATTTCTGAACAAAACGTGACAAACGGAGGTATTTTGGATATAAAAACAATCTTTATGGAACAAAAGGAACATTTACTGGCAGTCTCGTGAGTGAAAACATCTGAAGATCAAAGGTAAACGATTAATTTGATTTGCTTTTCTGATTTTTGTGACCGAGCTACCTGATGCTAAGTGTACTTAATGTTTATCGTGCGATCGATAAATTTACACAAACACTTGGATTGCTTTCGCTGTAAAGCATAATTTCAAATTCTAACACGACAGGTGGATTAACAAAAGGCTAAGCTGTGTTTTCCTATATTGCACTTGTGATTTCATAAATATACATATTTATAGTATGTAGCGCTATGCTATTCAGCAGTTAATGACACTTATCCCGATAGGGGGATTGCAGCCATAACAAGTTAACACTCTGCTCTCCTGCACCTGACTTCGCCTCCTGTACACACCCCTGCCAATCAAGCTGCTTTCCACTATTAAATATTGAGCCGTTCTGGATCAGACAAGGATTACTTAACTATTTTATCTACAGTAAAGTTTGTTGCAATTTTTAAAGGTATTTCACATTTTTGTTGATCATCCCCCATTTGAAGTAATTTCTCTATTTGCTATAATGTACAATTGTATAATGGTTCCATTTAATTTTAATCATTTTTCCTAAATGTATGATTGTGATATTTACTGTAACCCATGAAACAAACAATAAGATAGCATACCTTCTTAAACATTGTATTTAATGTAGGTTAATTACGTTCAACAGTATTTCTTCAGTTCCAGCAGCGTGATTATAGCTGTAACTCACCAGCATGTACCAGTAGGACTGTGTAGGATCATCAAATCACTTTATCATTAAACATAGTCTGATTCATGTTATTTAAAAAAAAAAATTAAAGTTGATTTATACAATTGTCATCAAAGTTCAACTCTTTGAAATGGACTAATTAAACATACTGCACATGCATTCACACTTAATTTCAGAAATAAAAGAAACAAGAAAGCACAAGCCACACTGTATACATGATTGGTTAGTAACACCCCTTTAAACTAAAGAAAACAAACTAATGTATGTAAAAAAAAAGATTGCTTGTTTCTGTCAGGTTGCAACTTAAAATGGTTGACCGATTGGATGCTCCCCCTGTTCTTTCATTTCTTTCTTCTGGTTCCAGTTGTCTTGGTCATAAAGGTCACTGCAGTGTATTGGGGCCAGTCACCACTGAATCCCTGAGAAGGAACATGGAGAGAAAAATCAGCAATTCCTGAGATGAGTGAATCACTCATCTTAATTATAGAATTGATGTTAATCATTAAGATAGTAGTCACATACTTAAAAAAAATATTAACCCCATCCAGCCACCCCCCCAGCATAACAGTATGGTGCCTGCATAACAGTATGGTGCCGGCATAACAACATGTTGGGAGTGTGTGAGCAAGTTAACACAATGTCAGATGTTACAAATCCCTTTTGGCCTGACAGCTTAAGAGGGGTGGTAACTAGACCCGTAACATAACTCATGGTGAAAAAGAGAGAACGAAATAACCACAGACAACTAAATCACCGTCAAACACTCATGGTTTATTGGAAAACACACGGTAAGCTAGACTAGCCTACTTCACCAACAGCTAACTAGCCCAAAATACAGTGAGTGATCTGACCAGTTCTAACTAGTGTTTTTATACAAAGTATTCCTACGGGTAATGTATGCCCATGGGTGACTTGTCTTGGTTCCCCCTTTTCCCACCATCAAACACCATAACACAAACAATACTCACAGATGGGTACAAAGTGATCTGGAGATGCTAAAACAAACAGAACTACCGAGAGATTGAGACACAAAGAGATCGAGCTTTAGAGGAAACATGGGACAGGGTTTTTAAACCAAGGGACATGGGATGTGATAGGGTAATGGAAATAGGAGGTGTGTCTTCTGATTGATGATTGATTGGTGACTGATTGGGGAGTGATGATTGCCACCTGTGAGGAGAGAAGGAGAGAAAAGAACACAGGATACGCACACACAGCATACCTGTATCCGTAACATCAGAGATACATAAAGATAAACAGGAAATTAGAGCACTTGACTTGTAACCAGCTCACTCTTTGAATAGCTGCTCTGAGCTTATTGTCTCTAGACTGGTTGCTGAGAACACTAATAAATCAAACAAACATTGATTAGACTACAGGAAAATATTCAAACAAGTCAGTCTTTTTCCTAACTAAATTGTGTACGTAGGAAGCATGTTATTTTTAAAACGAAATGGTCCAACTTTGAATAGCCTCCCAACATGATTTGTATAAATATAATTAAATGATTTAATTGTTTAAAATTCAATGTTTCATGTAGTCAAGAAAATGGCAAATTTTAGCACCAGTTATTTAATTATGGCAAAAGTTATTAAATTCCAGCACCAGTTTAATACTCACCGTTTGTTTCCTTTTGACTTGAGTGGATGAAGAACAGTAACACAGCATTCAACATCAATGCTCCACACAGACCAATACCAACTGGAACCAGTGCATTACAGTCCATCCCAACTACAAATACATGGGGAACACAATAACAATACAATGAAAACAGCTTTTTATGATCTAATAACAAAATAATTAACAATAGGAACTTCTTTGTCCATGTCACGATCTTCGTAAGCATACTCAGATCAAACTCAGCGTGATATGGGCTCCACATTTTTTATTATAAGTGAACCGCACAATAAAACAACAAAGAATAAGCTAAACGTGATGTTCTGGAGTGCTCACAGGTACCAATACAAAAACAAGATCCCACAAAACACAGTGGGGAAAGGGCTGCCTAAATATGATCCCAAATCAGAGACAACGATAAACAGCTACCTCTGATTGGAAACCATACCAGGCCAACATAGAAATAAAACAACCTTGATTACTCACCCTAGTCACACCCTGACCTAACCAAAATAGAGAATAAAAAGGCTCTCTATGGTCAGGGCGTGACAGTCCAACCTTTTTAAAGGCTGCATTGTAAGTTCCATATATCTTAGTAGGCATTTTAATTGATTGTTGACCTCAGTTTGTTATTATGGTGCAATGTTAATCAGTTCTAAGGTTACAAGGCTTCTTCCCATCTGATCCTTTACATTAATAGTGTTCATAAAAGTACATTTGGCATCCAGTTTTGTTCCGTTGCCGACCAGGATCTCACCACATGTGGCCACAGCACAGTAGTAAGTCACAGCATCAGAGGGGCTGAGGTTGTTCTTGGAGAGGCTGAAGACACTAGCTATGTGTAGGAGAGGGAGTCTCAGGGCTCTTCTTACACTGTTAATGAATCCTGGATGGGATTCTCCTGATCTGGCTCTGAACCAGCACACACTGTGTTCTCCTGTACAGGTCTCAGAGAGTACTGTACACTGTAGAGTCACAGAGTGTCCTGGATGGACTGGGTCAGACACTGGCCTCTGCACCACGGTATGGTAGTGTGACCTTTGGTGATTCTTACCTAAATGGGATAGATGTTTCGATTCTCTAATATATCACATGCTTCACAAAGATTCTAAGAGTTCAGTTTTGTCAGCTAATTGTATACATTAATGAGGGTTTTTCTTTTGTAATAACACATGTGTATGCTACTACTGGCATTCAAACAATTCACACATCACAGTGGGTACGATGCGAGCTGTGTGAATAACATGTAAATGTACTAATGTTAATAGTATTTAGATACTATGATTACCTTTTAATAGTAAAAGAGTCCCATTGATAAAGTTGACTTCATAGGCTGTTCTCACTGCACAATAGTAAACGGCTTCATCTGTTGGGTCCGTGTTTGTAATAGCAAGTCGATACATCCCATCAGCATCAGCCTTCTCCACATTGAAACGCGAATGGTTAAAGTTCTTGTGCCATACAGTCTGTAGAAAAGGCCCATGGAGTTGGTGGAATAATCCTTTAATTCATTGCCATTTACTCAGCTGGGCCAGGGGCGCTTTAATTAGGTCAGGTGGAAATGTCCGACAGATCTCAACTCCACAAAAGGAGAAAATTGCCATCGCCTGATCTCGCTGCTTTCTCTTCCTTAACTCCATCTGATCCAGAAGTTCTGTGCGTCCATGAAGCCACGTAAGTCCACCGACTATGTTAACTTTCATCTGAATTATCTGTGGCGAGTGGGCCATTCAGTTATTGTTAATAGTTATTGCGGCTTGGAGCGCAGCTTCAAACATATTGTGTAATGTGAATTGTCAATGATCACGGCCCTACGGATCCTCATAGGCCAATTATGCAATCGATATGGTTCATGTGTATTGAAATTAATTATATGTACACACGAAGACAATTGAAAGAGTGAAATGATAAACGTCATTGTTTGCTAACTGATTGACTTTGATCATGGGGATTATAGATTGTATCACCATTCACTGTTTGTAATCTTTCATAATTTATGATAAATAGTTACGAGCCTAAATGACTCGCTGATGATTACTATTGACTTCTTAATGAACTGGACTGTTGCATTCCCTAAATTATGTTAATAATGAATGGTATGATTTGATCTTTGATTATGAATTTGATTGGATACATGTTATTTGTTTCCTTTGTGATGCAGCACAGACTACTCAGTATATATACCACTTTGTTTAAAGGAATTCCTGCCTCAGTCGCATACATTCCTCTGTCACCTGACACGTGACCACCTGTTCACCTTCACTGTCAGTCATCCTACCTGTCCAGCTACCCACACAGATTCCACTAATCTTTCAAGGCATAAAGATACCTGGTGAATAAATGAGTGGAACCGGACTTAATGAAAAATGGTAACATTTAACGTATGGAGCGTTTTTCTAAGATTAGTTTGATTATTTACTCTGCTCATCCATTGAAGGTATTGTAACTGTTCGGGCTTTTATTAACCACCCAGATGAATCAATTATCAAAGTACGCCATAGCCTAATTTTACATGGTATAATAGAAATCAGTAGGCCTACCTCTTTATATTTTTGATACCTACAATTTTCATTATTTGTTGGTCTTGTTAACCTAAAAAGTGAATGTAGCCTACATTAGACATTAGACAATCATTTGAATGTAGCTACGTTGGGCACGTTATGTCACGGTGTAACTAACGTTCCACTTCACATTTAATCTTAAATGCCTACTGCTTGCAAAATGAACATTCAACTATACAAATAATGTTTATTTGCAGGTTAAATGCCTGAATTGCTTCGCCTTACTTTTGTGGTTGTCTGGGCAAGTTTAACCATCCAATTGTTTCGATCTACAGGAGTGCACGTTTCACCATGGCACGGACCGTGGCGATACGTTGGCACATTATAATTATTAGAATATGACAAACATTACTAAATTATTGCATTATATCTGTTCGTGCTTTTACGGGCTACCGGAGACATGAAACCTGCGCAATTGGCCTAAATGGGTAATGGGAACACTTCGATCACATTATTATTATTCGACACTAGTTTTTTTTTTACAAATATAAGGGCTCTGAAAGTGTTACAATTGTAATCAATCAAGAGCGTTGAAATCATACCTTGAAAGAACTGTCTCGCCTATAATGATATCAGAGCTGTATATATAGCACATCAGTCAATCAGCCACTGAAATAGCCGCCTAGCTAACATTTAAATTATTTTCAATCACCATATTTGTCACTTTCGTCCTAAATAGGCCTGTATGTTCACCTACAATTTAATTGATGAATGATTTGTCTGTATTTTATTGCACCGATAAAAAACAACTATTGCGACACAAAAATGGCTAAATGGAAATGCACCGTAGATGACTGGCAATTGTGGAATAACATTTTCTACGTGCGACTTTTCTAAATGTCGTCAAAACAAATCAATGGACAAGTTCATGGAAACTTATTTTTTTTCGAGTAATTTAATATTATTGCAAAATAACAATTATAGTGGCTTAGTCTTCACTAAAGCAGTGTCATTATCAGACCTATATGAATATTAGGTTAATATATCTAATGCATCATTGTTTTCATTATTATAATTATTTACTTCAGTAGGCCTATATGAATTGTCACTCATGGTTGTTCAGCCCATATGCATAAGAGCCAACAGTGACCGTTTTGAAGGTATTTCGTACACTTTGTATTTTGGTGATCAATAAGGAAAAACACCACTCTTGGATTGAGAACTAATTTTAATAAGAACAAACTCTCGGATAGCCTGTAAACACCTTTGGATTATTTGCTGACTATTTATGATGCTCTAGTTTGATTATAACTACAGCTTTTGACTGTCAGAAGTAGGACGCTTTGGCTGTAACACATGGCAAATAGTCATGTGCTATTTATGCAGTTGTGAAAGCCCCATAGTTGGTGCAAGATTGCAATCTTCAGAGGGACCTACTCTGTTTACGCTATTTTACAGGGTAATTTAATTATGTATAGATATAATCCATATAGCCTGTATTCAAACAAACCCAGCATAAAGTGTTTGAACATCATCTGTCATTATGACATGGTCGTTGCCTACTAGAATGCAAGTCTGAACGAGCCTTTTTGAAGTGCAAATGCATTACAGCTATGCTGGAGTGGCAAGGACATATCCCAACATGCACCAGCTGCAGCACAGCCTGCCCAATAGGATACATTTACAGAGACCTCATTCCTTGCTTCAGGTAGAAGTGTCTGAGTATTTATTCCTGTCAACAGTGTTGGGGAGTAACTGATTACATGTACGTATAATACGATTGCAAACAACCTGAAACTGTAATCACTTACTATACCTGCACAAATATTGTAATCCGGTGACTGATACTTTTGAAAAATAGATTATTACTTTTTGGATTATTTTAAAGGCCCAGTGCAGTCAAACTTGATTTCATGTGTGTTATATTTATTTCCACACTATGAGGTTGGAATAATACTGTGAAATTGTGAAAATGATGATAATACCCATTTAGTGTAAGAGCTGTTTGAAAGGACCACCTGCAATGTCAGCCTGTTGTGGAATGGAGTGTTGGCCTGCCTGGTGACATCACTAGGCAATTAGAAAGAGCGCTCCAAACCTCTCTGCCAATAACAGCTAGTTTTCCCCACTCAGACCACTCCCAGACAGTCCTAGCAAACTTATCTTGAGAAATTGCTCTTTGCTAAGAAGCTATTTTAATGTTTTTTAATCAACGATTTTAATTGAAAAGAATCATCGTAAGGTACTTAACAATTACATTTTTCCCAGAAATTATTAGATAATGAGATTAAAACCGCTTCATTGGACCTTTTTTAAATTCAGCTACAGTCATAGGGTGGATAGCTGTAGGTTGGTACACTCTTTTGGGTGGGGAGAGATCATAAATGACTGACCATTCAGCACCGTCTACGAGTGCGTCAAGAGGGTGTTTTTGTGGAGTAGCGCTTGTTGTAAGGTAGCCTATGACCTTTGCGTCAGTAAGTACAAAATATTTTCAAAATAATACCTGGTGAATAAATGAGACTTGAGTGTATGGAGAATATTATTTCATATCCGTTTTGTAGGTTAGGCTACGAGACCATGAAAAATGGTAACATTTAACATATGATCTGGAGCGTTTTCCTAAGATTAGTTTGATTATTTACACTGCTTAACCATTGAAGAAAGTATTGTAACGGTTTCGGCTTATTAACCACCCAGATTAATCAAGTATCAAAATACGCATTAGCCTAATTTTACATGGTATAATAGAAATCAGTAGGCCTACCTCGTATATATTTTTGATACCTACAATTTTCATTATTTGTTGGTCTTGTTAACCTAAAGTGAATGTAGCCTACATTAGACATATTTCCATCGAAACGGGTTTATTCGACAAAAGCAATGTCACAATCATTACAAGGTCTAATAGAAGCGGCAGATACAGGAGAAACTTAAAGATCGGAAAGATTTGTATTCGTTCCACAGGGTGACTTTTTGTTTTGTAGCACTTTCTTTATTGCGACTAACGGAAACGGTGTTTTTCGAAAAAAAATGGTCATTGCCGAATCATTTTGAAGGTAGCTACGTTGGGCACTTTATGCCACGGTGTAACTAACGTTTCACTTCACATTTATTTTTAAATGCCTACTGCTTGCAAAATAAACATTCAACTATGCAAATAATGTGTATTTGCAGGACAAGGATTGTTCAGACTTTCAAGAATGCCTGAATTGCTTCGCCTTACTTTTGTGGTTGTCTGGCAAGTTTAACCATCCAATTGTTTCCGATCTACGGGAGTGCACGTTTCACCATGGCACGGACCATGGCGATACGTTGGCACATTATAATTATGAGAATATTGCAAACATTACTGAATTCTTGCATTATATCTGTTCTGGCTTTTACGGGCTACCGTAGACATGAAACTGCGCAATTGGCCTAAATGGGTAATGGGAACACTTCAATCGCCTCATTATTATTCGACACTATTTTTTTGCTAATATAAGGGCTCTGAAAGTGTTACAATTGTAATCAATCAAGAGCTTTGAAATCATACCTTGAAATAACTCATCTGTAATGATATCAGAGCTGTATATAGCATCAGTCAATCAGCCACTGAAATAGCCACCTAGCTAACATTTAAATTATTTTCAATCACCATATTTGTCACTTTCGTCCTAAATAGGCCTGTATGTTCACCTGCAATTTAATTGATGAATGAATTGTCTATTTTATTGCACCGATAAAAGAGAGCCATTGCGACACAAGATGGTTAAATGGAAATGCACCGTAGCTGGCTGGCAATTGTCGAATATTTTTCTATACGACTTTTCTAAATGTCGTCAAAACAAAATCACTGGACAAGTTCATTGAAACATAGCAAACGACTTTCCTTTTCCGAATATATAGACTACTCTGTCCTTTACTTTTTTTGTACCAGATTGTCGATGTTTCCCCATGCAGGAAATATCATGTGTTAAGTTATTTATTACATTATTGCAAAATAACAATTATGGTGGCTTAGTCTTCGCTAAAGCAGTGCCATTATCAGACCTATATGAATATTAGGTTAATGTATGTAATGCATCATTATATTTTCATTATTGTTATTATTTACTTCAGTAGGCCTATATGGATTGTCAATCATGGTTGTTCAGCCCATATACAAAAGAGCATAAGAGCCTATAGTGACAATTTTGAAGTTAGTTCGTACACTTTGTATTTTGGTGATCAATAAGGCAAAATATCACTCTTGGATTGAAAAATCCTTTAAATAGGAACAAACTCGCAGATAGCCTATTAACACCTTTTGATTATTTGCTGACTATTTATGATGCTCTAGTTTGATTTAACGACAGCGTTTGACTGTCAGAAGTAGGACGCTTTGGCTGTAACACATGTCAAAGCGTCATGTATTCAAACAAATCCAGCATAAAGTGTTTGAACATGATCTTTCATTATGACATGGTCGTTGCCGACTAGAAAGCAAGTTTGAACGAGTCTTTTTGAAGTGCAAATGCGTTACAGCTATGCTGGAGTGGCAAGGACACATCCCAACATGCACCAGCTGCAGCACAGCCTTCCCAATAGGCTACATTTACAGAGACCTCATTACTTGCTTCAGGTAGACGTGGCTGAGTATTTATTCCTGTCAACAGTGTTGGAGTAACTGGTTTAACGTATGTATAATTTGTTTGCAAAAACCCTGAAACTGTAATCAAGTACTTTACCAGCAAAATGAATGTAATCAGGTGATGTATACTTTTGAAAAAATAGATTAATCATTGGATTACTTTAAAAACCCAGTGCATCAACTTGATTCGTCTGTGTTTAATGTACACCGCAGTTCGAAAGTTTGGGGTCACTTAAAGTTCCTTGTTTTTGAAAGACAATGTTTTTTTGTCCATTAAAATAACATCAAATTGATCTGAAATACAGTGTAGACATTGTTAATGTTGTAAATGACTATTGTAGCTGGAAACCACAGATTTGTTATGGAATATCTACATAGGCATACAGGGGCCCATTATCAGCAACCATCACTCCTGTTTCCAATGGAATTTGTGTTAGCTAATCCAAGTTTATTATTTTTAAAGGCTAATTGATCATTAGAAAACCCTTTTTGCAATTATGTTATCACAGCTGAACTGTTATTCTGCTTAAAGAAGCAATAAAACTGGCCTTCTTTAGACTAGTTGAGTATCTGGAGCATCAGCATTTGTGGGTTCGATTACAGGCTCAAAATAGCCAGAAACAAATAACTTTCTTCTGAAACTCGTCAGTCTACTCTTGTTCTGAGAAATGAAGGCTGCCAAGAAACTGAAGATCTCGTACAACCCTATGTAATACTCCCTTCATAGAATTGCGCAAGCTGGCCCTAACCAGACTAGAAAGAAGAGTGGGAGGCCCCGGTGCACAATTGAGCAAGAGGACAAGGACATTAGTGTGTCTAGTTTGAGAACCAGATGCCTCACAAGTCCTCAACTGGCAGCATCATTAAATGGTACCCACAACACCGGTCTCAACGTCAACAGTGAAGAGGCGACTCCGGAATGCTGGCCTTCTAGGCAGCTCGTATAAATGTCGATAAATACAATTGTTGGACATGGAAATATAGATATACCTCTCCTTAATGCAACCGCTGTGTCAGATTTTTAAACTTTACGGAAAAAGCAAACCATAAATCAATAATCTGAGACTGCGCTCAGAAAAAAATAAAATTATCCACTATGTTGGAGTCAACAGAAATCAGAAATAACATTATAAATATTCCCTTACCTTTGATCTTCATCAGAATGCACTGCCAGGAATCCTAATTCCACAATAAATGTTTGTTTGATAATGTCCATTTATGTCCAAGTAGCTACTTTTGTTCGCGCGTTTAGTACACAAATCCAAATGCTCGTGCAGGTCCAGCTGAAAGTCGGACGAAAACTTCAAAGTTATATTACAGGTCGAAGAAACTTGTCAAACTAAGTATAGAATCAATCTTTAGGATGTTGATATCATAAATCTTCAATAATGTTCCAACCGGAGAATTCCATTGTCTGTAGAGAAGCAATGGAACACAGGTCACTATCATGTGAAATGCGCATGACCAGGACCTGGCTCTCTGCCAGAT
The DNA here is from genome assembly GCF_018296145.1 of Oncorhynchus tshawytscha. Taxonomy (NCBI): domain Eukaryota; kingdom Metazoa; phylum Chordata; class Actinopteri; order Salmoniformes; family Salmonidae; genus Oncorhynchus; species Oncorhynchus tshawytscha. The sequence continues at coordinate 25,300,865 of NC_056449.1, forward strand.
GAGTGACTCAAACAGCTCCCATCCGGCTCCACATTACAGAAGCCTCATTCAAGTTTCTAAAGATGGTTGACATCTAGTGGAAGACTTAGGAAGTGCAACATAATCAATATCCCACTGTGTATTCAATAGGGGCTGGGTTGAAAATCGACCAACCTCAGATTTCCCACTTCCTGTTTGGATTTCTTCTCAGGCTTTTGCCTGCCATATGAGTTGTTATACTCAAACATCGTTCAAACAGTTTTAGAAACTTCAGAGTGGTTTCTAATCAATACTACTAATAATATGCATATATTAGCAACTGTGACTGAGGAGCAGGCCTGTTTACTCTGGGCACCTTTCATCCAAGCTACTCAATACGGGTACTTACGCTCATAGCATAGCATTCAGTAGACCCCCCCCCCCACCCACTGGCTTTCCTCAGAAATTCTACAGGGGTGGTTCTCTCCAGACCAGTTTCTGGATGCCATTGAACGTCGCACACATGCTTCTCTCCCGCACCAGTCCTGCCTATAGCTATTAATGGTATATATGTATCTTGTTACACAATTGGTATGGAATTAACCCAACAGTGCGGGCTATTCCTATATTAGATTCCTCACCCACGGGGGCACCAATATGTCGTGACGTTGTATTAGTTAATGTGACGACTGTTGCTCATCGAATGATTACAAATGTCTAATTACGTGATTAACTGAATCAAGCAGTTATTTACTCATTAACCTGGGGCACCATGGGAAAACTAGTTTTATTGAGTTTCTATTTCCCAAATTAACTCAAAGAATATCAGAATATCGATTTTACAACAGCCGCTAATTAACCAGTTGCCTCTGACAGTCTCGTTCTGAAAGTCGTTTAGCCCGTGAATCTGCACGGACCCGGGTCCCACTAATGAATTCATACCACACCAATCTTAACTGAATATTTATTTACTGAAAGCTAAAATGATGATGATGATGATGATAAAAGATACACATAGACAAAACACATTATAGGCTATTGATTAGAACTTAGTATAACGGGCCAACACACTATGGGGCGTGTTACCCAAAATGGGAATTTCAAAAGAGGGAGGAAAACAAAAAGTACACAAGATAAATGTACATTTGGGTGAATTTGTCAGCTATGCTATTCTAACCCTAGCCTTGCCTCAAACTGTCGCTCTTATGGGTCAGAATACAATGATGTAATTACGTGGTGATCTCCGCTGTGGCTGACAGAAAACCATTGTTCCAAAGTCCCTTTATTTCATGTTTAATTTTCTGAGGCTGGTTCTTCATAGTGACAGGACAAAGGATTTTGTCTATGGCCTGAGATTTACCAGGGGCGTGAGGGGTCATAAAACCCCCACATCTTCAGAACCCTAGATCTCTCCTCTGTTGGGGTTGAGAGAGAATCTGTAGGGTTGTGGTCTCCTGTAACCTGACCTGATCAAGACAGTCATGACAACAGTTTGTGTATCAAGAATGGTCGACCACCACCCAAAGGATATCCAGAAAACTGTGGGAAGCATTGGAGTCAACATGGGCTAGCAATCATGTGGGACGCTTTCGACACCTTGTAAAGTTATTGCCCCAACAAATCGAAGCGGTTCTGAAGGCAAAAGGGAATGCAACTCCATATTAGGAAGGTGTGCCTTATGGTTTGTACACTTAGTGTATAGTAGTATGTTTATAATTCTTACCGGTTCAGTGTAACCATTATTTTCTGGGCCGCCATCTCATCATCAACTGTTTTCTCCCAGAGGATGTCGATGTTGTTGCCAGAATGTTGAATGGGTTTGGTTAAATACATTTGAAGTCAGACGTTTATATACATGTAAAATCAGTTTTTCCACAATTCCTGACATTTAACCCTAGTAAAGATTCCCTGTCGTAGGTCAGTTAATGATCTTTAATAATATTTTAAGAATGAAATGTCAGAATAATTGTAGATTTATTTCAGCTTATTTCTTTCATCACATTCCTAGTGGGTCAGAAGTTTACATACACTCAATTAGTATTTGGTAGCAATGCCTTTAAATTGTTTAACTTGTTATGGCTGCAGTCCCCCTATCGGGATAAGTGTCATCAACAACCGCTAAAATAGCATAGCGCTACATTCAATAAATATTTATATTCATGAAATCACATGTGCAATATAGGAAAACACAGCTTAGCCTTTTGTTAATCCACCTGTCATGTCAGATTTTGAAATTAAACTTAAACGCTTGGATTGCTTTCGCTGTAAAGCATATCGATCGCACGACAAAACATTAAGTACTTAGCATCAGGAAGCTTGGTCACACAAATCAGAAAAGCAATCAAATTAATCGTTTACCTTTGATCTTCGGATGTTTTCACTCACGAGACTCCCAGTAACACAACAAATGTTCCTTTTGTTCCATAAAGATTATTTTTATATCCAAAATACCTCCGTTTGTTACTTTGAGAAATCCACAGGAAAGAGCGGTCACGACAACGCAGACAAATTTTTAACTGTTTCCATAATGTCCACAGAAACATGTCAAACGTTTTTCATAATCAATCCTCAGGTTGTTTTTAAAATATATAATCGATAATATATCAACCGCAAATGTCTTTCACAGTAGGAGAGGGAAAGCAATAGCTGTCCAAATTCTGTTGCGTGAGCAAAACTCATGTGACCATTTTTATTTTTCAAAATAAAAGCCTGAAACTGTCTGAAGACTGACACCTTGAAGAAGCGATAGGTAAAGGAATCTGGTTCATATCCCTTTAAATCCAGCAAAGGGAGGCGTTGGAACATGGAGTTTTCAAAATAGAAGCCATTTCCTGTTTTGATTTTCCTCAGGGTTTCGCCTGTAATATCAGTTCTGTTATACTCACAGACTATTTTGACAGTTTTGGAAACTTTAGTGTTTTCTATCCAATACTAATAATAATATGCATATCTTAGCAACTGAGACAGGAGCTGGCTGTTTACAATGGGCACCTTTTTCATCCAAGCTACTCAATACTGCCCCTGCAGCCATAAAAAGTTAACTTGTGTCAAACATTTCGGGTACCCTTCCACAAGCTTCCCACAATAATTTGGGTGAATTTTGGCCCATTCCTCCTGACAGAGCTGGTGTAACTGAATCAGATTTGTAGGCCTCCTTGCTCGCACATGCTGTTTCAGTTCTGCCCACAAATTTTCTATAGAATTGAGGTCAGGGCTTTGTTATGGCCACTCCAATACCTTGACTTTGTTGTACTTGACTTTGTTGTCTGCTAGCGGGACGCCTATCCTTAAAGTTTTAATTCTGTGTTCCCGGTCCAAAATGACCGCCCCATTACAGCTGTTTATAAAACCATAACACATATTATGACCTAATATTGTGTTAATATTTTTATCAACTTAAGTTCTTGTGAACATTGCACATTTTGAACTTCTATTTGCGGCCTGCAGGCCTCATTGACCTGAGCCCATTCATGATCTTTTTTTTATTACTTAAACGAGTTGTAAGGATTATTTTGACTAACAAATACTCAGATGAAACATATTGTGCTATTTATCACAGACTACTTTGTCAAGTTTAACAAGGACATTTGTTTTGAATCCATTTCACATGTTTAAATAGTGGCACAAAATAACATGTTTTCCCGGGCAAAACTGACAGGTATGATTTTATTAGTAAAGAAAGGACATAGGCCCAAAACTACACATGAGAACTTTACAATTTTACAAAATGAATGTCTGAACACATTAAAGAACAGTAACAATAACAGTATTACTAACAATAACAAAAACATTAACATGTTCCCAATCTGTAAATCAATGGTTACATTTTAAGTATTCTCATGCACATGTTGAACAATACGTGGTGGTTGTTGCATGTGCCTTGCAAATATATGCACTGCATTTATGGTACATAATGCTCGTTTTGACATCTTTTGGTGCACACAGATTGCACCTCTTCCTTTTGCTTCTTCTGTCTCTTGCGGCCATAGATCTTGCTTCTGGCCCTTGTATATCTCTCACCAATCCAGCAGAGGATGGTGTTCGAGGAAGGTGTTGACACCTTTGAATGAGGGCTGCCTCCATGGTTTTCCCCAACTCTTCTAGGAATAGTCTCCCCTTGAAGAATTTCCCCTGCTTCAAGCCTGGATTCACCTCGCTCCACACCACAAACACGTTGTAGACTGATACATCTAGGATATTGAAGAACACCTCCATTGTCCAACATACCGGCATCCTCTTACAAGAATATGTGCCAGTAACCTGCAAAAGTGCAACAATCACTAAATAAAAAATGAGTATGTACAAGTGATACTTCATGTCTTGCATAATAACGTGAGAAATTGCATCAGCGTTTAATTTATCACATCTAAAACATATTTACATATTCAAATGAATAGAATTGACTCCATGTTCACAATTGTTCAATGAGCATTTCACCAAACAACATGTCTTGTTTTTATGGTGCAGAAAAAGCAATCTGGTAGTAGAAAAAAAGTACATGAGAGAAAAAAAAGTTACAGGCCTTATCAAGGTTAATCCAGGACGGCGTTGGGTTTGTCCTCTCTGGTACTCATAGCGGCATCCCTGTGCATTGTTGTCATCAGGAGCACATTCTTATTTTTCTTTGGCCAGTAGGACACGAGTGTATCTGTGAAGGCAAATGTACAGGAAAAACGATCCCTGTCATTGGCAGTGAGTAAGGCAGGAAGCAACGCAGGCTTGTTCCTTCTGACCGTCCCGAACTTGGTAATATATTTTCGGAGCAGCTCCTGACCAAGAGCATATGAGGTGAAGAAAGTGTCACGTGATGTTGTTCCCCTGGAGACGTGCAGTCATTTCCAGGACCACCCGCTTCCCCTGGTTCCTTTCGGGAACACCGTCAACAGATTTCCCAGTGTAAACCTGCATGCTCCAGGCATAACTTGTCCTGGCATCACATGCTGCCCATATCTTTATTCCATATTTAGACAGTTTACTCATGTCCTGTTTGAATGGGCAGCGTTCCCTAAAAGTGACCAGATGCTTTTCCACTGTGATGTCTGGACTTGGGTTATAGATGAGTAGCAGGCTCTCCACCCACTTGTGCCAAACCTCTTTGATCACTGCCAGCTTGTCTTGTTGACGGCGGCCTCGTCTTGTATCACGATTGTCGACGCGAATCACCCGTGACAACACGTGAAATGTCTGGAGTGACATAGTGGCACGAATAATTGCCCGACCAGACTTTGCATCCCATAAACTGGTTGTAGATTTGTTTCTGGATCTGTACGCACCAGCCAAAATCAAGAGACCAATGTATGCTTGTATGTCTGTCCGGTCCACCACCTTATTTATTAAATACCTAAACAATCACACAGAATTACATATACACAGGATGGGGTCATACATTGATTACTAATTAGGTCATGCAAAACGACGTCTCTAGTTGACGGAACAGAAATGACGGCTGGTTACACAAGAAATGGGGTTGGGTGAAATGAAAGTGCGGGAAGACTGAGGAACAAAGGGTTTGGGGCTCTATCAGACCTTGAAGCCATGCTATCGTAAATAACCGTCCATTTGGAAAAGGATAATGCAAGAAATGTTTACTGTGAGCTGCACTTCAATAGGTTGGTCGTAGATGGAAGGCCGGGTTGCCCAGCAGGGCTCTCTTGTCCTCTGAATGTCTGGTGGTAGAGTGGATACATTGTAGTACCGTCGCCGTGTGGTAGAACAAACTTTGTCCGTCCTTTCTAAGCCCATGTTTACAGCTGCTGCTGCTAACTCAACGGCTAGGAAGTATCACTTTAGTGAATAAGAGTTCAAAGTTCATACCAAGTTGCCATATTATATGCTCATGCTATATTCTGGCTAGTATAGTTAATCATCTCTTCAACGTGTCGATCGTCACCTCCACGTTGAAATTCGCCCCTTAACTTTTGGACAGCAGCCCTCACGTCGTCTGGAGCATGATGCTAATTTCGTTAGGTTGTTGTCTCAGTTCTGAGACTACAACCAGCCCTTTTACCATCTGGACAGCCGTCATCGGGAACACAAATGTTACATTTTCGTAAAGGGCTTATGTAGTAGGGAGAGAAGGGCGTGTTTTCATAGCTCACAACTGTCTGATCACATGGGCGGGGCCACTGAGTTGAGGCTAGTTCACTTATGAAAACCAATTCTCTCATTTAGAAGCTAAAATTACATTTCATCTGTTCACAGTTTCATATTTAAATTGCACAACAATTCCATGTTAATCTGATAACTAATGTGTAGACTTTCCAAGAGTTTGTCCTATTATCAGTAAAAATGTCTCAGATGACAACTGATCTGATATCATATTGTTTAATACCAACGCATATTTTAAACTGGTTGGATTACCGAAATATGGTTCTGTTCACAACCCTTTTGATGTTACCCGACTCGCTGTATGTTAACAAAGAGTTTCCAAGAGTCACTCTGTAGTGTAGAGAGGAAAGGGGGAAAGGTATTTATGGAGGGTCATAAACTTCACAAAAAGGCCAACATGACAGGAGTACAAGGGCAAATTGAGTTATTGCACATGTGCACTTCAGAGAGAAGGCGTTCCCTGACGGAAATATGCAAGTACATGCCAGAACATGCCAATAGGATCTCGCTAACTCTTGCTTGGCTCTTGTCCACACCCTTGCTTGTTCTGCACACTATGCTTATTTTTCTCCCATTGGAAACACCGCTTATGAGATAGCAAAGATACTGGTAAGATGACGTTCGTGTCACTTGCTAGCTAGCAAATTTCAGCTTCCACAGTCATGTCAAACAAACATTGCACCTGGAATGACACACAAGCTGCATTTTTGTTTATTTGAGCATTGTTCTATTGGTATTTACTTGGATATGTCCGTAATGATGTTGAGGTCTGACAGCCAGACAGCAAGGCTTATATTAACCCCCTCTGTTACAAAACAAATAGTAGCCTTCAATATAAAGTTGTTTTTGATCAAATAAAAACCTGTCACTTTTGTGCTTTTACCTGTTTTTCGTGATATCCAATTGGTAGTTTCAGTCTTGTCCCATCGTTGCAACTCCCCATACAGTCTCGGGAGAGGCAAAGGTGGAGAGCCATGCGTCCTCCGAAACACGACCCTGCCAAGCCGCACTGCTTCTTGACAAACTGCTCCTTAACCCGGAAGCCAGCCACACCAATGTGTCGAAGGAAACACCGTACACCTGGCGACTGAAGTCTTCTTGCAGGTGCCCGGCCCGCCACAAGGAGTCGCTAGGACAAGGAAATCCGGCCAGACAAACCTTCCCCTAACCTGGACGACTCTGGGCATATTGTACACCACCTCATGGGTCTCCCGGTCACGGCAGGCTGTGACACAGCCTAGGATCGAACCCGGGTCAGTAGTGACACCTCAAGCATTGTGATGCAGTGACTTAGTACCGCTGCACCACTCGGGAGGCCCACTTTGACACTTTCACTGTTGTAATTACAGTTTCAGCTATTATGACATTAGCTCAAATCTAGGTTTTGCCTTTAGATATCGAGAAAATGAACAACAATAACATCATTCAGTTACCATGACCTTTATGAAGTATGAAACCTTTCTGCTTTAAGTGATTTTTGGATTACATAAATGCATCAAGATTTACAAAAACTTACGTTAGCTGATGATCTCCAAAGCTTGTGTTTACCTCAGACCTTATTTGTGGCATTTATCTAAACAATTCATTTCCCTATAGGCTTTGGCTAATGAGCCATGGCGGAGTTAGGGCCTACAATTACTATTGAGCCTCCAGATTGTGTCTATCTGCGTCTCCTCCAGTGCGAGCACGTGCTGCAGTATATAGCTTCATGCAGGCTAGCAACAACCGTTGAATTAGCAGCTCTCTATTTTCATCACGAACAAGAGTGGTAGGCTTTACCAAACAGAACTGAAAGTGTGACCAGACAAGCAGCAAGTTGACAAAACAATGAATGCAGTCAGCTAGATGGCTAACTTTAGCGTCCACCATCATGTGTTTCTCTCTAGCAGTGAACTTCTCTCCAGAGTCCGAGTAGAAAGCAAAGCATATTGTTGATTTGCCCCATCAATCCTGCTGAGAACTTGATAAATTCAGCTTCCCCTCTGAGAATAAACCAGACCTACATTATATCCATTCTATTAATTTACACATTTTCATTCAGATTGGTATAATTGTGACTGTTTATTATTACTGTGCTCAAGTTCACTTTGATGTTCTCTTTAATTTACCAACAGATATATGGAGGATGGGAAGACTGCTTCAGCTACTGATATTGGCTTTGATTCTATTGATCTGCATTTATCTTTTATTTGTAAGTTCTGAAATGGAACCCATGCCAAATGTATAGACAGCTTCAGATGTTAAGAATGGCATGCCATCCACAGGATCATTTTAAACATTTATTTTGTTTTTAATCATTTTGAAGCTATACATTGTTTACAACAGCATTATTGATACAAGATTATACAGTGCATTCTGAAAGTATTCAGATCCTTTCCCCCTTTCCACATTTTGTGACGTTACAGCCTTATTCTAAAATGGATTAAATAAAAATCCTCATGAATCTACACACAATGCCTCATAATATTTTAGAAAATTAATAAAATAAAACACAGAAATACCTTATTTATATACGTATTCAGACCCTTTGCTATGAGACTCGAAATTGAGCTCAGGTGTATCCTGTTTCCGTCGATCACCCTTGATGTTTCTTCAACTTGATTGGAGTCCACCTGTGGTAAAATCAATTGATTGGACATGATTTCGAAAGGCACACACCTGTCTTTATAAGGTCCCACAGTTGACAGTGTATGTCAGAGCAAAAACCAAGCCATGTTGTCGAAGGAATTGTCCGTAGAGCTCCGACAGGATTGTGTCGAGGCAAAGATCTGGGGAAGCCTACAAAAAAATATCTGCAGCATTGAAGGTCCCCAAGAACACAGTGGCATTCATTCTTAAATGGAAGAAGTTTGGAACCATCAAGACTCTTCCTAGAGCTGTCAGCCCGGCCAAACTGAGCAATCGGGGGAGAAGAGCCTTGGTCAGGGAGGTGACCAAGAACCCGATGGTCACTCTGAGAGAGCTCCAGTTCTGCTCCAGTTTTGCAGCACACCACCATTCGGGCCCTTATGATAAATTGGCCAGATGGAAGCCACTCCTCAATAAAAGGCATGACAGCCCGTTTGGAGTTGACTAAAAGGCACCTAAATACTCTCAGACCAGGAGAAACAGATTCTCTGGTCTGATGAAACCAAGATTGAACTCTTTGGCCTGAACGCCAAGCATCACGTCTCGAGGAAACTTGGCACCATCCCTAAGGTGGCAGGTAGCCTAGTGGTTAGAGTGTTGGGCCAGTAACCGAAAGATTTCTGGATTGAATCCCCAAGTTGACAAGGTAAAAATCTGTCATTCTGCCCCTCAAGGCAGTTAACCCACTGTTCCCCGGGAGGCCAACATTGTAAAAAATAATTTGTTCTTAACTGACTTTCCTAGCTAAATAAAGGTTCAATTAAAGCGTGGTGGCAGCATCGTGCGGTGGGGATGTTTTTCAGCTGCAGGGACTGGGAGACTAGTCGGTATTGAGGGAAAGATGAACGGAGCAAAGTAACGAGATCCTTGATGAAAACCTGCTCTAGAGCACTCAGGACCTCAGACTGGGGTGGAGGTTCACCTTCCAACTGGACAATGACCCTCAGCACACAGCCAAAACAACACAGGAGTGGCTTTGGGACAAGTCTCTGAGTGTCCTTGAGGAGCCAGAGCCCGGACTTGAACCCAATTGAACATCTCTGGAGAGAACTGAAAAATATCTGTGCAGCAATGCTCCCCATACAACCTGACAGAGCTTGAGAGAATCTGCAGAGAAGAATGGATAAACTCCCCAAATACAGGTGTGCCAAGCTTCTTGCCTCATACCCAAGAAGACTTGAGGCTGTAATCCCTGCCAAAGGTGCTCCAACAAAAGTACTGAGTAAAAAGTGTCTGAATACTTATGTAAATGTTATATTTCATTTTTTAGTTTTAATATATTTGCTAAAATTTCTAAACCCGTTTTTGCTTTGTCACTGAGGTATTGTCTGTGTAGATTGAGGGGGAAAAAACAATTTAATCAATTTTAGAATAAGGCTGTAACTTGTCAAAATGTGGAAAAGGTCCAGACGTCTGAATACTTCCCGAATGCACAGTGTTAGTGGTTTTGATGGGGTAAGACAGCTATACTAAGCTCGAGGTATTAAGGTACACTATGTGCCTCTAGGCTTTAGTCAATATAATGACTAGGCCAATAGTTTGTTTGGTGATAAACAGATTCTTTCATTGTCTCACTTTAGGTATGTCAATTCAACCAGTGCCTGCTGAATGTGTCACCATCCAATCATCTCAAATACAACCACACTAGCTTCACAAGTTGTAGTGGAATCAACGGGACATTTACACCAACCAATGACTCCTTAATAAGTAAAGAGGAATGGGAATCTCTGCTCAAAGAGCTACAATGGTCATTACCGCCTGTTGTCCTCTTATCCACAGATGAGGCCACAAACCCCACTAAGTGCTCATTCTCTGTTGTCAACCCCAATTCAAACCACACAATTGGAGGGTTTATAGATGTGATTTTGATAGCTAGAGATACTAAAAACAGGATCAAAACCTATGGAGGGGACTTTTTTCAGGCCAAGTTGTTTAACTCAGAACTTAAGGCCAGTACTTATGGAGCTGTAACAGACCACTTTAATGGCACCTACACTGCCCGTCTGGCCCTGCTTTGGCCCGGACCTGCCAAGGTGTCCATCCGCCTAGTACACTCTAGCGAGGCCGTGCAGGTACTGTGTAGGCAAAGGGAACAGGACCCAGATAAGGTCTACTTCCAAGGCTACTTTGAGGAGGGTGGCAAGCAGGAAACTGTGATGTGCAATGCCCAGAGAAGTCCTAGGCTGGTGGGGAATGATGCACAGTGTTGCTGTGAGTACAGAGAGCCAGTCACTGGGGAGACCTGGTTCTGTCGTCGGCCATCTTCCCTGCCTTGCCATGCTTTGACCTACCACAGCATGGGCGGTTACCAGGCAGTACTCTCCAAGGTGGAGATGACCCTTCTAAAGAGGTAGATACAGTGCCTTCAGAAAGTATTTATACCCCTTGACATATTCCACATTGTTTTGTTACAGCTTGAATTGAAAATGGATTTGTTTTCTGACCCATCTACACACAATACCCCATAATGACAAAGTGCATTAGCCTATGTTAGCTCAAATGTTTCGAGTGGGACCAATCAATCCTGTAGATGTTAATGATCATTTGTAATGTGTAATGTATTAGTTTGATTTGCTTGGAAGGTTTCCCATTTGTTGCTGAAAATGACTATGTAGAATTCTCTGTCATCTCAAGAATACAATGTTATGATGTCATTAAATTGTACGTCCCCATTTTGCTCACCACTATACAGTCAGATAACCATGACATAAAATGGGAATGTGTAGGAAATACCTAAATACAACACTATTTTAATTTTGGGGGAAATTTCCCTTATTGGAATTAGGTCAGACCAGCCCACATTCAATCGTTAGTGATTGAAACCATTATAAGATATATATATTTCTGGTGTGAAACATGAAAGTTTCTTGCAGCAAAGATGTTGAAACACATGGCACAGTAGCCAAGTAGTAAACAGTGCTAAGAACAAAATCTCAAAACACTTTTGGTTACAACGTTTGAAATGATTGTAAACTAACAGTTCCTCCTTCTCTGCAGTTCCATGAACATTATTGTACCAGGTGACGATTCAGCTATCGATGTCCAGCAACAGGACACTGAAATCCGTAAGTTGTTCCAAACTACTTCTCCTTTGCTAAACTTATGAACCAACAGCTAAGTCTGACATAGGCCTAGCTAATTGACTGCAACTCACAAGACTTTTGCAGAGACATCCGTGTGTTTCTCACAGCTTTGACTTTCAGAAAAAAAATTATGAAAACATAACCACAATGGTTGCTTCAAGGTGATGCTGTAACGGTTTTCTAGTGGTGATGAAGGAGAGTCGGACCAAACTGCAGCGTGTCGATTACGATCCATGTTTAATACAACAAAGAAAACACGAACACTACACAAAACAATAAACGAAACCGAAACAGCCTCTCTGGTGCAAACTAACAGAGAGTACACATAGGACACTAAGGACAATCACCCACGACAAACTCAAAGAATATGGCTGCCTAAATATGGTTCCCAATCAGAGACAACGATAAGCACCTGCCTCTGATTGAGAACCACTCCAGACAGCCATAGACCTTGCTAGACAACCCACTAAGCTACAATCCCAATACCACCACCAAAACCCCAAGACAAACACACCACAATTACAAAAACCCCATGCCACACCCTGGCCTGACCAAATACATAAAGATAAACACAAAATACTTTGACCAGGGCGTGACAGATGCCAGTACAATTTGTTTTGACGACATTACGCCAAAGTGAAAGCTTGTTTAACAATCATTTGAATTATTTATGTTCATAGATAATACTAAAAACATTTAAATTAATCACATGATTAGTTGTGGGATTATCACAATGAATGTCAAAATGAGGATATATAAAAACATTTCAAATAAATCATATACTTTAGCCTAACGCATATGATTAATTATTAACCCACTTATCTATTGTTCTAACATAGGCCTGAAAGTATTTTTTTCTCTCTCTAGGATCACAAACAAAATGTCGTCCTGGTTTTCACACCTCAGTACCAGCTGGATTCTACTTCCAGGATCACTGGACGTCCCTGGTGTGTGACTCAAAATCCTTTCCCTCAGCTAAACTGATATCTGGATGCCTGAAGGACAAACAGATCCTCATGATGGGTGACTCCACTCTCCGTCAGTGGTTCGACTACCTGGAAGAAACTGTGCCAAGTATGATATAGTTTGTAATCAGTTTATTATGTTAATGTTTGTAGTCAAGTCCATGTGTTCAAATGGGTTTACATGGGTTAATAAAGCTTTGGCCAGGCAATTATGCAACTGGTATTGTTGAATGCAAAGACACCCATGTAAGTCATGGTATACGGCAAAAGTGTAATAATAACTTTTATAACTTCTTTAATGCATATCCCAGCACATTGTTTGTCTGAATTAATATATTTGCATTAAACTTATGATCCTTCTGCAGCATTGAAACGCCTGAACCTTCACACATCAAGCAAATCGGGCCCCTTTGAGGCAGTCGACACCCAGTCCAACACCCGTATTATCTGGCGGGCCCATGGGATACCTATACGGACAAGCAAGACCCCCTGGGCTGACCTTCACTACATCGCCAGCGAGGTGGAGGGTATGGCAGGGGGTGCACACTCTGTAGTCGTCTTCACCATCTGGGCTCATTTCACCACGTACCCACTGGCTATGTACGCACACCGTCTGGTCGTCATCCGTAGGGCTGTGGCGTCGCTCCTAAGACGATCTCCCACTACTCTGGTAGTAATCAAGTCAGCCAACACGGGCTACAAGGATGTGTATGGCAGCGACTGGCTCTCCTGGCAGCTCGACATGGCACTCAGGGAAATATTCAGGGACTTGCCCGTGGTCCTCATCGACGTTTGGCAGATGACCTCCTGCCACTATTCTCCGGACAACATTCACCCGCCCTCTGTGGTGATCCAAAATGAAGTGGATCTCTTCCTGTCCTTTGTTTGTCCACAGTGAAAAATGTTGTAGTCATGCCTGGAATAACATTGTGCCTTACTGTATACAAAATGCTGTCTCCGAAAGGAATCTATAGTATATTGGAAAAGGGATTGTAATGTTGGGAAGAGAATTCCTTTAAAAACTGTTTGCCTTATTCAAAATGAATGTAAAGCTTTACATAACTGGCCTTATTTTAAAATAAAAACTATGAACACTCGTCAACTATGGCAAACCACAGAGCTCAATGTTTTCTTTACAACCATAATCCCCTCAACCTTTATCATTTCTGTTTCTCACACATTTCTGAGAATAGCATAACTATTAATATCCACAGAGAATCGATTCAAGAGAAGCGCTGATACCCAGTGCTCCTGGTTTGATTTTAAGCACTTCATGAGATTTTCATTTAAATAGAATTTGATAGTCTGTAGATTATTATTAGTATGTGAATTTGCTGTTAGATACATTATGTGCAATTGAGAAGGACACATGAGATTTGCAGTTACGTTTATTCTTATATTTTTATCCACAGATTATAGAAAAGCAAGTGACAATCTTTTGTTAGATTGTTATTTACTCAGTACTTTGACGCACCTTTGGCAGCAATTGCAGCCTTGAGTGTTCTTGGGTATGACGCTACAAGCTTGGCACACCTGTATTTGGAGAGTTTCCCATTCTTCTCTGCAGTCCCTCAACTTAAACATAAATATATATTTTGAAAACCTTTCTTTAAAACAAAGTTTCTTTAACTTAAAATAAATATCTTAGCTTGTCTTTCTCAATCATTTTTTCTTCTAAGGAACCATGCATGGACAACATGGACTTGGTGTCTTAAAATAAAGGCAGTTCCTTAGAAGTTTGGCTACAACCATTTTTGATGGTTAAAAGTCTCAGCAGACCCCTTCCTCTGTATGCTAAAAAGAAATTGTTTGTTTAAAGACCCAATATCTATATGGTACAAATACACAAAAGCAGTGGTGTAAAGTACTTAAGGAGTAATGCTTTAAAGTACTACTTAAGTCATTTTTTTGGGAGGATATCTGTACTTTACTATTCATATTTTTGACTACTTTTACGTCACTACATTCCTAAATAAAATCACTTTTTACTCCATACATTTTCCCTGACACCCAAAAGTACTCGTTACATTTTGAATGCTTAGCAGGACCGGAAAATTGTCTAATTCATACACTTATCAAGAGAACATCCCTGCCTCTGATCTGGTGGACTCACTAAGTACATGCTTAGTTAGGTACCTTACAGTTAGGTACCTTTACAGTGATAAAAATTTTGCTAGGACTTTCAAACAGCTCTTACACTAAAAGGGTATTATCATAATTTTCAGTTTCACAGTATTCAAACTCCAGTGTGGAAATATATTTAGAACACAGAAAAATCGCTGGGCCTTTAAATAAATACCATGGTCTTAGCTTGTCTTAACATATTAGATTATAGTGATAGGGGAAATAACCTATACAGTTATGTATCAGAATATTATTTTTGACGATATATCGTTTTGACTATCGCAATATTATTTTTGTGCTGTTGGCTATACCTGCACCAAAACTCCAGTATTTTGCCTTCATAGTTTGTTCTCCATCTTTTTAAATAAGCAGCCATTTTGTTTTCAGCACTTTTATTTCCATTACTGATCAAAACCAATTTTCTCATGGCTCTCACTTGTCCTTCTGCAGAAGACATACTGTATGGTGAGCAATATGTTTTGAACATTGAATCTTAATAAAATCACTATCGAATCGCAAAAAAATATCCAGACATGACCTAAGTATGGTAATCATATCGTATTGGGGCGGCAGGGTAGCCTAGTGGTTAGAGCGTTTGACTAGTAACCGGAAGATCAAATCCCCGAGCTGACAAGGTACAAATCTGTCGTTTTGCCCCTGAACAGGCAGTTAACCCACTATTCCTAGGCCGTCATTGAAAATAAGAATTTGTTCTTAACTGACTTGCCTGGTTAAATAAAGGTAAAATAAAAATTGTGAGGTCTCTGGCAATTCCCACCCCTATTAGAGAACATGGAACATAGATTGCAAAAATTTCTATCATACATGTCAGATTTCAATACTGGCTGATGTCATATTTTGGGAGGATGTCTTCTCTCAAATGAGCCATTGATCATATTTTGGGGATATTCCTACCTTGAAAAATGTGTAATTTAACGTAGTTTCTATTTGTCTGTCTCTTTAGTCCAGGGTGCATTGCATGGTGCCGTTGCCAGAGATATTATAGAAAGGAGATAGGAATCCAATGAATGAAGGAACATATAATGCCACATCCAGTAGACTGTCGACCAATATCGTTCACGTTGTCATTGTGAGTCATAAGGGAGGGGGCCAGAGACAATTACTTGATGCCAACACACCTTTCTAGCTAAGTTAGACGTTGAAGTTATGTTGTGCCTGGTGACGTCTGACTGTTTCATCCTAAAATTGTTGATGCCGACGTGATATCAATATCCCTATCTAAACTTGCAAGTTTTAGTCTCAGGCAGCATCATCTTCAGATTCACCTTTATGCTGTTAGCCCTGTCCACTGGAAAACAATGTATATTGCTGAATGATTCTTTGGTAACGTCTGACTGTTTCATCCTAACAATGTTGGTGCCGACGTGTATAACAATATCAAAAACTACACTCGCCAGTTTTAGTCTCAGCCAGTACCATCTTCAGATAAGCTTTTATGTCGTTAGCCCTGTCCAGTGGAAAACAATGTATGATTGCTGGGTGATTCTTTAGATGTCTAATATTGTGGGTAATGAAGTCGACAATGACTAGGGTTTTCAATTTGTCAGAGCTAATGGTGGGAGGCTTCGGAGGATCAGACCCCGTAGCGGGTAGAGGAGAGACCTGAGAAGGCTTGAGCTCTGACTCCTACTGGATGCTTAGTGGGGAAAACTGGTTAAAAGTTTATATCGGCCGAATTAGCGACACTGGTTGAGCATGCCGCAAGCATTTTGTCATGGAAATTACCACCGGGAACACCTGAAGTCAAATTTAAATTAATCATATTTTTTTTATCAGCAAGCTGGAGAGGTTACAACAACCTTTGCACACTCAGTACAGGTTGATCAGAAGCTCTGTCGGAGCAGTCCCGTTAGTTCTCCGAGGTACTGCTGTAAGAGACAAGTTATATTTGCATGTTTTAGCTTAGTCATTATTCATAATTAATTCATCCTCAATGTTTGGTTCATGCGTGTGACAGACCAATACCTCACAAGGCTTATTCTCTCCATTATGAGACCTTGAAACTGAGACACCCCTTTCAGTTCTCAAAACAATGTTCTGGACGTACTGCCAAATTGCTAATACTGATAGTAAAGATTCCTCCCAGGCATCATCAATCAGTCACTTGCATGAACCTAGAAATTGGTTATTAGAAAAGCACAAACATCAAATTTTCCATAACAATTTATTTCCAGAAGCCATGAGAAAATTGTCCGGCAGCGGGGACTGTGCATGGGGATTAACACTACTACCTATATTTACTGGTGGCACAGATGATGTATCATCCTTTCCTACACTTAAATTGCCCTTGCGTAACGATTGTGTCTGAAGCCGAGCTTGAAACTCGTCTATCCTCAACATAAGGAGATCATTCTCCTGTATATTAAGAGTACAGCGACTGCAATGAGAAGGCATAATGTTGCTTAGGTGTCTTTTTTTTGGAGGGGGGATCTATGTCCAGATAAAGCATCCGGAGTGAAAAAATTGAATTCAAAAAGTTGTGTGAGGAGAAAAACTAAGACCTTGGTAAACTTGTTAAATACACAGTTTGATTAAATAGTTATTAAGAGTGAAGTGGAAACATCTAGGAGCAACAACGGCTCAGCTGCAAAGTGGTAGGCAACACAAGCTCACAGAATTGGACTGCCAATTGCTGAAGTGCTTAGCTCGTAAAATCGTCTGTCCTCGGTTGCTACACTCACTACCGAGTTCCAAACTGCCTCTGAAAGCAACGTCAGCACAATAACTGTTTGTCGGGAGCTTCAGGAAATGGGTTCCCAGGACCGAGCAGTCGCACATAAGCCTAAGATCACCATGCGCAATGCCATGCATCAGCTGGAGTGGTGTAAAGTGCAGTGGAAACACATTCTCTGGAGTGATGAATTGACAAATCTGGGTTTGGTGGATGCCAGAAGAACAGAGAGCCCTGACCTCAACACCATCGCACACCTTTGGGATGAATTGGAAAGCTGACTGCAAGCCAGGCCTAATTGCCCAACATCAGTGCCCAACCTCACTAATGCTCTTGAGGCTAATTGGAAGCAAGTCCCCACAGCAATGTTCCAACATCCAGTGAAAATCCTTCCCAGAAGAGTGCCTGTTATAGCATCAAAGGGTGGACCAACTCCATATTAATGCCCATGATTTTGGAATGTGATGATCGACGAGCAGGTGTCCACGTACACAACATGACCAAAAGTATCTTGATTACATAAGTTTTCAACCCCCTGGTTCAATAATTGTTACAATGACCTTTAGCAGCGATTACAGCTGGATAAGTCTCTAACAGCTTTCCAGACCTGGATTGTTCAACATTGGCCCATTTATTATTTTCAAAATTCTTCAAGATCTGTCAAATTGACTGTAGATCATTGCTGGACAACAATTTTCATGTCTTGCCATAGATTTTCAAGCAGATTTAAGTCTGTAATTCGACCACACAGGAATATTTATGGTCTTCTTGGTGATTCAGTGTAGATTTGGCCCCAAAAATCTGAACTCCTGAGCGGCCACAGTTTCTCGCTTCTACTCATTTTGCCATGGGGCGGATAAGAAAATGAGATGTTTTACAGTTAATTTCCCGAAATTGTAAACATTTTGACATAGGGTGGGGGGAAATGTTTTAAATTTTTAATATTATATCTGAGCAAGCATTGCAGACACAGAAGCATAGTAACAAGTTTAGACAGCTGGTTGCTAAACTAATTTGTTAGCTGACAACAGTAAGTTGAGACCATGACTAAGTTCCTAATATATATAGTACCAGTAAAAAGTTTGGACACACCTACCTGCTGTGACAAGGTAGGGATGGTATACAGAAGATAGCCCTATTTGGTAAAGGACCAAGTCCATATTATTGGAAGTACAACTCAAATAAGCAAAGAGAAAGGACAGTCCATCATTACTTTAAGACATGAAGGACTTTGAAAGTTTCTTCAAGTGCAGTGGCAAAAACCATCAAGTGCTGTGATGAAACTGGCTCTCATGAGGAGCGACACAGGAAAGGAAGACCCAAAGGTACTTATTCTGCAGAGGAAAAGTTTATTGGAGTTACCAGCCTCAGAAATTGCAGCCCAAATTTTGGCTTCACAGAGTTCAAGTAACCATCCAACCTGACAGAGTTTGAGATGATCTGCATAGAATAATTGGAGAAACTCCCCAAATACATGTGTGCCAAGCTCGTAGTGTCATACCCAATTAGACTTGAGGATGTAATCACTACCAAAATGTGCTTCAAGAAAGTACTGAGAAAAGGGTTTGAACACTTATGTTTTGATTAATTTGCAAACATTTCTGTTTTTGGTTTGTCATTATGGGTTATTGTGTGTAGATTGAGGAAGAAAGAAAATGTCATCAATTTTAGAATAAGGCTGTAATCTAACAAAATATGTAAAATGTCAAGTGGTCTGAATACCTTCCGAAGGCACTTTAGTTTTGGACAGTTTTACTTTTATGAGTTCCTGTGACATCTTGTGCAGGGCCTTAGTAATGGCTAACTAACAATACTGCTGGAAAATGTTTTGATTCTCTTAAGGATTCTTGAGCTTGGTTTTGTTTGTGAATATTTCCTTTTAGTGGGATGGCTAAGCAAATGCATTGTTCAGTTTGTGTTAAAAGCATCAAATTTGGCACATTAGGTAGGTTTATCTATCCTGAAAAGATTTAGATATTGGGCCATCACAGATTTGGTACCCAGGGGGCGTTGCAGCCACCTTACAAAAGTGCCACCAGCAGTTTCCTTATAGCGACCATTTTGTTTGAGCTACATTCATGAAAAATATGCTGGGAAGATAACTACTGCCCTTAATGCTTCACACCAAATTTGGTGTAGATCGGTCAAGCAGTTTCTAAGAAACAGACAACATAAAAAAAGGCAACAAATCCATCAAGTATTAGTGGGGTGATTAAATCCTTCACTTTTTGATGAAAGCAACATATTTGACAAATGGGTTGATTTAGTGCAAAATAAGACAAAGTTTCAAGGATATGAGTGAGAGGACTAACTGGTGTCTCCAGGACTCATGGGTATTTGACTAGCTTCTATGATATCAAAGTGGTATTTATTATAATTCTCAACATCTCATCTTTCCAAATACATAGTTATCTTAAATTTACAGCATTTCCATCCATCAGACAACCAAAAATGTGCAAAAGTTGCCCAATTAGCGGGAGGGATGCTCAAGTTTAAAACGGTTGTCTGTCAAAACCGATACAGCACTGAAAGCGCAGAGCCAGTGCTATGACGTCATGTACAGCATGTTACTGTACAGCCACTGCGTTTCAATTTAGGCATTTATCAATGCTCAAATCTGACATTTTAAACCCATACGAGTACGCGTGTGAAGGGCTACGCCGTGCATAGTTTTTGACTGGCGGCAGACAAACTAATTAATTCCTTTTGCTTTTGAATAAATGCCTCCTCCATTTTTGTTGCAGTGCTGCAATGAGTTTGTTATAAACTCAGCAAAAAAAAGAAATGTCCTCTCACTGTCAACTGCGTTAATTTTCAGCAAACTTAATGTGTAAATATTTGTATGAACATAACAAGATTCAACAACTGAGACATAAACTGAACAAGTTCCACAGACATGTGTCTTACAGAAATGGAATAATGTGTCAGTTCTTGCTGTAAGTTGTTACCCCATTCATCCGCCAAGGCACCTGCAAGTTCCCAGACATTTTTTGGGGGAATTGCCCTATCCCTATCCCAGACAATGAGTTAACTTTTGTCTTGAGCATACATCTTCATACACCTTTGTTAATTGCTTGTGTGACAACATTTTACCGGCCTTATTTACAATGTCATTCATAAACATGACACCTTGCTTATACTTCCCCCCCAAAATTGGTCTTTCCTCTATCAGTACAGGAATTTAGCCATATCATTTTCTGTAATATTTGTTCTGTCTGGAGGACGAAATTGGAATTGTAACAAACTCTGTATGGCTTAATTTAAAAAGGAGGATACTTTAAACACGGTTCCATTGTCAACCCACCAGAAATGGTTTGTTTTAATCTGCATAATGGCAAAGAGACCCCTTTTGAACATTGGATGTGCCTCTTTTAGTAGTCTGCTGGAAAGCCAGTTTGGATTTACTGTAGATATAATTTAGGTATAATGGAGGCTTTAAGTGAGAGGTTAATGTCTTAATATTTGATATTTTTAACCCCAGATTAAAAAAACAAAAAAACAAATGCTCATATTACTTGGAAAAAATAATATCCTGGAATCGGTAGAGCAGTGAATAGATATGTAAACTACTAGGAAATTAATCAGGGTAATTATTCCGTAGATGGACAGGTCTTTCCCTCTCCAAGGTTTCAAGATCCTACTGTATCTATTTGACTAAAATCCTATAAAAGTTAATAGTTGCAAAATCGTTAGACTTTTCCAGGATGTACACCAAGCACAACAACTTCACCATCCACCTATTTAATTAGGAGACCACATGGCAATTTAAAGTTTGTATCTTTTAGACACCCATAACGTAAAATAGTACACTTATCACAGTGGAGTTTTAGTCATGTTTTTAGTCAAGTTTCTTTTTTTCGAAAATCTTAATTCCTTTCAAATTAGATGGATAGTATGTGAAATACTTTAGGCACTTCTTTCAAAAGGAGAGCTACCTTTGACAAATAAACTGCATCCTGGAGGAACGCCTGTTTCCTCGTCTCAGCGTCAGCCTCGAAGGCATAGTTGACAGCTTTTGGAAGAGAACGCATTGTATACGTTCCCGAACCACAGTGTACATAAAGTATCAAGAGTACGGTGTCCATATTAGGATAGCCTAAATCTCAGCAGTACCAGGGCATGGTCATTGTGGAGGCTGAAGGTAATGAACTTACTCAGTCTGGGGTTGTGGGATGGCAGCTGTGCTGTGTAAGTAATGCATGCCCGTGCCTTGAAAGTACTATGCAAATGTAGATACAATTATGTTGGGTTTCATTACGGCAGTGTATTGATATTTGTTTATATGTTGTTTCTTGAAAGTCTTACCATTTGTGTTTGTCACAGTGCTCTGTAAGTCCTCTCTGACATTGACTACTGGCCTTGCCCTGTAAACAAATCCAAGTAAATCAAAATGACCAGTGGACATGATGACATGAAAGGTCTAAGGCAATGTATATAAATCCTGATCCTTGGAAACCCACAGGGTGTGAAGGTTATTGTTACAGCCCAGGACTAATATAGGTGATACAACTGAAACTGCTGTAATCATGGGCTTGATTTTGAGTAGTAGAATATACTTGAATCAGGTGTGTTGAAACTAAAGGATATACTCTAAATCCTGTGTGTTCTCTCAGGACTAAGGCATATGGAATTTCGATAATCACCAGGGAACAATAGCATTTTGAACCACAAATCAATGAGGTGACCCTAAATTCATACTCCACAAGGGTTCCAATATCGTCCTCTGATTTCATGGCGCTCTCTCCCTTTACAGCTCCTCCAAAGCTGACCTGGGAGGGCCTGGCCAGTCTGAGAACAAACACATCTCATAAACATTAATTCCTTCACCACATTAAGGTTTGTGTCCCAAATGGCACTCTACTCCCTATGTAATGCACTACTTTTGATAAGGTCCCATAGTGCTCTGGTCAAAAATAGTGCACTAAATATTGAATAGGTTGTCATTTGTGACAGAAACTATATTTTCACGACAGGAGCTCTTCAAATATGTTAGCTAAAAGAGTGGGTTAGGGCAACAGCAGAACAAATACCATGTTCGTACACCCACCCAAATACTTGTAGGTGCAGCTCAAAAACTACTTTGGCCTTTGCTTCACTTGCTTGTATCTTCTGCACACTTGTCCTGCAACCAAAAGACTACTCTGTTAGAATAATCTGTGTGTGACTGGTTTAGAGTATACAAAAGAGACACACTCAAATGTTACATTTATTACCCAGAGCTAATGGGTCCTCTAACAAACATTTATGTGCACTGTTATACTTACGTTTCAAGCTACAAGGTAATATTTACATCAGTTGTGCTCAGAGAGATGCGGGAAGTGGACAATATTACATAGAAAGTAACCTAAGGGACACAAATGTCTCTTACTTACAATGGACAACTATTCAATTGTGGTATCATAGAAAAAATAAATGTCTTAGACATACACAACATGACTACTCACTTCAGCATCTCTTTTGAATGGGTTTCCCAGTTCACAGTCTGTCAGTGTACCATTGTCATTGGGGTTGCACTTCACTAGTCCTTCCTGTAGGGTCAACATATCCAATCAGGGAGCCAGACTTTTGAGTCATATGATAGCAGCTAATAATTTAATGAAACTATAGGCAGTGATGTAAAAATATACACTACATGACCAAAAGTATGTGTACCCCTGCTTGTCGAACATCTCATTCCAATATAATGGACATTAATATGGAGTTGGTCCAAACTTTGCTGCTATAACAGCCCACTCTTCTGGGAAGGCTTTCCACTAGATGTTGGAACATTGCTGCGGAGACTTGCTCCATTCAGCCACAAGAGAATTAGTGAGGTCGGGCACTGATGTTGGGCGATTAGGCCTGGCTCGCAGTCGGCATTCCAATTCATCCCAAAGGTGTTTGATGGGGTTGAGGTCAGGGATCTGTGCAGATCAGTCAAGTTCTTCCACACCGATCTCGACAAACCATTTATGTGTGCTTCGTGCATGGGGGCATTGTCATGCTGAAACAGGAAAGGGCCTTCCCCAAACTGTTGCCACAAAGTTAGAAGCACAGAATCATCTAGAATGTCATTGTATGCTGTGGTGTTAAGATTTTCCTTCACTGGAACTAAGGGGTCTAGCCCGAACCATGAAAAACAGCCGAAGACCATTAGTCTTCCACCAAACTTTACAGTTGGCAGGTAGCATTCTCTTGGCATCTGCCAAACCCAGATTCGTCCATCGGACTACCAGATGGTGAAGCGTGATTCATCTCTCCAGAGAACACGTTTCCAGTGCTTCAAATTCATGGTGATCTTAGGCTTGTGCGCAGCTGTTTGGCCATTGAAACCCATTTCATGAAACACCCGACAAACAGTTATTTCGCTGACGATGCTTCCAGAGGCAGTTTTGAACTTGGTAGTGAGTGTTGCAAGAGACAACAGACTATTTTTACGCGCTGCGCCCTTCAGCACTCGCCAATCCCGTTCTGACAGCTTGTGTGGCCTATCGCTTTGCGGCCGAGCTGTTGTTGCTCCTAGACGTTTCCACTTCACAATAACAACACTTACGGTTGACAGGGGCAGTTCTAGCAGGGCAGAAATTGGACCTGTAAGCAACGGGTGTGGCTGAAATAGCCAAATCCAGTAATTTTAAGTGGTGTCCACATACTTTTGTATATATAATGTACCTATTTATTACCCTGGAACAATTACGGTATTGGTGATGTTTAACTTCAGAAATCAAGAAGATGGGTGGTCATATTTTCATTGATTTTAAAGTATCCTGAATAGAATCGTGGCTAATTAACATTATTTTAACTCCTAAGGCCAGTATACTGTACAATGATTTTACCAAAAATGTATGGAAGGCCAGTGACTTACTGAAATGTGGTTTAAGTATAATGATGAGAATGAAAGAGAGTCAGGAAGTTTGATGATCAGATGACTCTGATGGGCATCATCACCCTCCCTATTGTCACATTGACCTCCAAAGCTATGTCCTTATCTCCAGCAGAGATTACTGGAATACTTCTTTCACTAGAAAGACATGAGCCGTATCATTACCAAAGCACTACATTGAAAACAGCCATATTGAGCAGAGGAGGCTGGTTGGCAGAGATAGGAGGACATGCTTATTCTAATGACTGGAATGAAAAGGTATCAAACACATGGAAACTCTTTGTTTGATATCTTTCCATATATTCTAACCCAGTCTTTACAAAGAGCGTGTCCTCCTATATCTCTACCCACCAGCCACCACTGCATTACAGGGTTCATGTAACCAAATACATAATAAGTTGAATGTAGTCAAGAGGGACTTCTGGGTAAAATCAGAGGCTATCTTTGTGTCTGATTGGGGATCATACTTAGGCAGCCTTTTTCCACCTGTAGAGTGTGGGATCTTGTTTTTGGTACTGTGCTGTTTAGCCCTACTAGATATTTCGTTTTGTATTTGTTGTTTTTTCGGTGTTCATTTAATAAATTAAAATGTACCCCTACCACGCTGCACCTTGGTCCGATCCTTCCATCGATGAACATAACACAAGTATTATTATAGATCAAACATTTGGTGCAGCCCCTATCATGACCCCATCAATAGAGGGCTAAAAAGATACCTGTATCTGGCGTGACCACCATTTGCCTCATGCAGTGTGACACATCTCCTTTACATAGAGTTGATCAGGCTGTTGATTGTGGCCTGCGGAATATTGTCCCACTTCTATTCAATGGTGGTGCGAAGTTTATTTATATTGATGGAAGCTGGAAAACGCTGTCGTACATGACGACCCAGAGCATCCCAAACATGCTCAATGGGGGACATGTCTAGTGAGTATGCAGGTTTCTAAAACGACTTTGGAGGTGCCTTATGGTAGAGAAATCAACATAAAATTCTCTGTCAACAGTTCAGCTGCACATTCCTGCACTCAGCATGCCAATTGCACGCTCCCTCAAAACTTGACATCTGTAGCATTGTGTTGTGTGACAACACTGCCCATTTTAGAGTGGCCTTTTATTGTCCCCAATACAAGGTGCACCTGTATAATGATCATGCCGTTTGATCAGCTTCGTGATATGCCACACCTGTCAGGTGGATGGATTATCTTGTCAAAGGAGAAAGGCTCACTAAGAGGGATACAAACAACATTTGAGACAATGTATCATTTCTACGATTTCTTTTATTTCAGTTCATGAAACATGGGAAATACATGTTGCATTTATATTTTTGTTCAGTATATATACACACAAGTAATTAAAACATCATAGTAGTGGATCTTTCTGTAGTTCATAAAAAGTGATGTACAGTATCTCTATTGGATTGAGACCAGAGGTTTTCTCTGTCTGAAATTAATCAATTGCTAACTGTTGTCGGTCCTGCGTAATTAGGCCATCACAATATTTATTTTTTCTCTGATTTTTTTAGAAGGAAATCACAAAAGCTATCTTCAAGTGAGTTTGGAAGATCTTGACGAGAGAACATTTGTTAAAAATATTTTAATTCTTCATTCAAAATCTCTTTTGGTGAGATAAGGATTTCTCCATCTTTAACATTTTTTCTTTTTTTCTTTTTGATTGCGTTTCTAGTGTTGAAAAGTTTAAGAAAAAATGTGTGAATTTTTTGCCATTCTCCATCCAATTTGCTCTGTTTTTTAGATAAATGAATCCCGATCTTTTCGCATCTAGATTATTCAGTGTTTCAGTAGTACATTCATCAACATCATGGATCCGTAATGTTCGTTTTTCTATTTCTGTTTGTTGTAAATCATTTCTCTGCTGATCTAAACCATTTTTGTTTTAGGGATGAAAACAGAATTGAGTGGCCTCTAAGGCACATTGAAAGGCATCTCATACAATAAGTGGATCCGCTGAACCTGTATTGTGCAGGGAAAATCTGTTATGAATTTCTTTGTTTTTGTTAAGAAAGTACTGTCAGTCAATAAATCCTGATGAAAATGTCCAATATCCTCTTCCTTGTGGAAAGCCTTTCATAGTTATCTGGAGGGATATAAGTTGACACATTCAGTCCTACAATCAATACTTTTTTCACTTTTGGCACCATAGAAAAGGATACCAGAAAATAATAAATCCGGCTAGCTTGATTAAGTCTCCTCCAAGTGTATCTCACAAGATCCATTTTTTTAAGCCTCCAAATATCAGTCAATTCCAAGGTGTCCATAATATTCGTTATTTCTTTGAGCACCAGGGGTGATAGTTAGTAGTATGATTGCCTTTACGGTCTATTGCTGTGCATAAATCTGTGTTGTAGTCCCCTACCATTATAATATAATTATTTGTATACTGGAGACTAATTCGATTATTATAAGTATTTGGTCACACTTTATTTGTATAATCCGGATAGTTCATCTTTAGACGCATCTGTCATATTATCACAAACTATCTGTTGAAAAGCAACTTCTTGCTAGGGTTACAGTTATTTAGGGTTAGGGTAAGGGTGAGTAGATAGTTGAAATGTTACTGATAGTCTGTAGAAAGAAGTTTGGATCATCATTATTGGGTCCATATAGATTTATGAGCCACATCGACGTATCATCAAGTAATATATATTAGGGCAATCCATCTTCCTTGAGGATCTATTTTAATGGATTGCACCTTAAGATCTAAACTGTTTTTCAGTAGGATCATAACACTTTTTTGACAGAAATAGATTTAAATTTTTTTCCTATGCACCCTCGTCAGAAGATATCGAAGGAGTTTCCTGTAAACAATAAATATGGTAATTGTTGTCCTTTAGCCATGTACAAACTGCTATTATTTTCCTATTGTAAGCCAAACCATTGGAATTATAGCTATCTATATTCAAATCACCAATTACCATGATGGGTTATATTTTGAGATACGTACCACTATCCCTATTATTTTGAAATACTTATCCATACCTACCAGGACCACCAGAATCAATGCCTGTCTGTTATCTATGT
The DNA here is from genome assembly GCF_018296145.1 of Oncorhynchus tshawytscha. Lineage (NCBI taxonomy): Eukaryota > Metazoa > Chordata > Actinopteri > Salmoniformes > Salmonidae > Oncorhynchus > Oncorhynchus tshawytscha. The sequence continues at coordinate 25,328,323 of NC_056449.1, forward strand.
AGCTGTACCATGATAGAAGCCTGTCTGTAATCTACGTAGCTGTACTGTACCATAATAGATGCCTGTCTTATCCATGTAGCTGTACCTTGACAGATGCCAGGCTAAACATACTGTAGCTCCAACTGACAAAGTAGACCTCCAGTTGTCATCCAATTTCACTCCCATAACCCCCCCCCCCCAGGTAGGGCTGTCATCCCTGTGACTGGAAGACCACACCCATACACATGGGTCCCAAGAAGTCAGGACCCGTTTCTTGAAAAGAGAACAAATTGCCACTTACAGCACAACACCAGGTTAGCAGCAGCAAGAATTTCGAACCCTTTTGCCTAGGTTGTACTAAAACTCTTTTGAATTTCTATTTCTTTTTTTCGAAACTCTTAATTCCTTTCAAATTAGATGGATAGTATGTGTAATACTTTAGGCACTTCTTTCAAAAGGAGAGCTACCTTTGACAAATAAACTGCATCCTGGAGGAACGCCTCTGTTTCCTCGTCTCAGCGTCAGCCTCGAGGGCATAGTTGACAGCTTTTGGAAGAGAACGCATTAAATACGTTCCCGAAGCACAGTGTACATAAAGTATCAAGAGTACGGTGTCCATATTAGGATAGCCTAAATCTCAGCAGTACCAGGGCATGGTCATTGTGGAGGCTGAAGGTAATGAACTTACTCAGTCTGGGGTTGTGGGATGGCAGCTGTGCTGTGTAAGTAATGCATGCCCGTGCCTTGAAAGTACTATGCAAATGTAGATACAATTATGTTGGGTTTCATTACGGCAGTGTATTGATATTTGTTTATATGTTGTTTCTTGAAAGTCTTACCATTTGTGTTTGTCACAGTGCTCTGTAAGTCCTCTCTGACATTGACGACTGGCCTTGCCCTGTAAACAAATCCAAGTAAATCAAAATGACCAGTGGACATGATGACATGAAAGGTCTAAGGCAATGTATATAAATCCTGATCCTTGGAAACCCACAGAGTGTAAAGGTTATTGTTACAGCCCAGGACTAATATAGGTGATACAACTGAAACTGCTGTAATCATGGGCTTGATTTTGAGTAGTAGAATATACTTGAATCAGGTGTGTTGAAACTAAAGGATATACTCTAAATCCTGTGTGTTCCCTCAGGACTAAGGCATATGGAATTTCGATAATCACCAGGGAACAATAGCATTTTGAACCACAAATCAATGAGGTGACCCTAAATTCATACTCCACAAGGGTTCCAATATCGTCCTCTGATTTCATGGCGCTCTCTCCCTTTACAGCTCCTCCAAAGCTGACCTGGGAGGGCCTGGCCAGTCTGAGAACAAACACATCTCATAAACATTAATTCCTTCACCACATTAAGGTTTGTGTCCCAAATGGCACTCTACTCCCTATGTAATGCACTACTTTTGATAAGGTCCCATAGTGCTCTGGTCAAAAATAGTGCACTAAATATTGAATAGGTTGTCATTTGTGAAAGAAACTATATTTTCACGACAGGAGCTCTTCAAATATGTTAGCTAAAAGAGTGGGTTAGGGCAACAGCAGAACAAATACCATGTTCGTACACCCACCCAAATACTTGTAGGTGCAGCTCAAAAACTACTTTGGCCTTTGCTTCACTTGCTTGTATCTTCTGCACACTTGTCCTGCAACCAAAAGACTACTCTGTTAGAATAATCTGTGTGTGACTGGTTTAGAGTATACAAAAGAGACACACTCAAATGTTACATTTATTACCCAGAGCTAATGGGTCCTCTAACAAACATTTAATGTGCACGGTTATACTTACGTTTCAAGCTACAAGGTAATATTTACATCAGTTGTGCTCAGAGAGATGCGGGAAGTGGACAATATTACATAGAAAGTAACCTAAGGGACACAAATGTCTCTTACTTACAATGGACAACTATTCAATTGTGGTATCATAGAAAAAATAAATGTCTTAGACATACACAACATGGCTACTCACTTCAGCATCTCTTTTGAATGGGTTTCCCAGTTCACAGTCTGTCAGTGTACCATTGTCATTGGGGTTGCACTTCACTAGTACTTCCTGTAGGGTCAACATATCCAATCAGGGAGCCAGACTTTTGAGTCATATGATAGCAGCTGATAATTTAATGAAACTATAGGCAGTGATGTAAAAATAAACACTACATGACCAAAAGTATGTGTACGCTTGTCGAACATCTCATTCCAATATAATGGACATTAATATGGAGTTGGTCCAAACTTTGCTGCTATAACAGCCCACTCTTCTGGGAAGGCTTTCCACTAGATGTTGGAACATTGCTGCGGAGACTTGCTCCATTCAGCCACAAGAGAATTAGTGAGGTCGGGCACTGATGTTGGGCGATTAGGCCTGGCTCGCAGTCGGCATTCCAATTCATCCCAAAGGTGTTTGATGGGGTTGAGGTCAGGGATCTGTGCAGATCAGTCAAGTTCTTCCACACCGATCGCGACAAACCATTTATGTGTGCTTCGTGCATGGGGGCATTGTCATGCTGAAACAGGAAAGGGCCTTCCCCAAACTGTTGCCACAAAGTTAGAAGCAGAGAATCATCTAGAATGTCATTGTATGCTGTGGTGTTAAGATTTTCCTTCACTGGAACTAAGGGGTCTAGCCCAAACCATGAAAAACAGCCGAAGACCATTCGTCTTCCACCAAACTTTACAGTTGGCAGGTAGCATTCTCTTGGCATCTGCCAAACCCAGATTCGTCCATCGGACTACCAGATGGTGAAGCGTGATTCATCTCTCCAGAGAACACGTTTCCAGTGCTCCAAATTCATGGTGATCTTAGGCTTGTGCGCAGCTGTTTGGCCATTGAAACCCATTTCATGAAACACCCGACACACAGTTATTTCGCTGATGATGCTTCCAGAGGCAGTTTTGAACTTGGTAGTGAGTGTTGCAAGAGACGACAGACGATTTTTACGCGCTGCGCCCTTCAGCACTCGCCAATCCCGTTCTGACAGCTTGTGTGGCCTATCGCTTCGTGGCCGAGCTGTTGTTGCTCCTAGACGTTTCCACTTCACAATAACAACACTTACAGTTGACAGGGGCAGTTCTAGCAGGGCAGAAATTGGACCTGTAAGCAACGGGTGTGGCTGAAATAGCCAAATCCAGTAATTTTAAGTGGTGTCCACATACTTTTGTATATATAATGTACCTATTTATTACCTTGGAACAATTATGGTATTGGTGATGTTTAACTTCAGAAATCAAGAAGATGGGTGGTCATATTTTCATTGATTTTACAGTATCCTGTATAGAATCGTGGCTAATTAACATTATTTTAACTCCTCAGGCCAGTATACTGTACAATGATTTTACCAAAAATGTATGGAAGGCCAGTGACTTACTGAAATGTGGTTGAAGTATAATGATGAGAATGAAAGAGAGTCAGGGAGTTTGATGATCAGATGACTCTGATGGGCATCATCACCCTCCCTATTGTCACATTGACCTCCAAAGCTATGTCCTCATCTCCAGCAGAGATTACTGGAATACTTCTTTCACTAGAAAGACATGAGCCTTATCATTACCAAAGCACTACATTGACAACAGCCATATTGAGCAGAGGAGGCTGGTTGGCGGAGATAGGAGGACATGCTTATTGCAATGACTGGAATGAAAAGGTATCAAACACATGGAAACTCTTTGTTTGATTTCTTTCCATATATTCTAACCCAGTCTTTACAAAGAGCGTGTCCTCCTATATCTCTACCCACCAGCCACCACTGCATTACAGGGTTCATGTAACCGAATACATAATAAGTTGAATGTAGTCAAGAGGGACTTCTGGGTAACATTCTAATCACACATTTAGTTTCTACCTGGGCAGTGGGGTGAATACATCTTGACCCAGTAGTTTTGGTCTTGAACAGAACCTGTACTGCAGCTCCAAGTTACTTTGGCAAATGTTATCACTCCCACAACCTTTATTTATGAAGATAACCTGAAAAAGTTGAATTTAGTTCTTAAGACTCACAATAACTGTTTCATAACTACTAGGCTTATACCTCCTCTCTCTCACACGTCCTCTCTCACACATCTCCACACACACACAAGTGCAGGCTGGGGACTCTTGCTTTCTGTCTTACTGTCATTCAGTAAGGACACAGAGACAGAGATGGGGATGCTGTGCAGTCTGTCCTTGATATCACCCTTGAACAGATGGAGATGTAGAACGCAATGGAAAGGTGATGATCAAATGTATAGTTGCTGCATCAATCTTACCAAACAAAATCAATGTCAATGCCAAATGGTATTTTCATGATCGAGGAAATAGTGGCTTTACAAACAGTGTGTGTTGTTGTCTTATGACCCATGGCTGTCCCTTGACCCTAGTCTATTTGGAGGAAGACACACTTTGATTTCTTCATGAACCACTGAATTAAGACTACAGTTGTGACGAGATGGAAAAATGCAGAGTTACTACCAATAGCTTCTCTTTGCCCTGCCCTGCTAGCTCCAGGACTCCCTGGGTCTGAAACAGAAACTGCATCCTGGAGGAACGCCTATGTTTCCTCGTCTCAGCATCAGCCTCGAAGGCATAGTTGACAGCTATAGGAAGAGAATGCATCGCATAAGTTCTGGAAGCACAGTGTATATAAAGCGTCAAGAGTACAGTATCCATATTAGGACAGCCTCAATCTCAGCAGTACCAGGGCATGGTCATTTAGGAGGCTGAAGGTAAGGAACTTACTCAGTCTGGGGTTGTAGGATGGCGGCTGTGCTGTGTAGGTAAAGCATGCCCGTGCCTTGAATGTACTATGCAAATGTAGACAATAATATGTTGGGTTCAACATTCATCAAACTTTCTTGAGAGATTTGGGTGGTCATCACTCAGATGCAGGCGTTCCAGTTTAATGTAAAGGCTCCCACCTGTGCTGTCTTTTTGTGGATTCCACCTGAGGAACCATAGTAAAGGTACACTCGACCTACACCATCATAGGGAGCCCCCACAGCAATATCTGTCAAGTAAAAAATAAAGTTACGGTCTGAATTTATGAGGGAGATGGGTCGCTAAGATGTTCCCAAAGCCGAGAGAAAGGTTTAAGTTAAAGTAATGAAGAAACCTCAGCCAACCTTCCTTACTGCTTCCATCACGTGGACTGGGAGATGTTTCGTATTGCGTCAGACAACAACATTGACGAATACGCTGATACGGTGTGCGAGTTCATTAGAACGTGCGTTGAAGATGTCGTTCCCATAGCAACGATTAAAACATTCCCTAACCAGAAACCGTGGATTGATGGCAGCATTCGTGTGAAACTGAAGGCACGAACCACTGCTTTTAATCAGGGCAAGGTGTCTGGTAACATGGCTGAATACAAACAGTGCAGCTATTCCCTCCGCAAGGCTATCAAACAAGCTAAGCGCCAGTACAGAGACAAAGTAGAATCTCAATTCAACGGCTCAGACACAAGAGGTATGTGGCAGGGTCTACAGTCAATCACGGACTACAGGAAGAAACCCAGCCCAGTCACGGACCAGGATGTCTTGCTCCCAGGCAGACTAAATAACTTTTTTGCCCGCTTTGAGGACAATACAGTGCCACTGACACGGCCTGCAACGGAATCATGCGGTCTCTCCTTCACTGCAGCCGAAGTGAGTAAGACATTTAAACGTGTTAACCCTCGCAAGGCTGCAGGCCCAGACGGCATCCCCAGCCGCGCCCTCAGAGCATGCACAGACCAGCTGGCCGGTGTGTTTACGGACATATTCAACCAATCCCTATACCAGTCTGCTGTTCCCACATGCTTCAAGAGGGCCACCATTGTTCCTGTTCCCAAGAAAGCTAAGGTAACTGAGCTAAACGACTACCGCCCCGTAGCACTCACATCCGTCATCATGAAGTGCTTTGAGAGACTAGTCAAGGACCATATCACCTCCACCCTACCTGACACCCTTGACCCACTCCAATTTGCTTACCGCCCAAATAGGTCCACAGACGATGCAATCTCAACCACACTGCACACTGCCCTAACCCATCTGGACAAGAGGAATACCTACGTGAGAATGCTGTTCATCGACTACAGCTCGGCATTCAACACCATAGTACCCTCCAAGCTCGTCATCAAGCTCGAGACCCTGGGTCTCGACCCCGCCCTGTGCAACTGGGTACTGGACTTCCTGACGGGCCGCCCCCAGGTGGTGAGGGTAGGCAACAACATCTCCTCCCCGCTGATCCTCAACACTGGGGCCCCACAAGGGTGCGTTCTGAGCCCCCTCCTGTACTCCCTGTTCACCCACGACTGCGTGGCCATGCACGCCTCCAACTCAATCATCAAGTTTGCGGACGACACAACAGTGGTAGGCTTGATTACCAACAACGACGAGACGGCCTACAGGGAGGAGGTGAGGGCCCTCGGAGTGTGGTGTCAGGAAAATAACCTCACACTCAACGTCAACAAAACTAAGGAGATGATTGTGGACTTCAGGAAACAGCAGAGGGAACACCCCCATCCACATCGATGGAACAGTAGTGGAGAGGGTAGCAAGTTTTAAGTTCCTCGGCATACACATCACAGACAAACTGAATTGGTCCACTCACACAGACAGCATCGTGAGGAAGGCGCAGCAGCGCCTCTTCAACCTCAGGAGGCTGAAGAAAGTCGGCTTGTCACCAAAAGCACTCACAAACTTCTACAGATGCACAATCGAGAGCATCCTGGCGGGCTGTATCACCGCCTGGTATGGCAACTGCACCGCCCTCAACCGTAAGGCTCTCCAGAGGGTAGTGAGGTCTGCACAACGCATCACCGGGGGCAAACTACCTGCCCTCCAGGACACCTACACAACCCGATGCTACAGGAAGGCCATAAAGATCATCAAGGACATCAACCACCCGAGCCACTGCCTGTTCACCCCGCTGTCATCCAGAAGGCGAGGTCAGTACAGGTGCATCAAAGCTGGGACCGAGAGACTGAAAAACAGCTTCTATCTCAAGGCCATCAGACTGTTAAACAGCCACCACCAACATTGAGTGGCTACTGCCAACACACTGTCAATGACACTGACTCTACTCCAGCCACTTTAATCATGGGAATTGATGGGAAATTATGTAAATATATCACTAGCCACTTTAAACAATGCTACCTTATATAATGTTACTTACCCTACATTGTTCATCTCATATGCATACGTTGATACTGTACTCTATATCATCGACTGCATCCTTATGTAATACATGTATCACTAGCCACTTTAACTATGCCACTTGGTTTACATACTTATCTCATATGTATATACTGTACTCGATATCATCTACTGTATCTTGCCTATGCTGCTCTGTACCATCACTCATTTATATATCCTTATGTACATATTCTTTATCCCCTTACACTGTGTATAAGACAGTAGTTTTTTTTTGGAATTGTTAGTTAGATTACTTGCTCGTTATTACTGCATTGTCGGAACTAGAAGCACAAGCATTTCGCTACACTCGCATTAACATCTGCTAACCATGTGTATGTGACAAATAAAATTTGATTTGATTTGATTTGATTTTTATTGACGTCTCCAATGTTCTCAACTGCGAGACCGAACATGGAGTCTTTGTTCCCATCCAGACGGACAGGCTCAATCTTCTCCCACTGTCTTCCCCTTTTGTTGATGTAGATGTACACTGCCCCTCCGACCTCCCCTTCTTTTAAGAAAAACTTGATTGCCCACACAGCAAGGTCATCCCACCTGGAATACCCAAAATACCCGACCAACAGAATTACATACAATACATTAAAGGTCCTCCCACATTAAAGGTCCTCCCACATTAAAGGTCCTCCCACATTAAAGGTCCTCCCACATGGTTCTCCCACATTAAAGGTCCAAGGCAGATGTTTTCATGTCAATATCAAATCATTGTCTTCAGAGTGCCTTCAGAGTGCTTCAGAGTGCCTTCAGAGAGTATTCTAGTCTTCAGAGTGCCTTCAGAGAGTATTATTACCCCTTGACTTATTCCACATTTTGCTGTCTTACAGCCTGAATTCAAAATGTATTAAATAGATGTTTTTCTCACCCATCTACACACAATTCTCCATAATTTACATAAGTATTCACACCCCTGAGTCAATACTTAGTAGATGCACCTTTGGCAGGAATTACAGCTGTGAGTCTTTCTGGGTAAGTGTCTAAGAGCTTTGCAAACCTGGACTGTACAATATTTAAACATCCTTTTTAAAATTCTTCAAGCTCTGTCAAGTTGGTGGATGATCACTGCTGCATTACATCCATTTTCATGTCTTTCCATAGATTTTCATGTCGATTTAAGTCAAAACTGTAACTAGGCAGCTCAAGAATTTTCAATGTCATCTTGGTAAGCAACTTCAGTGTATATTTGGCCTCATGTTTAGGTTATTTTCCGGCTAAACGGTGAATTTGTCTCCCAATGTATGTTAGAAAGCAGACTGAACCAGGTATTCCTCTTAGATTTTCCCTGTGCTGAGCTCTATTCTGTTTCTTTTTATCCTTAAAAACTCACTAGTCATTGCCAATGACAAGCATACCCATAACATGTAGGCTGTCATTGTAAATAAGAATTTGTTTACTAACTGACTTGCCTAGTTAAATGAAGGTAAAATAAAACATTTAAAAGCCACCACCATGCTTAAAAATATGAAGAGTGGTGCTCAGTGATGTGTTGTATTTGCCCCAAACATACGACTTTGTATCCAGGACATAAAGGTAATTTCTTATTTTTGCAGTTTTACTTTAGTGCCTTCTTGCAAACAGGATGCACGTTTTTGAATATTTTTATTCAGTACAACAGGGATCATCAACTAATGGCCGGGGTTCCGGAACAGGCATGATGGGCAAGTAGCCTAGTGGTTAATAGCATTGGAACATTAATCGAAAGTTCACTGGTTTGAATATCCAAGTTGACTAGGTGAAACATTTGTAGATGTGCACTTGAGCAATGCACTTAACTTCTTATGGCTGGGGGCAGTATTGAGTAGCTTGGATGAATAAGGTGCCCAGAGTAAACTGCCTGCTACTCAGGCCCAGTTGCTAATATATGCATATTAGTCGTAGATTTGGACAGAAAACACTCTGAAGTTTCTAAAACTGTTTGAATGATGTCTGTGAGTATAACAGAACTCATATGGCAGGCAAAAACCTGAGAAGAAAATCCAACCAGGAAGTGGGAAATCTGAGGTTTGTAGTTTTTCAAGTCATTGCCTCACGAATATACAGTGTCTATGGGGTCATATTGCACTTCCTAAGGCTTCCACTACATGTCAACAGTCTTTAGAACCTTGTTTGAGGATTCTACTGTGAAGGAGGGGGGAATGAGAGCTGATTGAGTCAGGGGACTACCAGAGTGGCATGAGCTGATCACACACGCTCACGTGAGAGCGACCTGCGTTCCATTGCAATTCTAAAGACAAAGGACTTCTTTGGTTGGAACATTATTGAAGATTTATGTTAAAAACATCCTAAAGATTGATTCTATACATTGTTTGACATGTTTCTACGAACTTTAATACAACTTTTTAAACTTTTCGTCTGAACTTTCGCCTGGACTTACGCACTAACAAAAGGAGGTATTTAGGTGGCTGTTAGCCAGCCTGCCATCTTAGTGGAGTCTGCCACTAGCACAGTCAGTGTAGTCAGCTCAGCTATCCCCATTGAGACCATGTCTGTGCCTCGACCTGGGTTGGGCAAAACTAAACATGGCGGTGTTCGCCTTAGCAATCTCACTAGGATAAAGACCTCCTCCATTCCTGTCATTATTGAAAGAGATCGTGATACCTCACATCTAAAAATAGTGCTATTTAATGTTAGATCCCTTACTTGAAAGGCAATTATAGTCAATGAACTAATCACTGATCATAATCTTGTTGTGATTGGCCTGACTGAAACATGGCTTCAGCCTGATGAATTTACTGTGTTAAATGAGGCCTCACCTCCTGGTTACACTAGTGACCATATCCCCCATGCATCCCGCAAAGGCGGAGGTGTTGCTAACATTTACGATAACAAATTTCAATTTACAAAAAAAACAAAACGTTTTCGTCTTTTGAGCTTCTAGTCATGAAATCTCTGCAGCCTACTCAATCACTTTTTATAGCTACTGTTTACAGGCCTCCTGGGCCATATACAGCGTTCCTCATTGAGTTCCCCGAATTCCTATCGGACCTTGTAGTCATAGCAGATAATATTCTAATTTTTGGTGACTTTAATATTCACATGGAAAAGTCCACAGACCCACTCCAAAAGGCTTTCGGAGCCATCATCGACTCAGTGGGTTTTGTCCAACATGTCTCTGGACCTACTCACTGTCACAGTCATATTCTGGACCTAGTTTTGTCCCATGGAATAAATGTTGTGGATCTTAATGTTTTTCCTCAGAATTTTGGACTATCGGACCACCATTTTATTACGTTTGCAATTGCAACAAATAATCTGCTCAGACCCCAACCAAGGAGCATCAAAAGGCGTGTTATAAATTCACAGACAACACAAAGATTCCTTGATGTCCTTCCAGATTCCCTCTGCCTACCCAAGGACGTCAGAGGACAAAAATCAGTTAAAGAAAAACTAACAGGTCTGTGAGAGCCAGAATTCTTACTGGTTGGTAGGTGATCAAATACTTATGTCATGCAATAAAATGCAAATTAATTACTTAAAAATTATACAATGTGATTTTCTGAATTTTTGTTTTAGATTTTAGATTCCGTCTCTCACAGTTGAAGTGTACCTATGATAAAAATTACAGACCTCTACATGCTTTGTAAGTAGGAAAACCTGCAAAATCGGCAGTGTATCAAATACTTGTTCTCCCCACAGTATATATAAATATATATATATATATATATATATATATATGTATGTGTAGATGCATATATAAACAAAAAAAACAGAACTTGGGGGGCCGCGGGCCTCCAGTTGGGGTACCCTGCTGTAAAGGCTTCGTTCCTTTCACTCTGTCATTTAGGTTAGTATTGTGGACTAACTACAATGTTGTTGATTCATCCTCAGTTGTCTCCTATCACAGACATTAAACTCTGGAACTGTTTTAAAGTCACCTTTGGCCTTATGGTGAAGTCCCTCAGCGGTTTCATTCTTCTCCGGCAACTGAGTTAGGAAGGACGCCTGTGTCTTTGTAGTGACTGGTTGTATTGATACACCATCCAAAGTGTAATAAATAACTTTACCATGCTATTCAATGTCTGTTTGTTTTTTACCAATAGGTGCCTTTCTTTGTGAGCCATTGGAAAGCCTCCCTGTCTTTGTGGTTGATTCTTTTTTTGAAATTCACTGCTCGACTGAGGGACCATAGAGATAATTGTATGTGTGGGGTTATCTAGCTGTCATTCAATAATTATGTTAAACCCTATTATGTTACCTGTTAAGCAAATGTATAACAAAGTGGTTGAATGCTCAAGACATTTTAAACTTCTTTTTTTTAACATAAAAAATAAATAAATCCACTTTGACATTATGGGTTATTGTGTGTAGGCCAGTGACAATTGAAAAAAAAATCTGAAATGAATCAAATCAAATTGTATTGGTCACATACACATGGTTAGCAGATGTTATTGCGAGTGCAGCGAAATGCTTGTGCTTCTAGTTCTGACAGTGCAGCAATATCTAACAATTCCACAACAACTACCTGATACACACAATCAAAGTAAAGGAACGGAATAAGACTATATACATATATGGATGAGCAATGACCGAGCGGCATAGGCAAGATGCAATAGATGGTATAAAATACAGTATATACATATGAGATGAGTAATGCAAGATATGTGAACTTATTAAAGTGACTAGTGATCCATTTATTAAAGTGGCCAATGATTTCAAGTCTTTATCTAGGCAGCAGCCTCACTGTGTTAGTGATGGCTGTTTAACAGTCTGTTGGCCTTGAGATAGAAGCTATTTCAGTCTCTTTAACAGCAAACTGGGATAGGGAGAGATTGAACATGTCTGTAGACACACCAGCCAGCTGGTCTGCACATGCTCTGAGGACGCGTCTAGGGATGCCGTCTGGGCTGGCAGCCTTGCGAGGGTTAACACACGTTTAAATGTCTTACTCATGTCGGCCACGGAGAAGGAGAGCCCACAGTCCTTGGTAGCGGGCCGTGTCGGTGGCACTTTATTATCCTCAAAGCGGGCACAGAAGGTGTTTCGTTTGTCTGGAAGCATTTTAAATTCAGGACCTTGTACAGCACACAATGTGGAAAAAGTGAATGGCTGTGAATACACTTTCTGAAGGAACTGTAAGTATCTTACTGTAATTGTTTTCAAATGAAAATGGATTAAAAGAAACAAAAATAGCTTCTTAGCAAAGAGCAATTTCTCAAGCAAGAATTTGGGAAGACGGAGTGGTCTGAGAGGGGAGAGAAATATGAAAACTAGCTGTTATTGGCAGAAAAGTTTGGAACTATCTTTCTTAATGGTCTATCAACCAATTTACCCACATGGTGATGACAGGTGATGTCACTAAGCAGGCCAAAACTCCATCCTAAAAAAACAGCCTGAAATTTCAGGTTGTCTTTTCAAACAGCTCTTACACTAAAAAGGCATTATCATAATTTTCTCAATATTATTCCAACCTCGTAGTGTGGAAAGATATTGTATATTAAACACAGAAAAATCTCATTTTTGACTGAACTGGTTCATTAACAAGACCTATACAAAGCGTGCATCACAATAATATCTCCTCTCCTGAAATGTGCACAAACTGCCTAGTTTGAAAACTACAGTTTTTTTTCAAAGCTGTGCGGTGCTCCAACCAACAATGTAGGAAAAATACATCAGAATGTTGTAAATTGATGTAAAATTCACATGCATCTCTACAATAAAATATTCAAACTAAAAACAACATTTTCACTGCTGGTCTGAGTTGTATCAATCAACCAATCAATCAATGTTATTTTATAAAACCCTTTTTACATCAGCAGTTGTCACAGTGCTTTACAGTTATCCGGCCTAGACCCCAAAGAGCAAGCAAAGCAGACGTGAAAACAGAGAGGCCAGGAAAAACTCCCTAAAAGGAAGGAACTGAGGGGGAAACCTAGAGAGGAACCAGGCTCAGAGAGGTGGCCCATTCTCTTCTGGTTGTACCGGCTAGAGATTAAGAGTAGCCATTAAGGCTAGTTTGTTTCTCAGTTCATATTGTGTACTTATATAAGACAGATGGGTAATCAGACAGGATAGAGGACACACAAATACGTTTATATATGACAAGCAAGATCAGATAATAGTATGTATGGGACACTGTTAATAATTTCTTATAAGAGGTCAACTCACAGTTTCTTTCTAATGACATTACAATTGATACAGCATCAGGAAGGAACATTTTACATGATGGTGCTCTGGTAGTCTTTCACCAGATGCCGCTGTTTCACCAGTTTAGAACATAATTATCTTACCAGTCTCACAGTCAAAACGTAGGTCAATGTGGTGAATCTTATAATTATGAACCACATCGATGTTTTCACTCAGTTGTAATCTATTCATACTGCTAATATGCTGTAGTCTATTGGTCATGGTTTATGCAACCAATTTTATTTATCTTGTTAGCCTTCACTGTTTTATCTCATTAAACAATTAAATCATCAAATATGCCCTTACTAACATGAGCTAATGTTTCATTCTGTTTTATCAAATCTAATTTGATTTATTTGTCACATACACATGGTTAGCAGATGTTAATGCGAGTGTAGCGAAATGCTTGTGCCTCTAGTTCCGACAATGCAGTAATAACCAACGAGTAATCTAACCTAACAATTTCACAACAACTACCTTATACACACAAGTGTAAAGGAATCAGCTGGAAAAGTAGAGAGGCTTGACCCCTCAAAATTCAAATAAATAAATTGAAACTTGAAAAGAAAGGTACAAGTGAATCCAGTTAACCATATTCTACATGCATATTGCACTTTGTGCATGCACTCAAATTACTATGTTTGCCTAAACTGTACTCAGTATTGTCAAAACTAACAGTAGAGTGGACTACTGGGGAGAATCAAACTCCCTCTTCAGCCAATACCTTGTAGTCAAATATATCCTATTGTTTGAGAATAACAGCAAGCATATGGAGTTATAGTGAAGTTCTTATTCATAACAGGTAGAAGTAGCTAAATCAGTGGATATAGCGAAACGGGTGAGGGGGTCACATTCAGGGGAATAAGACCAAGAGTTTCCATTTGTGTTTGGCTAGAATAAGGAGGGAGGGCTTCCAGAACGATTGGGCTGTGACATTTTCCACTGCGGTCTTTTAGCCATCCGCAATGAAACCAACAAACACAAAACATGTCCAGAGACAAACAATGATGCCTGGAAACTTGAACATCAGTGTGGTTTTGGTGTTAGAGGTGTGAATTCTAGAGGCTACTCTTGCTGTAACAGACTCACTCTCACACCAGGTGCACTGTGGGTGGAAAATATCATAGAGACATTCTCACATGAGTTTGAGACCAGCTAACAAACAACAATTATGTGCCATTGTATATAATTTGCTGGATTTATATTTTGTTGAGAGCTCCACATGATGTTGACTGTACTTGTGTGTTTCTATGAGGCAAAATACAAGTGCATATCATTCACGTATTCTGCAGAGTAGCAGCAAGACCTTTGGAACCTATCGGGACTCAATAAAGACATTCAGGTTCACCCACTGGGTCAGTTCAACGAGTACTTTTGATTTACATTTGGTTGAGCTGTCAACGAACTGTGAATTCAACATGAAATCAACAACAAATGTAACCATGTCATTGGATTTAGGTTAAAAGTTGGTTGAAAAAAATATGAACCCCCCCCTCATATTATCATAAACTATGAGTGTCTTTAACAATGTTGGCAATAATGACTTGATTTCAGAAAATTACGTTCTTTCACAGCATATTCTATGTTAGTTCATGATCATTTTAATCATCATCATCAGTATCATCATGTTCCTCATCCTCATCAATATCATCATGATTATCTAAAAAGCCTCTGCTCTCTGTGCTTCAATCTTTTCTACCTGAAGATGAACGACAAGCCAGAAATAATTGAAGACATCAAAAGTCCCATATTTTATAACACTATCCAACAATAATTGAATAGGGTGCAATTTTGGACGCACAAAGGACTGGCACTTTGAAAAGAGTTTTGTTGTACAGGGAGCCTGTCTCTACATCCGGTAAGTCATAGAAACAGCTCTGTCTGAAAATAGGTCACATCAACGTGGTGAGTCTCAGAGAGTTACTGATTAACCCAATCACACTCCCTCAGCAGACATGTCATCCTGGCCAAGCAGCTGAAGCTGAGGGGGGCTTTTCAGTGTTCAGTGTTTCTGTAACAGCCTCCCTGTGTAAATGTTCCATACTTAGGGCAAGCACACTGCAGATATCAGTTGAAAAGCACATCTTGAGTGTAAGACATGTCATTCCAATGTCATATACATCAACGAACAGGTATGTATAGGAAACTCATGACCAGTTTTTCATATGTTGCATTGAACACTGTAAAAGCATGCCTTCAAGTAAAAACATTAGACTTACATTAGATCACGGCTTGTTGAGGGTAAATGTTAGACATGTACTAAGTGAGAACAAGGCTCACTCCAAACTTTATTCAATGTCTGTGAAGCTGGCCCTACAACTCTCAAGTTAACAGGTTTGCTAAAATTAGCTTGTTTGTCAAAGTCTCTCACAGCCATAACATAGATGTGCATCTTGTGGCTACACACACAGGCAGTGAAGACAGGTCTGTAGTGAGTAAACAGCTCAGAGGTCTGTCCAAAGTGCAGAGATGGACCACCACAACCTACACCTACGAGCTAAACCACTGTGAACCGGCTCACCACTTGACAAGCGTGGGCGTGTAAAACATGCCAGCAACACTGCTGCAAAACAAAAGAGCAAAAGTATATTGAAATGGCCAGCAAGGTTTGACTCATATTGACTGGTCCTTATGACTGTTGATGAACACATGCATGCATGCACAAACACACATATGTAGGTATACACACATTCGAAAAATGCACACATTCCTTTATTTAGATAAATAACAAAGGAAATGTTACAAAGCCCTACAGATCATTACAGATGCTTGGTCATACAGTCCACATGAGTCATGTTCGTGTTCTCTTCTGTACAGGGTTGGGGAGTAACTGATTATATGTCAAAACGGGTAAATGTTATTGGTTATGTTACAACCCAAAAAATTGTAATCAGATTATAGATACTTTTAAAAACAAGATGATTACTTCTTGGATTACCTTTAAATTCCTAAATGTTCAGATGTTTGCAAAAAATTACTTAAACCTTTCTGTTTTCTCAATGACATTCAATTCAGCATTGAAAAAAGTTAACATGTGTTCCAACTGAGCGAGTCTGACCACAAGTCAGAGACCAATATGATGACACACTAAGTGCGTTTGATGGATCCGTTTTGTCTTCTTCTCAAAGCCTCCTAAAGGGGAAAGTAATCCAAAGGTGACGTAAAGTAATCCAATTAAATGACTGAGATTAGAAATGAAGGGGATGATGACGCAATTTCATTTGACTGGCTATCCTGAGATGAACTCAGAGTTGACCAAAGTTACCTCGCTAACTCCTCAAACCTGCTTTGTAGGATACCCCTCAGTGATGGTGTGACCCCTTTGTTACTGTTTAAACTGCATATTTCCACTTTAAACGAAACATACAACCTTGGAACATGCTTGACACGCACACACGCTTACACACAAACACACAGGTCTACACACCAACAGCAAACATACAGGGACACACACATGCATGATCAGTCTCACTGATACCAATGTGTACCTACTTACACAAAAATACCAGCACTTGGGTATACACACAGAGAGACACTTATTCCCATCTTGCACACTCCATCACTTACTCCCATACTGTCACACCCTGATCGGTTTCACCAGTCTTTGTGATTGTCTCCACCTCCCTCCAGGTGTCCCCCATCTTCCCCATTATCCCCTGTGTATTTATACATGTGTTCCCGGTTTGTCTGATGCCAGTTAGTTTTGTTTCGTCAAGCCTACCAGCGTTTTCCCCTCTTTTCCTATCTCTCGATTTGTTCCTGTTTTCTAGTTTTCCCGGTGTTTACCTTTTCTGCCTGCCCTGACCCTGAGCCTGCCTGCCATCCTGTACCTTTGCCACAGCTATCTGGATTACTGACCTCTGCCTATCCTGACGCTGATTCTGCCTGCTGTCCTGTTCCATTGCCCCACCTATCTGGATTACTGTCCCCTGCCTGTCTTTGACCTGTCTTTTGCCTGCCCCTGTTGGATTAATAAACAGTTGTTACTTCGACGTTGTCTGCATCTGGGTCTTACCTGAAACGTGTTACATACACAGTCTCACAAACAGCCTGACACATGACAGTGACATGGTCTAAGGCACTGCTTCTCAGTGCAAGAGGCATCACTGGTTCGAATCCAGGCGTCACTGGGTCGCATCACTGGTTCAAATCCAGGCTGCATGTCTTCTGGTTGTGATTGGGAGTCCCACAGGGCGATGCACAATTGGACCAGTGTCGTCCAGGTTTGTCCGGGGTAGACTGTCATTGCGTATAAGAATTTGTTCTAAACTGACTTGCCTGATTAAATGAAATAAAAATTGGGCTGTGTATAATTTGCCCAGCGTCGATAGGGATTGGTCAGTGTAGACCGTCACTGTATATAAGAATTTGTTCTTATTAAATAAAGCTAACTATAGTCACACAGGGCTAACTCTAGTCACATAGGGCTAACTCTAGTCACATAGGGCTAACTCTAGGCATAAAGGTCTTAACTATAATCGTATAGGGCTACTCTACTATAGTCTATAGTAGAGTTTAACTATAGTCATATAAGGCTAACTATAGTCATGTAAGGCTAACTATAGTCATGCAGGGCTAACTCTAGTCACATAGGGCTAACTCTAGTCACATAGGGCTAACTCTATTCATATTGGGCTAACTATAGTCATATAGGGTTGTAGTCATAGAGTAGTAGCTTACTATAGTCATACAGGGCTAACTCTAGTCACATAGGGCTATGCTAGTCATATAGGGCTAGTCATATAGGGCTACTCTAGTCATATTGGGCTAACTATAGTCATATAGGGCTAACTATAGTCATATAGGGTTGTAGTCATAGAGTAGTAGCTTACTCTAGTCATACAGGGCTAACTCTAGTCATATAGGACTATTCTAGTCATATAGGGACTGTCTATAGTCATATAGGGCTAACTGTAGTCATACAGGGCTACTCTAGTCATACAGGGCTAACTATAGTCATATAGGGCTAACTATAGTCATAAAGGGCTAACTATAGTCATTTAGGGCTACTCTAGTCATATAGGGACAAACTACTAAGGGCTACCGAATGGCGCAGTGGTCTAAGGCACCGCACCTCAGTGCTTGAGGTATCACTACATACACCTTTGTTAGATTCCAGGCCGTATCACAGCCGGCCGTGATTGGGAGTCCCGTAGGGCGGTGCATAATTGGCCCAGCATCGGGGTTAGGGGTTAGAGTTTGGCCGGGGTAGACCGTCATTGTAAAAAATAATTTGTTCTTAACTGACTTTCCTAGTAAAACAAAGGTTTTAAAAAATTATACAAAAATATTATTAGGTCTGCTGTTCTCTAGTGGGAGGTCAAGCAGGCCTGGGTAATAGATCTGCTGTTCTTTAACATTATTTCAAATAGCAGTGTTTTTTACGCAAAGTTGACTTATTTATATCAGGGTTATGTTGGCTCATTACTTAATAAAGAACCTAAATAACTTTAATGAAAGGAGTGCTGTAAATGTTTGAATAACTAGATACACAATTTCAAATTTTGACTGCTACTGTATATACAGGACATACGGTAACACCGAGTTAATGTATATACAGGACATATGGTACCACCTAGTTATATACAGGGCATACTACCACAGGAGTTTGATGGCAACTTCTTTGTGGAGGATGGGCTTGTGGTAATGGCTGGAGTAGAATGAGTTGAATGGTTTCAAAACCATCAAACACATGGTTCCAGGTTTCCACGTGTTTGATGCCATTCCACTCACTCCGTTCCAGCCATTATTATTAGCCATCCTCCCCTCAGCAGCCTCCTGTGGAAACATTGCATGTGATGTTGTCTTTGTGGCCTCCGATACAAAATCTTTAATTAAACAACTTATTCACATTTGAATCAATATTGTAAGTTACCTGTGTGTATTACCAGATAAGTACTAGGCATATCCTGAACTACAGCAGAAGAGTTTAACAATAGCTAGTAACAAAAACCCAATCCATCATGTTGGGACTAATACTACTTGTTCAACTGAGTACAACAAACCATTTTATGTTTCAGCAGTTAATTTTTTGAATGCCAATGCAAATGAAGTATTCATATTCAGATAAAACCTGAGAACAATCTCTCTGTATGGCAGATTGACTAGTCTATTTTTTGCTACACTAGTTTGGAGCATTACTGGTACCTCCTCCCCTTGATGGGCGGAGCTAAAGGCTATGACATTAATAACACTTTGCTATCTTCATTTAGGGGTGGGTCAGGACTCTCTCACTCCATTTGTAACTGACTATCAGTATGGATTCTTTCTTGTATACTGTAACCCTTTTCCATTCCCCTACTCTGAGGGGAGGTGATTGAGTTGAGGCTAGTTTGAGGTTGAGGCTCTGTGAAATAAAGCCAGGGCTTTAGTGTTTTGACCTAGCTGGTTATTTATTTTTAAATTCACAAAAAATGTATCATTATTATATGTTTTGATAAATTGATCAATATATTCCCTTCTTTGAACCTCTTTTATACATATTGGTTTAATACCAGTTGTGTTTCATGTTGGGTTAATACCAGTTGTGTTTCACGTTGGGTTAATACCAGTTGTGTTTCACGTTGGGTTAATACCAGTTGTGTTTCACATTGGGTTAATACCAGTTGTGTTTCACATTGGGTTAATACCAGTTGTGTTTCACATTGGGTTAATACCAGTTGTGTTTCACATTGGGTTAATACCAGTTGTGTTTCACATTGGGTTAATACCAGTTGTGTTTCACGTTGGGTTAACACCAGTTGTGTTTCATTGTGGAACAAAGGGCTTCAGTCTAATCTATGTAACTGGGGAGGCTCTTTTGATGTTGTCAACAGGATGCATCAATATCGAGATGGCTGTGCTATTACACTGGTTCCTTCTCCTCCACATCTGTTTCACTCAAACAGCCACCCACACAGCTCTACAGCACCGCCCCTTAGCTGTACAACCATTTACTTTCTCATCCAAACAGCAAGAATGAAAAAAGAGCTTCAGCAGAAGACAATATGTTTGTCTTGTACCACGTGGTCTGAATCTCAGGGTCTCTAGTCTTAAATCATGAGTTTGACAAAAGTAGAGCACTTTCGGTACAAAGCTAAACGTGTGATGATGATGGTGTTGACGATGATGATGATTCATCTCGTGATTCAAAACAAATCATCATCAAACTTTTAGATGTTTACTGAAACTGCTCTATTTTGTTAACTGCTGACATGCACAATTGTTTGGGACTGTATCCAGTGGACTATCAAAACATTTAAAACATTTTGGGGGAGAAACATATCCCTTTAAGAAAAACTATAGCTTTTCTTCCATTGAGTGAATTAATGTTCTGCTTGATCATGATTTTTATACATGTTTTATTAAATGTGTGATATTCTCATATTTTCAAATTCTCTGTGTTGAAGGGGCACTGACTTACAAATGTAAGTATTATTAATGTTACATTTTAGAATGATGATGCTAAGTTCACTGGCTAAGTTCCTCTGCACATGAACAAAGTTCAGTCCCAGTCTGAGTACCTGACATCAGAGTACACAGTCTCCTGTGGTGTCTCTCTTCTTTCTTCCTCTTTTAGTTTTCCTCTTAGAGAAATTCAATGCAGCATAATTCAACGTATCTCCATCTTGATCCTAAGGAGGAACATATTTTAGAAACACAGTAGCACCATGATTATTACAAATAAATACTTCTCAGTTACATGCTTTTCATATTACATCTTCAAACTATAAAGGTTATGTTCACAGAAATACTAAAAGTTTCTATGAGACAGCAGGCCACATATTGGTTGGAAAATACTTTATAATAATTACTGTCTCGTTATTAATCACAGACTCGTTTTCAAGGGTTATCATGAGCTATGTAGTGGAGTCATTGACGAATTTCACCCTGAAATTGGAATTGACCCATTTCACAATGTAAATATACCTGTTCTCCCCTTAATCCATCATGTCTTCCTCCCTGACAGGCATCTACTGCTTCAATAGAAAACAAACAATAAATCAAATAAAGCGTCGCTGTCTGATGAAAACCTCTTATCTCCAAAACAGAAACTTGTCAGGAAATGGGAAAAACATGTGAAAGGTTTTAAAAATTGTACATTGGCAAAAATGGAGTTACAAGGTTGTCATCAGACAGGGACGAAAGACAAGATAAATCTCCATAGCAATTCAAAACTACTGTAACTTCAGGGTAGCAAAAGTTATCTTGCATATTTTCGTAATTGTATTGCTTACCTTGACAATTTTCACAGACTTGTTTTTACTTCTGGTGCAGGCAAGGAAGATGATCCCAATCCCACACAACACCAACGCCACTGCCAAAACAACAACAACCACTACCATAGCCTTTTCTGGAACAATGATACATATGAATGTCATGAAGTATCTATCATCATTTTTATCCAAGAAAAATGTATTGGCTTACGTTAATGTATTGGCAATATAAATGAATGATTAGGCCTACAGATGTAAGATCTTAATTTTATCACTCTTATGTTAATAAGAATTTTACTGCACAGCAGGAAATGCGAACTTGTAGTGCTTTGAGTTTTCTGAAGGATTCTAAAGTTTGTAATTTCCATTTTGAAATTGCAGATTTAATTTGCCATAACCAAAAAATGTATCAACCCCTACAAAATCGTCTATTAATCATATCCAGAGTTCATGTTGCTGAAGGATTATTTTCCTGTTTTAGAAAACTGGCTCAAATTAAGATTCTACATCTGTACACTTTAATTCAACTGATTCTACCTGACTCATTGCATTTCGTGTCAGTGGCCATGTCCAATTTTGTTCCAACAGGATCTCACCACATGTGGCCATAGCACAGTAGTAAGTCCCAGCATCAGAGGGGCTGAGGTTGTTCTTGGAGAGGCTGTAGACACAGCTCTGTGTCGGAGAGGGAGTCTCAGGGCTCTTCTCACACTCATCACTCCTGTTCCCAGGGGTGTAAATGGCACCTGGATGGGATTCTCCTGATCTCGCTCTGAACCAGTACACACTGTGTTCTCCTATACAGATCTCAGAGAGTACTGAACACTGCAGAGTCACATTATCTCCTGGGTGAAATGGGTCAGACATTGGCTGCTGTACCACAGTCTTGTAATCTGACCTCTGGTGATTCTTACCTAAATGCTACATTTATAGTTTCATATGAATCAGTCTGAAACAAAACTTTCCAAAATGCACATGAATGTTAAAACCACACAGACACATAGAAAACATGTGAAGACGTAAGAACCCTGAACAAAAAAAAGGGCATTAACATCTTCATTACCTTCTATTACTAAAAAAGTCCCATTGATCAAGTTCACTTCATAGTCTGTCCTACTTGCGCAATAGTAAATAGTTTCTTCCATTGGTTCCATCTTTGGGATTGTAAGACGGTATATCCCGTCAGCTTCAGCCCTCTCCACATTGAGTTGTGAATTGTTAAATTCCTTGTACAGTACAGGCCTGGGCTGAAATTTATGCATTCTTGCAACAACTTGAGGGATTTCCCCTGTTATTTGCTTAAACCAGAACATGTTTCCCTCATTGTATACTTGATTTGAGAAAACACAGTACAGAGTCA
The DNA here is from genome assembly GCF_018296145.1 of Oncorhynchus tshawytscha. NCBI lineage: Eukaryota > Metazoa > Chordata > Actinopteri > Salmoniformes > Salmonidae > Oncorhynchus > Oncorhynchus tshawytscha. Next base: position 25,351,151 of record NC_056449.1, read on the forward strand.
CTGGGTCACCAATTTGAACCCGCTGAACTTGAATATGCCGCGGAACATTGTTGCATTTTGTCACATCTAAAATTGCAAAACAGATAGAAAAGTTTAGGTTAATCAGAAGAACTAGGCCTGATGGACTGACGAAAGCTCAACCACATTATGGTTAGACAAGTCTAGGTAGGAATTACAAAACTTACATATTGTACTAAATAATACCACAACAACCCAGATTCTGATCATCGTGGTGTGTAGCACCAACTTCAGGTTAGTCCTCTGACTAGATAAACACTTGAAATAAGTATGTACCAATATGCAGTTCTGAAGTCAAAGACCAACCTGATAGGCTGGTGTAAAAAATACAATACTTCCTGTTACATTTCCGAACTAGCAACAGTGTTTTTGGTTACCCAAACCCCTGCAGTTTTTCATTTAGGCCACTATTCTGTTATTTGCTAAAGTTGTGTCACTTTTCAATGTTTCTATTATATAGACACCTGCAACTCTTTCCGGAAGTTCTTTACAAGAGGGTAATGTCAAATAGGCTTCATTGCTATTTGTACAGCTTTCAGATAATGTTATGCCAAAGGAAGTCACTGCTGATAGTTTTGTGAAGAGGAATAGCCAACAAAAAGTTCTCAAAGTTCTGAGCTCATTGTACAGGTAATATAATAATCATGATGGCACAACATCAACTCTAATATTATCTTTTGTTAGAAATTACACCTAGTTAAAGGTAATTGTCTTCCAACGATACCTATGTATTAACCTGGTGGTTACATAGACAGGTAGAGTGTAAGTACAGCAATGATACACGTGTTACAGAGATCCTACCCGACAAACTGGATAGCATAGGACAGTGCTATTCTACTCCAGGCCTTTATGGTCAAGGAATAGCTGCTTTAGTGGCTTTAGAACGAGGTCAAGGAAAGATCAAGGCCACAATTCAATTATTATATAAAAGGGCTTCACTCAGAATATTTATCAATAACTTACAATGGTGCAGTATATACTGAGGATATAGTGGCCCAACAACATAACAAATGAAGAGCTGTGAATGAAGAAGAAGAAAGAGGTCATCATCAGTCTGAGGAGAAGAAAATGGAGATCACTCAGGATCACTCAGGAAAGACATAATACACATAACAAGACAAGCGCTGGGCTATGAAATAAACAGACCAAAAACCAACTAGAGATGCTCCACTCTACAGGAACTGAATAAAACATCACCTGACAAGAGGCAAAAGGCCTCGCAGAGAAAAGAGGGAGGTGGAGAGCCATGGTTGACGCCCTAGCTTAGGACCCTAGGACTGAACACCTCCCTTTGCAACTGGATCCTGGACTTCCTGACGGGCCAACCCCAGCTGGTGAGGGTATGTATCATCTCCTTTGTCACGCTGACCCTCAACACGGGTGCCCCACAGGGGTGTGTGCATGGTCCCCTCCTGTACTCCCTGTTCACCAACGACTGCATGACCACTCACAACTCCACCACCATCATCAAGATTGCTGACGACACGAGGGTGGTAGGTCTGATCACAGACGACGATGAGGCAGCCTATAAGGAGGGGGTCAGAGACCTGGCAGTGTAGTGCCAGGACAACAACCTATCCCTCAATGTCAGCAAGACAAAGGAGCTGATCGTGGACTACAGGAAACGGAAGGCCGAGCACTCACAAATCAACTTTGACAGGGCTGTCGAGAGGTTCAAGTTCCTCGGTGTCCACATGACTAAGGAATTAACATGGTCCACACACACCAACGTCATCTGAGCGCAACATATGTTTGTTGTTGAACGTTGCTGAAATACTAAAAGCTGAAAGCTGGACGAGAGGCCTTGGTTTATTGTTTTTGTAAAGCTGTGTGTTTTTATATACTTTTTCTACTCTTTTCAAGTAGCAAACCTACACAAGCTACTGGGGAATCCATGCCTGCTAACTTTTTATTTTCCTTCCACCCCAGTAGCCGGACACAGCTCTGGTCTGGTGGAAGTGTCGCTGCCATGTCGGCTCTCCATTGCCGACTGGCCAGTGCTCAGCAGGGTTCCATCCTTGAAGAGACAGAACAGAGGAGATCGGAACTGTTCTCGACCCAACCAACCAGCCATGGAGATACGTCACTCACCATGGAAGTCGAAGGAAGTGTTCTATGGCAACAGGAGTCTCCTTGGAGATGGTGAGGCTGGACCTGACACAGACCAGAAATGGCTTGTCTGCCCTGTATTCAGAGGTTCCGGTGCCTTCTTCCTCGGGGGCTTCGGATTCAAGATTGGATCTGGAGGTACTTGTGTCTTTGTCCTCTGTTCTGTCTCAATCAATCAAATATATTTATAAAGCCCTTCTTACATCAGCTGATGTCACAAAGTGATGTACAGAAACCCAGCCTAAAACCCAAAACAACAAGCAATGCAGGTGTAGAAGCACAGTGGCTAGGATAAACTCCCTAGAAAGGCCAGAACCTAGGAAGAAACCTAGAGAGGAACCAGGCTATGAGGGGTGGCCAGTCCTCTTCTGGCTGTGCCGGGTGGAGATTATAACAGAACATGGCCAAAATGTTCAAATGTTCATAGATGACCAGCAGGGTCAAATAATAATAATCACAGTGGTTGTCGAGGGTACAACAGGTCAGCACCTCAGGAGTAAATGTCAGTTGGATTTTCATAGCCGATCTTTCAGATTATCTCTACAGCTCCTGCTGTCCCTAGAGAGTTGAAAACAGCAGGTCTGGGACAGGTAGCACATACGGGGAACAGGTCAGGGTTCCGTAGCCGCAGGCAGAACAGTTGAAAATGGAGCAGCAGCACGGCCAGGTGGACTGGGGACAGCAAGGAGTCATCAGGCCAGGTAGTCCTGAGGCATGGTCCTAGGGCTCAGGCCCTCCGAAAGAGAGAAAGAAAGATCCTCGGCGCTCCCACCATCATCAGCCCACGAGGCTGCCTGTATTGGTCACATCTTTACTAATGCTGCAGAAATTTGCTTTAAAGCAGTATACAAATTCATAGGATGTAGTGATCACAATATAATTGCCATATCTAGAAAAACCAAAGTTCCAAAGCCTGGGCCTAATTTAGTTTATAAGAGGTCATACAATAAGTTTTGTTGTGAATATTTTTATTCATATGTTGATGATGTAGAGAATATTTGCTGGTCTGTGGTGTGTAATGAGGAGCAACCAGAAACAGCACTTTACACATGTATGAAATTGCTTATTCCAGTTATTAATAAGCACAAACCCATTAAGAAAATGACTGTGAAAACTGTTAAATCTCCTTGGACTGATAAGGAATTGAAAAATTGTATGTTTGAGAGGGATGGGGCAAAAGGTATGGCAAATAAGTCTGGCAGTCCAACTGATTGGCAAACATACAGCAAATTAAGAAATCATGTGACTAAACTAAATAAAAACAAAGAGAAACTATGAAATAAAGATAAAGGATATAAAGAATGATAGTAAGGAGGGGGCGGAGCTAGCATGTTGGAGTGAACGGCTGTGCGTGAGAGGCTCCTGCAACTTTTTTGCGAAATAATCTAATTTAAACTGCTTTATGACACTTTTTTACAACAAACGTTTCTTTCTAATACAAGATCGTAACTTTTTATATGAAAATGCCGAGTAATAAGCGACCAAAGGACAATAAGTCCACAGCGGAGGCCTACTCCCCACTAAACAACGAGACAGACATGGCGGGAGGCACATGCAACAACGTGACACTTACTTTGGGAGAGCTACGTGTTGCTATAGCTGAGGATCTTAAGGCCACTATTGCTGAACTGGACACCAAAATCGAGACCATCATTCGAACGGTCGCTTCGCATGGCCAGAGTATTGTGGACCTTGAGAAAGCTTCTGAATTCAACGCTGGTAGGATCGACGAGTTAGAGAAGCTATGCACGTCATTGCAGGATACTGTGCAGAGCCTTTCTGTGAAAGTGGTGGACCTGGAGGGCCGATCCAGACGTAATAACCTTTGCGTTGTTGGTCTGGCAGAGGGGGTAGAGGCGGGCACTCGCCCCACCGACTTCTTCGCCAAGCTATTGAAGGATGCAATGGGATCGGATGTTTTGGATTCGGATCCCCAGCTGGACCGCGCACATCGCTCCCTTGTCCCAGTGCCTGGACCGGGCCAACGTCCTCGCCCAGTAATCATCTGTTGTCACAGTTTCAAGACCAAGGATCTTATCCTGCGTGAAGCTCGAATGAGGGGCAACCTGTCACATAAAGGGCATCCATTCCGTGTATATGAGGATTATGCGCCCGATGTGGCAAAGCATCGCGCCGACTACAGAGATGTCATGACCAAACTCTACAAACTCCATCTTCGCCCAGCCTTACTCTTCCCTGCAAGACTAAGAATTATCCCGCCTTCCGGTGAGAAGATTTGGCTCTCCTCGGTTTTGGATGCAGAGAAGTTTATCCGGGGATATACACCAATCCCCCGTACAGGTTAGAGTGCCTTGTTATTGCGTGTTAGGGTCTGCTCATGGACTCGAATCCATACTATACCATATTGGGTGAAAACGTATTAAACGGGCTCAACAAGGGCTACGGAACATGTAAGACGCTGAGCCAATGAATGGCGGTCAGAGCTCTCATTTAACGTTAAATTCACTTTCATCCCGGCTGTGCTCAGAGCGATGCATATTTTTTACTTCCAGGTTTGATCACTGACACCTTCGGACGGATATACTTATATTCCCCCACTTTTGTTTTGTTTCGTTATTTATTTTACAATCCTTACATTATTCTTACTACCATACCATTTATTGATTGCTTGCAGGGGACTCGGGGTGATGGTTGGGAGGGGGCAGACACCTGGTTAGCAAGTTGATGTTTTGTGCCATTCTGCCTTTGTTTAGCCGTGGGCCTCTCTCCCGACTAGAGTCCCACAAGCCCTCTGCAGTTCTTATATCTGTGTAGGTGTGCGTACATATAATTACTATTTGTACTTTATTACTATTTTCTCTTTGCATTTTAGTATTATGTATGTGTATATTTTAAATCAGTGTAGATTGTTATTCTGGGGTATGAATGTTTGTATGTGTATATGTGCATATGGATGTATATACATATTCTTTAAATATATATTTTTATATATGATTTTTTTGTGTGGGTATGTATACATACATGTATATGTGTGTGTATGTGTGTATGCATGTGTGTATGTTTATATATGTATATATAGGTATGTGTATGTATATGTGCGTATGTATGTGTATGTGTGTGTATGTATATATATGTGTATGTGTGTGTGTATATGTGTGTATGTGTGTGTGTATGTATATGTGTATATGTGTATGTATATATATGTATATGTATATATGTATGTATGTATGTGTGTATGTATATGTATGTATATATGTACGTATGTGTGTATGTATGTATATGTGTGTGTATGTGTATGTATGTATGTGTATATGTATGTGTGTATGTATGTGTGTATGTATATATATATATATATATATATATGTATGTATATGTGTATGTGTATGTGTATGTGTATGTATATGTATATATATATATATATGTATTTTTATTTATTTTTTATTAAACATATTTTTTTTATGGGGGGAACGTTTAATTGAACAAATCATTGTTCCGATCTCCTGACCCACAGTATGTAAAGGTTCGGCTGACTATGTCGATTGCGGATGGTTTATTTTTTGACCGGCAGTGCTTAGCAATATAATCTTGAGGCTATATCTTGCTTATCTCTGGGATTGACCCAGGATGACGCTTAAATGCGCAATATGTTTAAGTTGCAACTTATTCGGTTTAGGTTTATTAGATGCTAACTGAACACTTAACTCGCGGGAGCCTCCTAAGTTCATATGTTAGTAGAAGTTCTAGGATAGTGAGAGGTGAACGTATAGTTGGGATTTTATTTTTGTTTTACCTCTTGTTCGAGGCCGCGCTGTGCTTTTTTGGCATCGGCCAGACAATGTGTTTATTATTTTTATTTTTCCTTTTTTTTCTCTTCTGTTTGTACATGCCTGTTAAATGTGGATTGATGGGGGTAAGTGTTGGGGAAATTAGGGAACAGGGTGGGAAGTAAAGGTGCTTGCAGGGGGGAGGGGTGGGTTGGATACTGCTCGGGTGTAGGTGCTACATATGCTGATCGTGATGGTTTGGTGCGCTTTCTTACCTTTTTATCAAGTTACATGGTATGCAGGCCACCATAGGAACTACAAACGAGAGGAGGGCGGGGCTTACATTCACTTCCTGGAATGTCAAGGGTTTAAACGAACCAATTAAGAGGGCCCACTTGAAAGCACTCTCGTCTGATATTATATTTTTGCAAGAAACCCATCTGAAGAATAACTCTCATAGCAGACTTAAGTGTAGGTGGGTGGGGCAAGTGTATCACTCTAACTTCTCTGCCAAAACGAGAGGCACAGCGATTCTGGTACGGAAAGGAATTCCCTTTCTACATAAAACCACTATTGCGGATAAAGAGGGTCGGTATGTGATCGCAATAGGAGAAATCCACTCTACCTCAGTAACTCTACTAAATATCTATGGGCCAAACATTGACAACCCCTCTTTTTTCAAAAGAGTCCTTGCCCTGATTCCAGATATCTCCCATACTAACCTGGTCATTGATGGGGACCTTAACTGTGTGCTAGACCAATATTTGGATAGATCCTCTACCCGGCGAACCCCTACCTCCTATTCAAGCGAATTCTTGAATACCTACATAAAAAAAATCGAACTTATTTGATATATGGAGGATCGCTAACCCTACGGGTAGGGAATACTCCTTTTACTCTCATGTTCACAAGGTTTACACTCGAATTGACTACTTTTTGTTGGATGCTAGACTACTCCCCTATACCTGTAATGTGATGTATCATGATATTATAATCTCGGACCACAGTCCACTCACCTTCTCCCTGAGATTGGGTGACATTGTACCAAACGAGAGGGTCTGGAGGTTGAATCCTCAGCTCCTCACAGAACCAACATTCTGTGAATATCTTAAAGACCAAATTACATTTTTCTTTGATACCAACGACAACACAGCGACCTCCCCAGCATTATTGTGGGAAACACTGAAGGTTTATCTGAGAGGCTGTATCATCTCCTTTCAGGCTGCCAGGAGTAGTCAAAACAGAGGAAAACTGGAAGAACTGGAGGGACAAATTCACTTACTGGATAGGGAGAATGCTAGCCACCCATCTATGGAGAAACATAAAAAAATTACCTCTTTAAAATTTGAATATAATCAGATTCTCTCAGCTAAAATTGCTAAATCTTTTCTCTATGCCAAACAAAAATATTTTGAGTTTGGTGACAAACCACACAAATTACTCACCAGACAACTTCGAAAAAATGTGAGTGACCGAATGATTCACAGGGTTAAATCTGCATCTGGGGAATTACTCTCTTCCCCCAAAGACATCAATGACAGATTCCGGCAGTTTTATGAGACTCTATATACATCTAAAGCGGATCCAAATCAAATTTTATTTGTCACATACACATGGTTAGCAGATGTTAATGCGAGTGTAGCGAAATGCTTGTGCTTCTAGTGCTTCCTAACCCCTTAATTATGCAAACATTTTTGGAGGACTGTAATCCTCCTGCCCTGAACCAGGAAGATTCTAACTTCCTGAATAAGGAAATATCTCTTGATGAAATTCGAGAAACAATTAAATCTCTAAAGAGTGGCAAGACCCCGGGCCCAGATGGATACCCTGGTGAATTCTATAAAACATTCAGCAACATGCTCTCTCCCTACCTGCACAAAATGTTGGTTCAGGCCAATGAGGATGGAGCTCTCCCTTCTACTTTGGACGAAGCGTTCATTACAGTTATACATAAGAAGGGTAAAGATCCACAAGAGGTAGGGTCATACAGACCAATATCTCTCCTTAATACAGACCAAAAGATTTTAGCAAAAACTCTGGCTAACAGGCTTAGCACTTTAATTGGCAAATTGGTCCATTCGGATCAGACCGTCTTTATCCCTAACAGAAACTCATTCTTCAATCTCAGGCGCCACTTCAATATTATGTATTCTCAGAGGTTACCCAACGTGGACCTTGCCGTCATATCTCTTGACGCCGAAAAGGCCTTTGACCAAGTTGAGTGGCACTATCTATTCAAGGTCCTACAGAAATTTAATATTGGAGATAGGTTCATAAATTGGATCCAGCTTTTATATAGGAACCCCTGTGCCAGAATACTCACTAACCAATCATTGTCGCCCAGATTTAACCTCAACAGGGGGACAAGGCAGGGTTGTGCGCTGTCGCCTATGCTCTTCGCCCTAATTATCGAACCGCTCGCTCAGACGATTAGATCTCATGCAGCAATACACGGCTATAATACTAAAGATACTCTAAATAAGATCTCCCTATACGCAGATGACATCCTCCTCTATGTAACAGAACCCCAGGCTAGTATCCCAGCTATTCTTGATGTGATCAATTTGTTTGGTACCTTCTCGGGATACAGAATAAATTGGAACAAGAGTGAATTAATGCCCATACGGTCGCAAAATACCTCCTGGCAAGAACATCCTCTTCAGTTAAAAATTTACCTACCTAGGAATTGTAGTTACCAAACAATACTCCTTACTATTTAAAGAGAATTTCCCTCTCTGATACAAAAACTCAAAGCAAACATACTATTTTGGAGAACTCTCCCAATTTCTCTGCTCGGAAGAATTAATGCCATTAAAATGGTCTTCCTCCCACAACTGCTCTACCTATATCAGAACATCCCAGTATTCATACCTAAATCCTTTCATAAACAACTGGACTCAATTATCAATCCTTTCATCTGGGATTATAAAACACACAGGATAGGTAAAAAACACCTCTGTAAATCCAAGATGGAAGGAGGATTGTCTCTCCCAAATTTTATATTTTATTACTGGGCCGCTAACCTCCGCGTTGTTACGTTTCTGTTGGATGACGTACTTCCGGCATCCAGCTGGCTTGGTATGGAGCGTGAGGAGTGTCACCCCTTCTCTATTGGCGCTGTGATTTTGTCGCCTGTCAATCTGGAGATGTCACTTTATTGTAACAATCCTATTATACATAGCACAGTCCGAATCTGGAAGCAAATTAAAGTCCACTTTGAGCTTAGACCAATGTCATTCATGCTCCCTGTCGCCAGGAATCCCTCCTTTGCCCCTTCTAACCTTGATAACACCTTTGAGCGATGGGGAGAGTTGGGGATAAGTACCATAGGGGATTTATACATAGAAGGGACCTTTGCTTCCTTTGAGTTGCTGAGGGAAACTTATAATCTTCCCAGAAGTAATTTTTTCAGATACCTACAAATTAGAGACTACGTTAGAAAACACCTCCCAACATTTGGGAATGCTAAACCTTCCATGTTTGACGGATGCATAAAAATATGCCCCACCTCAGATAAACTGATATCGCGTCTATATGATGCTTTTCAATCTGTTAGCACACCTTCTACAGATGCCATCAAGGCAAAATGGGAGGAAGAACTAGGGACTGACATCTCGGTGGCAGACTGGGAAGACAGCTTGGAGTATATCCACACATGCTCCATTAATTCCAGACATCGTCTCATACAATTCAAGGTATTACACAGATTACACTATTCCAAAACTAAACTGCATAGGATATTTCCTGACACATCCCCTACATGTGATAAATGTCAGGCTACGCAGGGTACACTACTCCACTGCTTTGCCCTATGCTCTAGCTTGCATGGTTATTGGTGTGGAATTTTTGGGATCCTCTCTGAAGTTTTGGAGACTTCAATAGATCCAGACCCGCTTCTGATAATCCTGGGAGTATCTGAGTCCCTAAACGGATTAACCAACCCCCCAAAACAACTAATCTCGTACGGTCTCATCTCTGCAAAAAAACTAATCTTGTTGTTTTGGAAAAGGAGGGAAGCGCCCTCTACCAAATTATGGCTCAGTGAACTGGCAAACACTGTACACTTAGAAAGAATTAGATATATTCGGAACAATAAATGATTAACATTTGATCAAATCTGGCAGCCTTTCCTCTCCTACTTGGACGAGTCGGCGCTGTGAATTTGTACTTATTAACGCACTCTCAATTGTAATATTTTGATCTACCTTTGGGCAGCATGTGCTGGCCCTGCCACCCGAGCAGTTGGGAGGGGGGGGATAGGGGGAATAAGCAGGGGGTAGGGGGACATCTTCCCTCTTTCTTTCTACGTGTCCTTGTTTTGTATGTCGTGTTTTGTATTATTTGTTCTGCACCCAGAACTCTGGGTCTTGTTGTTCCTGTATGCTCTTTTATGTTTAGATAAGAATTGTATACCTGTCTTGTATACCTATACACCATTCTTGTGTGTGTTTAATACAAATATTTGAAAAAAAATAAATAAATAATGATAGTAAGAAGCTTTGGAGCACCATAAATGAAATTTTCGGAACAAAAGCCAACTCGGCTCCATCATACATTGAATCAGATGGCTCATTCATCACAAAACCAACTAATATTGCCAACTACTTTGATTACTTTTTCATTGGCAAGATAAGCAAACTTAGGGATGCCATGCCAGCAACAAACGCTGACACTACACATCCAAGTATATCTGACCAAATTATGAAAGACAAGAATTGTACTTATGAATTCCATAATGTTAGTGTGGAAGAGGTGGAAAAAAGTATTGTTGTCTATCTTCAAAGACAATCCACCGGGGTCTGACAATCTGGAGGGAAAATTACTGAAGAAAAAAGTGGATGATATTGCCACTCCAATTTGCCAGATCTTCAATTTAAGCCTACTAGAAAGTGTGTGCCCTCAGGCCTGGAGGGAAGCTAAAGTAATTTAGCTACCCAAGAATAGTAAAGCCCCCTTTACTGGCTCAAATAGCTGACCAATCCGCCTGTTACCAACCCTTAGTAAACCTCTGGAAAAAAATGGTGTTTGACCAGATACAATGCTATTTCACAGTTAACAAATTTACAACAGACTTTCAGCATGCTTATAGGGAAGGACATTCAACAAGCATTCAACAAGCACAGTACTTACACACATGACTAATGATTGGCTGAGAGAAATTGATGATAAAATGATTGTGGTGGCTGTCTTGTTAGACTTCATGCAGCTTTTGACATTATCGATCATAGTCTGCTACTGGAAAAACATATGTGTTATGGCGTTACACCCCCTGCTATAATGTGGATAAATAGTTACTTGTCTAACAGAACACAGAGGGTGTCCTTAATGGAAAACTCCCAAACATATTCCAGGTTGAATCAGGAATTCCCCAGGGTAGCTATTTAGGCCACTTACTTTTTTCAATCTTTACTAACAGAATTCCACTGGCTTTGAGAAAGGCCAGTGTGCCTATGTATGACTCAACACTATACACGTCAGCTACTACAGGGACTGAAATGACTGCAACTCTTAACAAAGATCTGCAGTTAGTTTCGGAATTGGTAGCAATGATTTAGCTAGTCTGAAATATTTCCAAAAATTAAAGCATTGTATTTGGGACAAATCATTCACTAAACCCTAAACCTTAACTATGTCTCCTATTGAAAAATGTGGAAATTGAGCAAGTTGAAGTGACTCAATTGCTTGGAGTAACCCTGGATTGTAAACTGTCATGGTCAAAACATATTGATATAACAGTAGCTAAGATAGGGAGAAGTCTGTCCATAATAAAGCGCTGCCCTGCCTTCTTAACAACACTATCAACAAGACAGGTCCTACGGGGCCTAGTTTTGACGCACTTAGACTGCTGTTCAGTTGTGTGGTCAGGTGCCACAAGGAGGGATTTGGAAAAATTGCAGTTGGCTCAGAACAGTGCAGCACGGTTGGCCCTTAAAAGTACACGGAGAGCTAACATTAATGACATGCATGCCAATCTCTCGTGGCTCAAAGTGGAAGAGAGATAGACTTCATCATTACTTTTTAAAAATTATCATATAATTTTAAATTGAATATCTAAACATACAACATACTTGCAGTGAAGCCTATCAACAACTACACCATAGCAGTCATCCAACAGACTCCCATTCAGAGCGACACACAGAAGCATCCAGGGTCAATGCCCTGCTCAAGGGCTCCAAGACACCCCCCCACAGTTCCCCAATAGCTGTCCCTCAACCGTTCGAGACCCCTCCCCCAGTCTCCCCCAGAAGAAAAATCTAAATAAAAATACCATTAATTCCATTCCCCAACCGCAAGAACCCCCCATATGCACAAACAACCAAGAGAATGAACTAAAGAGAAGGAAGAAAAAGGCAGAAGAAAACAGCAAACAAAAATGCAAAAAATAAAAATGAACAAAGGACATCAAGGACAACTACAATCATAGCAGCAATGCCAACTGTATATGTAACATCATTACTTGTTTTTCTAAGTGATGTTGACAAGCGGAATGTACCAAGCTGTCTGTTTAAAATACTACCACACAGCTCGGACACTCATGCATACCCCACAAGACTTGCCACCAGAGGTCTCTTCACAGTCCCCAAGTCCAGAACAGACTATGGGAGGCCCACAGTACTACATAGATCCATGACTACATGGAACTCTATTCCACATCAGGTAACTGATGCAAGCAGTAGAATCAGATTTTAAAAACTGGTAAAAATACACCTTATGGAACAATGTCGACTGTGAAGAGACAAATACAAAGATACAGACACGTGCATACTCACACATTGTGATAATGTTGTATGGTGGAATTGAACATTTTGGCTGTGGATATGTGGTGGTGTAGGGATGTTATATGATGTACTGTTTAATCTTTAGCTCACTTAGTACAAACATAGTTCACTGTTTCATCTTTTGTTTTATATGTAATGTGGGTGCTTTGGTGTTTGGACCCCAGGAAGTGTAGCTGCTGCCTTGGCTGCAGCTTATGGGGATCCCTAATAAATAGAAATGGAAATACAAACATAAGAGACAACATCTCTTACATAGCAGGAGACTGAAAAGATTTGTCATGGGCCCTCAGATCTTCAAAATGTTCTACAGCTGCACCATTGAGAACATCTTGACTGGCTGCATCACTGCTTGGTATGGCAGCTGCTTGGCATCCGACTGCAAGGCTACCCCAACCCCGGTCAACAGCTCCGCACCCCTCGCAGCTACTTGCCCAAGCCTCCCCAGCTTCTACTTCAAATTCAGATAGCAGATGTTCTGAAAGAGCAGCAAAACCTGGACCCGTACAAATCAGCTGGGCTAGACAATCTGGACCCTCTCTTTCTAAAATGATCCGCTGCCATTGTTGCACCCCCTATTACCAGTCTGTTCAACCTCTCTTTTGTATCGTCCGAGATCCCTAAAGATTGGAAAGCTGCCGCGGTCATCCACCTCTTCGAAGGGGGTGATACTCTAGACCCAAACTGTTAGACCTATATCCATCCTGCCCTGCCTTTCTAAAGTCTTCGAAAGCCAAGTTAATATACAGATAACTGACCATTTAGAATCCCAACGTACCTTCTCCGCTGTGCAATCCGTTTTCCGAGCTGGTCACAGGTGCACCTCAGCCATGATCAAGGTCCTAAACGATATCTTAACCGCCATCGATAAGAAACATTACTGTGCAGCCGTATTCATTGATCTGGCCAAGGCTTTTGACTCTGTCAATCACCACATCCTCATCGGCAGACTCGACAGCCTTGGTTTCTCAAATGATTGCCTCGCCTGGTTCACCAACTACTTCTCTGATAGAGTTCAGTGTGTCAAATCGGAGGGTCTGCTGTCCGGACCTCTGGCAGTCTCTATGGGGGTGCCACAGGGTTCAATTCTTGGACCGACTCTCTTCTCTGATACATCAATGAGGTCGCTCTTGCTGCTGGTGAGTCTCTGATCCACCTCTACGCAGACGACACCATTCTGTATACTTCCGGCCCTTCTTTGGACACTGTGTTAACAACCCTCCAGGCAAGCTGCAATGCCATACAACTCTCCTTCCGTGGCCTCCAATTGCTCTTAAATACAAGTAAAACTAAATGCATGCTCTTCAACCGATCGCTACCTGCACCTACCCGCCTGTCCAACATCACTACTCTGGACGGCTCTGACTTAGAATACGTGGACAACTACAAATACTTAGGTGTCTGGTTAGACTGTAAACTCTCCTTCCAGACCCATATCAAACATCTCCAATCCAAAGTTAAATCTAGAATTGGCTTCCTATTTCGCAACAAAGCATCCTTCACTCATGCTGCCAAACATACCCTTGTAAAACTGACCATCCTACCAATCCTCGACTTTGGCGATGTCATTTACAAAATAGCCTCCAATACCCTACTCAACAAATTGGACGCAGTCTATCACAGTGCAATCCGTTTTGTCACCAAAGCCCCATATACTTACTACCCACCATTGCGACCTGTACGCTCTCATTGGCTGGCCCTCGCTTCATACTCGTCGCCAAACCCACTGGCTCCATGTCATCTACAAAACCCTGCTAGGTAAAGTCCCCCCTTATCTCAGCTCGCTGGTCACCATAGCATCTCCCACCTGTAACACACGCTCCAGCAGGTATATCTCTCTAGTCACCCCCAAAACCAATTCTTTCTTTGGCCGCCTCTCCTTCCAGTTCTCTGCTGCCAATGACTGGAACGAACTACAAAAATCTCTGAAACTGGAAACACTTATCTCCCTCACTAGCTTTAAGCACCAACTGTCAGAGCAGCTCACAGATTACTGCACCTGTACATAGCCCACCTATAATTTAGCCCAAACAACTATCTCTTTCCCAACTGTATTTAATTTGTATTTATTTTATTTATTTTGCTCCTTTGCACCCCATTATTTTTATTTCTACTTTGCACATTCTTCCATTGCAAAACTACCATTCCAGTGTTTTACTTGCTATATTGTATTTACTTTGCCACCATGGCCTTTTTTGCCTTTACCTCCCTTCTCACCTCATTTGCTCACATTGTATATAGACTTGTTTATACTGTATTATTGACTGTATGTTTGTTTTACTCTATGTGTAACTCTGTGTCGTTGTATCTGTCGAACTGCTTTGCTTTATCTTGGCCAGGTCGCAATTGTAAATGAGAACTTGTTCTCAACTTGCCTACCTGGTTAAATAAAGGTAAATAAATAAATAAATACAATATTGTTGGGAACTTACGGTTGTTGCCTCAATTTAATGAAAAGGACCCTGATACATTCTTTTCATTGTTTGAGCATGTTGCTGATGCTAGGAGTTGGCCTGATTCTGACGGCACTTTAATGTTGTAGTGTGTGCTGACTGGTAAAGCGCCAAAAGCATATTCAGCTCTTAGTGTACCCGACAGTGCCAGTTATGATAAGGTTAAAACAGCTGTGTTACAGATTTACGAATTGGTTCCTGAGGCTTACTGCCAATGATTTAGAACTTTAAAAAGGGATGATAAACAGACTCAAGTTGAGTTTGTGCGAGAATTATCTTCACAGTTTAATTGCTGGTGTTATGACTTTCCAAGGGCTGTGTGATCTGATTATGTTAGAGAAATGTAATGACACATTCCCTGATCGTATTGCCACGTACATTAACAAACGAAAAGTAAAGACTGTCGCTGAAGCTGCGGTTTTGGCAGACGAATATGTTTTGACTCACAAAAGTGTCTTTGCAGATCCTCGTATTCGGAGTGAGTGGGGGCGTTCGGAGAGATTTGGGCCTCGTTCACCGAGATACTTTGGTTCACAGGCAGAGTTCCATTAAATTAGGGTTGAGCCTGACTCCCGTGGTAGAGCTGACTTTGGTCAAGAGTGTCACTACTGTCAAGGTTCAGGTCATTGGAAAAACGAATGTCCGGTTCTCAGGGCAAAGGGTAAATTCAGTACGTGTGCTTATGTTAAATCTAAGCCTACAGCGTTAGCTGCGTCTGTTCCACATCAGTTCACACATTGTCCATATTGACCCAGACTATTTACCTTTCATTACGGAGGGTTTTGTGTCTATGTTAGGAAGTAAGGACCTAGTGCCAGTGAAGATCTTGAGAGACACAGGTGCCTCTGAATCGTTTATGTTGGAGTCTGTGTTACCCTTTTCTGCTGAGACTGATTTGGGGAATAGTGTTCTAATTAGCGGAATAGGTTTGAACACTCTGTCAGTTCCATTGCATAAACTGATGTTGGATTGTGGACTGGTGAAAGGTGATGTTGTTGTGGAGGTGTGTCTTTCATTGCCTATTGAGGGTATCGACATTATCCTTGGGAATAACTTGGCTGGTGAGCGTGTGTGGCCTGTCGTGTTTCCATCTCTAGTGGTTTCCACTAAGCCGTCATTTGTTGGGATTCCTGATGAGTGTACAGAGTTTCCCAGAGGTGTTCTCTGCGTGTGCAGTGATGCGTTCTATGAGCCGTGGCGAACTGGTCACTGCGCCGACTAATGAGAATAACGCAAGTATGTCACTACTTTCCCTGTTATCCTGTTATCTGTAACCCACTCAGATCTAATCAATGTGCAACGGACTGATCCCACATTAGAAGAGTTGTGTGACCAAATTGTGCCTGTGGAACAGTTGGGAGATGTCGTGGCTATTTTCTCCAAGAGGATGTCCTGATGAGAAAGTGGGTGTCTCATGGTAGTTGTTTTCTGGGGGAGGTGATTAGGTTGTTGTACCAGCTCAATATTAAACACAATTTGTCTAGCGCCTATCATGCGCAAATTCAAGGAGAACTGGAACGTTTCCATCAAACACTTAAGTCTTTGTTGAGAGCTTATTGTGGATAAGGATTGGGAGGAGGGGTTGCCTTGGTTACTGTTAGCCGCTAGGGAGGTTTCACAGGAGAGTACGGGGTTCAGTCCAAATGATCTTGTTTTTGGACATAGGGTGCGTGGACTTCTATCTGTTCTCCAAGATGACTGGAAGTCTCCCGAGCCTCCTCAGTCCCGGTTATCGTATGTTTGTGATTTCCGGCGACGCTTGTATGCCGCTGGTGAAATGGCTAAAGAGAAGCTATCATCTTCACAGGAGATGATGAAGGGCATTATGATCCCCGAACTGAGCCTCGTCTCTTTAGTCCGGGTGACCAGGTCCTTGCTCTGCTGCCAATTGTTTGTTCTCCTTTTCAAGCCAAGTTTCAAGGTCCATATACAGTGGTGCGGCAGTACACTGAGCAAAATGATCTAGTTGCCACTCCAGAACGGAGGAAAGCACACCAACTGTACCATGTAAATGTGTTAAAACCCTATTATGCACGTTCCTCTGAAACTGAACAGTGGGAGTCTACAGAGGACGGTAAACCTGTTATTTTGACTGGTACCGTTATTCCTTGGGTTCTTGTCATGCTAGATCTGTGCATGAGGAGGAAGATGTTCCTGGTCCCGACAATTGCATACTGCAGGGTAGATTGAAAAATTCAGAGACACTGGATATTTTAGACAGCCTTCTCACTCATCTACCTTTTGATGGGCGGAAAGAGATGGTTGGTCTGATTCAGAGATTTCCAGGTTTGTTTTCTAATACACCTACACGTACAAACTTAATAGAACATGATATTGACATTGGAGATGCTGACTCCATTCGTCAGCGGTTCTATAGAGTTTCTTCAGAGAAACTGCTTTGTCTGGATGTTGAGGTCAGGTACATGCTGGAGAGTAAGATAGCAGAGCCTTCTTTCTCCAGTTGGGCTTCTCCCTGTATCTTCGTCAGTAAACCGGATGGAACAAACATATTTTGTACGGACTACCGTAAGGTAAACAGTGTCACTAAACCAGATTGATTTCCTCTTCCTCGGATGGAGGACTGCGTTGATCAAGTCGGCGCAACTAAGTTTGTGAGCAAATTTGACCTGTTAAAGGGCTATTGGCAGGTGCCACTGACGAGTAGGGCACGTGAAATCTCTGCCTTTATTACACCCTCTGGTCTGTGCTCGTATTCGGTTATGAGTTTCGGTCTGCGTAATGCACCTGCCACTTTTCAGCGACTCATGAACAGGGTTATCGCTGGTCTGGCCGGGTGCCCTGTTTATATGGACGATGCAGTGATATATGCAGATACTTAGGAGGAACATCTGTCCCGTATTCAAGCCTTGTTTGAACGTCTGGCTGCGGGTCGCCTCACGATCAATCTGGTTAAATGTGAGTTTGCTCAGGCGACTGTTACAAACCTTGGGAATGTTTTTGGGCAGGGTGAAGTGCGTCCTGTTCTGGCTAAAGTGATAGCTATTGATGATTTTCCACCACCAAATACTAAAAAGTAACTGGTGCGTTTCTTGGGCATGATTGGTTATTACCATAGTTTTTGTAAAGAATTCTCTACTGTGGTCACTCCCTTGACAGATGCTGAAAGCTAAGGCTTTTTACGCATGGTCTACTTGTTGTCAACAGGCTTTTGAAGATGCAAAGAGGTTGCTTACCTCAACTCCGGTGTTGGCCGCTCCTTGCGTGGATTTGTCATTTACCTTGCAGGTGGATGCTAGTCATGTGGTGGCAGGTGCAGTTTTGCTGCAAGCAGATGTGGCTGGGGTTGAGAGGCCTGTTAGTTTCTTTTCCAAAAAGTTGAACCATTATCAGTTGAACTATTCGGTCATTGAAAAAGAAGCCCTAGCACTCATTTGGGCGCTACAAAACTTCGACATGTATGTCTGGTCGGGAGTAGTACCTATTGTGGTCTACACCGACCATAACCCTCTCACTTTTTTGAGGTCCATGATGTGTCCTAATCAGAGGATAATGAGATGGTGTTTATTATTACAATCATTCCATCTCGATGTGCAGCATTTCCGGGGGACTGATAACTTGATTGCTGATGCACTCTCTCGTGCGCCCTGTTCCTGAATGTTTACGTGACTGACCATTGTTTGGTACTGTCATGTTCTCTCTTTCCTGTCTGTTCCCTCCTGGTCTTGTTTTCTTCTTTCCTCTTAAAAGTTGCTTCCTGTGCGCATAGGTTGCTGAGGTCTGAGGGTGAGGTTGGCAGGGGCAGGGTATGTTGTTCCGGGGTCCTTGTTGGTCCCCGGTTTTATAAGGGGGGGGTCTGCCGTATTCTCTCTTTGTTCTTGTTTCCTTATTAGGATACCGGTGGGCGGAGTTGGGAGGGTCGTCAGCTACATGGGAAACACCTGGGCCCAGGTGTGTCCCAGGATAAATAGACCTCTTCCAGATTCATTGGGAAGACTCTCTCCATGCAGACACCTTCATAGATTTTGTTGCGGTATTTTTGTGGCCTTTTGACTGTTTGCTTTGGCACCTTTGAACACCCCGCATTATCACATTTATGCATGCAAAACACTCACTTACACTACTGATTACTGATTACACATGCCATTGTTAACCTCTCTGTGCACAGAACCCGCTAGCGGGCTCAAATTCCACAACATACGGTGATCGCTACATAAATAGTCATATTAAACATTCATGAAAATACAAGTGTCTCACATGTATCAAAAGCCTAGAATCTTGCTAATCCAACTGTGTTGTCAGATTTTAATTAAAAATGATTTACTGTGGAAGAATACGATGTTATTATCTGAGCATAGAGCCCCATAATTTTTTTTTTAAACCAGCACAGGCGTAACATAATCACAAACTACATTTAAATAAATTGTTTATCTTTGACGATCTTTGTCTGTTTGCAATTCCAATGCTCATTGTTACACAATGAATGATCTTTTGTTTGATAAAATCCATTTTTCAGCCTAACACGAAACATTTTGTGAGCCGCTTGTGTTGTGAATTCCGTCTCATTCCATTTTCGACGACACATTCCAGGTAAATAACCCACACAGAACGTGACTTTTCCAGTCATGTTTGGTTTCACTGCAATCAACTGGTTTGTTTGTAACACAATCAAACCTGATGGGCCATTTCGCGGGACGTATTGACTGAAAGAAACCGATTTGAAAACAACAAGTCATGACTTCATTGTGCACCAATGATTTGCCTGCTGTTTCGTTGATTGACTGTCTTTCAACCCAATGTCTTGAAATCTAGCTGGGTAGATAGCCAATGAGCTGAGCTAAATGGCAATACCCCATGTTTATGTGTTGCAAGACCAACCCATGAAATAAGCCCTGGCGTAAAGTGAGTAATTCGCTATTGAAGTTTCATACCGGAAGGAGAAGCACATATTACGCACTGCATTGTTTGGTAAACGTGCAGATTCAGCTGTTTATATATCAATCATTATGGCAACTAAGTCAGGGAAAGCTAAATCTAAGTCTAGATATACAGATGTAGACACAATTTTAGAATAAATTGATTGGGAAGGTGAGACAGAGATTGTTGTAGGAAGCTTCATTTAGCGATTGTGGAGGAATATTTTTTGAACGGGAGAGGACATTGTTTTGGACTGGTAAGTTCTTATCATGCTAATGCCCTTGTTTGAAATTAATAATATAAAATATTATTTGTGATTTTTTTCAAATTTTAGAAGCAATATATAAACATGTAATGTCACGTGTGTCTGCCGCCCCACCCCAAACCACATGAAATAGCCTATTTGAGGCTGTTGAGGAGAGGGCAGGACCACATCAATGGCCAAAGTGAAATGGAGACAGTAGATACAGCTAGTCTGTTGTAATATAATAAAGACAGTAGATCTAGCTGGTCTGTCATAATATAATAGAGACAGTAGATCTAGCTGAAATGTCATAATATAAAAGAGACAGAAGATCTAGCAGGTAATAATAATATAATAATATATTCAACCTAATATATTCAACCTTCAACCTTCAACTCTCTATATATATCTGTTTATTATACCTGTTGATACAGGGCTCATATGTGAAACTATTCTAACTGAACATTTTCTTTCACAGTGACACTGACTCCGAATGGGAGTCTCATCCGGTGTCCTGTGTGAATTTAAGTATACTCTCTCTAATTCTCTCTTTCTCTCTCTCGGAGGACCTGAGCCCTAGGACCATGCATCAGGACTACCTGGCATGATGACTCCTTGCTGTCCCCAGTCCACCTGGCCTTGCCGCTGTTCCAGTTTCAACTGTTCTGCCTGCGGCTATGGAACCCTAAACTGTTCATTTTTACTCTTATGGTGCAGTCCTGTTGCACCCTCTACAACCATTGTGATCTCCACCCGGCACAGCCAGAAGAGGACTGGCCACCCCTCATAGCCTGGTTCTTCTCTAGGTTTCTTCCTTGCCTTTCTAGGGAGTTTTTCCTAGCCACTGTGCTTCTACACCTGCATTGCTTGCTGTTTGGGGTTTTATGCTGGGGCTATATAAATAGATTTGATTTGATAGAGGACTGAGGGTCTTCCAAATATTGAAAGTGTGTAAATAGTTGCCCATGTTATTTTGTAAATGTATATATATATATTTTTTCATATATTTTTTAATCAATAATTTTTTTTTTCCTTTTTTCCCCCCATTTTTTTCCCCCTCTTTTTTTTGGGGGGGGGGGGTGTGTTAGAATACCATTTTGTTATTTTGTATATAGTTATTTGTTTCAAAATGTATGCCTTCACCAATTTGGCCACTTGGGTAGATTTGAGCTACTTGTGTGGGACACCTGGGCGACTTCATGATAAATGTCATGTAGCACACTCATTTTGGAAGTTATCATTCTGAAACTTTGCACAAGTACTGTTGCCCTCTTATATTTTTCACTGAAATTGTCCCCATCATCCTATCTGAATGTTTGTTTTATCTTGTTCATTTTAAAGATGATGATACAAAAATAAAAAATAAAAAACGTATGTTTTTTTTCATTGTTTTATCTATACCAGATCTATTGTGTTATAATCTCCATTCAATTCTCATGTACACAAACTTCAGAGTGTTGTCTTTCAAATGGTACCAAGAATATGCATATCCTTGGTTCTGTGCCTGAGCTACAGGCTGTTAGATTTGGGTATGTCTTCAGGCGGAAATTGCACAAAGTGGGGGGAGCTGTAAGATTAATTGCATTTAGGTTACCTTAGTTAATGAATATATTTTGTTATTCCTTATCTCCACGTTGTCTCCCTTTTGTTACGGGCTTCGAGCTGGTTCATGACACCAGACTATCTGTATTGATCCTGTTTGCACTAAGTCTTTTGACTCACATATGCTGCTGCTACTGTTAATTATCTAGCTTGTTGCCTAGTCACTTTACCCTACCTAAACGTACATATCTACCTCAGTTACCTCGTACCCCCTCACAATGACTCTGTACTCGTACCCTGTGTATATAGCCGAGTTAATCTTACTAGTTGTGTATTTATTCCTCGTGTTATCTTTCTATTTATTAGGAT
Organism: Oncorhynchus tshawytscha; assembly: GCF_018296145.1. Classification (NCBI taxonomy): domain Eukaryota; kingdom Metazoa; phylum Chordata; class Actinopteri; order Salmoniformes; family Salmonidae; genus Oncorhynchus; species Oncorhynchus tshawytscha. The sequence continues at coordinate 25,373,262 of NC_056449.1, forward strand.
CCTACATCTTTATGCTTGCCAGACAACCAGGGCAGTGCAGTAAAGCTCAGTTTAGCGGTGTGAACAGGGTATAAGTGAAACTGCAGTGTGGGTATCTTGTAGGAATTGTAAGAGGGGGTGTTGTCAATTCCTTGAATGGAGACGGTACCATGTGGACATACAGTATGTACATGGTTGGAAAGGGTGCCCAGATCACCACCGGGAAGCGGTATGGTGGTTTGTCATGATTTCATTATGACATTGTTAATATAACTTTGAGAGACCGCACTGGGTTCACATGGAAACAATATTTTCTGGTGAAATGTGTTTTAATGTGCAATGGTACATTTTGTAATGTAATAAAGCAAAATATACTTTACATCAACAGATTCATAAATTCAAATTTGAACTCAAGAAATGCTGTGGTAAATATCACAAGGTTAATTTAAACATTACCACAACAATTGGGATCAATTTGTGAATTAAGTGAAAACATGAACAATAAAAGTACAGGAAAGAGACTGTCTAGATTCTGCTACTCACATTAGTCTAGAAATGAGATTTGGTTCTTGGTTGCAGAGATGAGAAAAACCCTGAAGCTCTATGATACAAAAAGAGTGTTGCTTTTTGTCTTGACAAAGTATATAATAGCAATTAAAAAATAGATTTTTGACAAATGTATTCCTCTGCACTGTCGTTCAGTCCCAGTCTGAACACCTGACATCAGAGTACACACTCTCCTGTGGTGTCTCTCTCTTCTTTCTTCCTCTTTTAGTTTTCCTCTCAGAGAAATGCAATGCAGCATAATTCAGGGTATCTGCATCTTGATCCTGTGAATAGTCATATTTTCATCAAACTATTATACAATATTAAACCCTAACAGGATATGTAGTTTTAAAATAATAAGGTGAGAAAAGTAACGCCATGTTACATTTCTAGACAATATTGTTTAGACAACTTTGCTGTGTTTACCTTGCTGCTTGATTCTCTAGTTAAGTTGTCATGTCCGATATGCTGAGAAGCACCCACTGTTTCCATTAATAAAAACAAAGCATCAAAATTACTAGACTTTCAAAGGGAAATTTGCAAAACCGTTTTAGATAATCCTTAAATAACAATTTGCAAAGTTAAATAGTTGACCTTTACAATGTTCACAAACTGGTCTAGTATGTCTGGTGCAGATGAGGATAATGATCCCAATCACACAGACGGCCGAGGTCACTCCCAGAGCAATGATTACAGGATCTGTTGCTTTTTCTAGAAATGTAAAACAAAATCATAGTTCTGACATTCATACTTATGTGAAATACAGTTATATAGATGCTTTTTTAAGTGTTAAACCACAATAACTGATACTATTCAACCTTTAATCATGGCTTCAGTTAAGAATGTTTTAGATTTTAGATATATACATATATACTACCTACTAATATTCAGGATTGTTCCATTGCCAAACAGGATCTCCCCACATGTGGCCACAGCACAGTAGTAAGTCCCAGCATCAGAGAGACTGAGGTTGTTCTTGGAGAGGCTGTAGACACAGCTCTGTGTAGGAGAAGGAGTCTCTGGGCTCTTCTTACACTCATCACTCTTGTTCGCAGAGGTGTAAATGACTCCTGGATGGGATTCTCCTGATCTGGCTCTGAACCAGTACACACTGCTTTCTCCTGTACAGGTCTCAGAGAGTACTGTACACAGCAGAGTCACAGAGTGTCCTGGATGGACTGGGTCAGACACTGGCCTCTGCACCACGGTATGGTAGTGTGACCTCTGGTGATTCTTACCTAAATGGGATAGATGTTTTGATTCTCTAATGTATCACATGCTTCACAAAGAGTCGAAGAGTTCAGTTTTGTCAGCTAATTGTATACATTAATGAGGGTTTTTCTTTTGTAATAACACATATGTGTATGATACTACTGGCATTTAAAAAAATCAACATCACAGTGGGTACGATGCGAGCTGTGTGAATAACATGTAAATGTACTAATGTTAATAGTATTTAGATACCATGATTACCTTTTAATAGTAAAAGAGTCCCATTGATAAAGTTGACTTCATAGGCTGTTCTCACTGCACAATAGTAAACGGCTTCATCTGTTAGGTCCGTGTTTGTAATAGCAAGTCGATACATCCCATCAGCATCAGCCTTCTCCACATTGACACGTGAATGGTTAAAGTCCTTGTGCCATACAGGCATATCATATTTTGTCATTGTTACAATAGTTTGAGGCTTTTGCCCCACCATTTGTTTGTACCAGAACATATTGAAATCTTCCTTTGAAAAAACACAGTATAGTGTCACTGGGTCCCCAGGATGAACCTCCCGAACTTGAGTTTGATACTGAACATCATTGCATTTTGTCACATCTGTAAAAACACATTTTATAACCATGCCTATTAAAATACCACTATTGCCTATGTTATAAAGTGATAATGCAATGCATTTACAAGAAGCACTCAACTTAAATGGGAAAATATGTATTTATTTTCTGTAACACCTTGAATTGTGTTTGAGGTGAAACATGTCCACCGTTTTTATCCATATGCACCATGTTTCCTTTAACATTTCAGATTAGTTTAATGAACTACATATTAGAAATACATGATAAGCGACTGCTTTCCCAGACACAGAATAGACAATCTCCATTTAGAATGCTTTTCACAATCTCCATTAAGAATAGTTTTAGTCCAAAACTAGGGTCTTGGAATTAAGCCATTCATTATTGAAAAATAGGTTAAGGTTGGAATTTCACTTACACATCAAACTGAGAAGTACCACAATCACTCCAATTTTGATCATCTTGGTGAGTAGCTCTTACACGTCTGGTGCAGTTGTCCTCTGCCCATGAAATGCAAAAATGGCAAGTCTATACTCACAGACCTATCTGATAGGCTGGAGAAAACTAAATCATGCTACACTTCCTGTTAGATTTTTCCACCAACAACCTGGTTGATTATCTAAGGGACAGATATACATTTATTGGGGGGAGGGGCTGGTCCAACTCAAAGTGTCATAAAAAAGCACCCCCCTCACCAAAGTTACAAATATTTTCAAATGACCCTCCTGTTCTACTGTAAAATAGACTGAACACTCTCCCCCTTATAGAATTTACTCAAAATAATGTTTACAACCACAAATAACAATAACTGTGTTTATAAATGTGGATATTGACTTTGCCACTTTAGCTTGCTTTTGTGGCACAGTCGATGCCACGCAGGGCTATGGGCCCGAAGGTTGAGGGTTCACCGACCATTGCAGATGTGCTCACTCTCCCTGCCTGTTTCATTACACTACGATCAGAGCCAGCTGCAAACAATGATCAGCTAGAGGGAATCAGATTTTCTACATTTTGATGCTGTATTATTATATAAATTATATTATAAATTATATAAAATATATGCAATGGATGTTCCACCGACAAGTTTATGTGCCAATGCACCACACAACCAATAAACAAAGCTTACTGACTTCGGGCACTTCATTATCATGGTTTTCAGTTTCAACACCACAATAACTAGACTATGGCAACAAACAGAAAATACATCCCTCCCTACCTTGTAGACTCACCAAGTATCGAAGGCTTTGCTTAACAATCTCTGAATGTCATTAAACTTTTTGGTGTTTTGTTTCAGATGTCTCTTTCCATTCATCAATTGGCTGTTGCACAGTTTGGATTGATTGATTGATTGACCTTATTTGTCAATAAAAAATATACATTTTTTTTGTGTATTGGACAATAAAGTCGGTGACCTATTTCCATTGTGGTCCCTATTTTGTACGTAAATACATCTACAATTACATAGAAACAGACACATTACAGAGATAGAGACAAAAAATGCTCAACCTTCAGATGAGGGGGGAGTACAGGTACAATTCTTACACGTTTATTTGGCTGGAAGCATAATCCTTAGATGTTTGTGGCTGCTGGTGAACCATGATGTGCAGGCATAATCAAAGTGACACTGGACTAGCCCACTTGCCAGAGTCTTTAGGGTGTCTTTAGCTAGGTTTCCATCCAATTAGTGACAGATTTTCATGTGAATATTTTACAATCTTCATAAAAACAATATGCCATATGATTTTTTAAATTGACATCCATATGCATTCAGATCCAACCTGGCGTAACCAGCGTCATCAATAAATTAGGGATATTGGTCAAAATGAGCCACATTTACGTGTCCTTAATTAAAAACAACTTGTAACAAATTACAAAACACTATTCCTTGTGCCCACCTCATTGTTCAGTTGTCAGAGATTTGAGCACTAAATGTATCAGGGCATTGCATACAAAGTCTTAGGTTTCCACCATGATATTCATATTTGTATACAGTACATACAGTTCAATTCGGAAGTTTACATACACTTAGGTTGGAGTCATTAAAACTCATTTTTCAACCACTCCATACATTTCTTGTTAACAAATTATAGTTTTGGCAAGTCGATAAGGACATCTACATTGTGCATGACACAAGTCATTTTCCAAACAATTGTTTACAGATAGATTATTTCACGTATAATTCACTGTATCACAATTCCAGTGGGTCAGAAGTTAACATATACTAAGTTGACTGTGTGTATGTGGCAGCTGGTTCCATGAACACTGGAACAGCTGGTTAGGGGAAATGTCTCGAGTCACACAAAAGGGAATATAACATTGTGGATAAAGTTTGTAATTACACAATCTCATGTGTACAACATCTTAAGACATGCATCCCTACACTGAGAGCTTTGACATTTCTAAAATGACATATTTGGGTGTTTTTGGAGCCTTTGTTCATGTTTTTTTCAGGGCCTCTGTACCACACAGTAATGAGGAAGTGATTTGCTATTTGAGGTAAGTTTCTAAATATTTGAAATGACAAAAGGTGTCTGGACCCTTCTATAACATGCCCTTTACATCAAAAATAGACATTTGGTTGTACAAAATAAATATCAAACCAAATCAAATTGTATAGGTCACATACACATATTTAACAGATGTTGTTGTGGGTGTAGCGCAATGCTTGTAAATGCTTGTATCCTTTAAGACGTTCCTGAGTGGTCCACTGGTTACTGCCTGTTTAGCCTGACACTTGAGAGCTTTCAGGTAATCAACCCAGTCTACCTTAAATGATCCCAAACCACTTCGATATAGGACTTCACAGGGTTGTAGTCAAAACACCTACAAGGGAAACAAGTGCATTTTCAGTCAGATGTTTTCATGACAAAAACAATTCAATGAAACAGGACAAGTTAAAAGGCTGGAAATTTATAGCAAATGTACTGTGCAGACAGACAGAAAAAATAAGAAATTCATTGATATAGTTAGTTAGACAAATGTATTTAAGTTTCAAACCACAATGATACAATTATACAAAATACAGATATTTTTAAAACCACATTGAGACCACATTTGAGACAATAAAAACAATCACGGTCAAAAATGGTACAGGCATCACCAAAATACATGACATAATCTATACACATGTATCCATACAACAACAAAAAGTACTGTGGATAGGACAATTAGGCACTTAAAAATAAACTATATATGAGACACCATAGTATACAGTAACATGTAAGCTACGGTGGGGACCTTATGACATAAGGCATGTCAGGTTCACAGAAGAAATGGGTCACGGGTTGGACAACTTTACAGGAAGTATTGAACACTATGTTCCAGCCAATGAGGTATGTTTTCAAGTTTGAATATTTGATCTTTGGTTGTCATTTAAGCACCGACCAAACAAACACCACCCCCCCAAATGTTACATACCATGATGTTTAGATTAGGGGTTGCTGTGATTATTCTCAGTGCAGTGTGTAAGTAAAATTTCATCACTGGTAGAATATTAAAATAGTTTTGTTGTGGTGCCGTGCAATTCAATACAATTCAAGCTTCTTGAAGGGTAGGATAAATTGACATTTAGAACGTTCAACAACACACATACCATCTAAAAAGAAATTATAACTTGAGTCAGTGCAAATAAACAAAGAAAGAAAAATAAATGTATTTCATCTGGAATGATTTTCACAGACTAGTGTTTTCTCTTGTTTAACATTTGTCCTTGTCTGTGTGACAACTACAGTATCCTTGTGTTTCTGTTTCCATTTGATTTAGATGTTGACCATGTTAACCTGCTAAGTCCAGTGACCACTGTTCAACTTGGTGATCCTGTAACACTGCTATGTGTTTTCCCAGTAGAAGAATTCATTGATGAGCAAATGCACTGGTACAAGCAAACTGTAGGAGGTATTCCACAACTTGTCGCATGAATGCAGAAATATTTTACAGAGCCTGTGTTTCACTTTGGATTTAATAATAATAATTCACACTTCAATGTAAAATTGGATCAGATTATGTTTTGCCTTACTATCATGAAGTCGATCCCAGAAGATGAAGCCATGTACTATTGTGCAATTGGAAGAGAGATGACAGTGGAATTTTGAGATGGCACATTTCTGTCTTTGAAACGTAAAATCATTTTAATCTATATTTATAAGTTATGTTAATTGGACAACAATTTGTTCAGTAATTAAACAAAATATTTGCTCGGTACATTTGTAATTTCTCAGCCTACAGAAAGATTGCAGTAAAATATGTTTATCTTATACTATTATAAAGTCTGATAATTGCTCATTATGTTCTGATTAATTTAGGAAATGGTTAGAAGTCTGACTACAAGACAGTGGACCAGCAGCCAGAGTCTGACCCAGTCCATCCAGGAGACTCTTATCTCAATGTTTATCACAACAGTTTTGTTTGTTAAGTTATCCATAGTTATAGATGCTGAGAGTGCTACATACATATGATTCTAGAGAGCCAAACTGCAATAATTTTGTATTCACGTGACACTGACATTTCTTTCATGAAAACAACATCAATTAGGTCTCAGTCAGAAAAGGTCACACTACCAGACTGTAGAGCAACAGCCAGTGTCTGACCCAGTCCAACCAGAAGACTCTGTGACTCTACAGTATACAGTACTCTCTGAGACCTGTACAGGAGAACATAGTGTGTACTGGTTCAGAGCCGGATCAGGAGAATCTCATCCAGGAGTCATTTACACCCATGGGAACAGGAGAGATGAGTGTGAGAAGAGCCCTGAGGCCCTCTCCCACACAGAGCCGTGTCTACAGCCTCTCCATGAACAACCTCAGTTTCTCTGATGCTGGGACTAACTACTGTGCTGTGGCTGTCACGCACTGGTCTTAGTATTTTGTGTTTATATATTATTTTGGTCAGGCCAGGGTGTGACATGGGTTTATTTTGTGTTGTGTTTTGGTATTGGGGTTTTAGTAGGTATTGGGATTGTGGCTGAGTAGGGGTGTCTAGCATAGTCTATGGCTGCCTGAGGCGTTCTCAATCAGAGTCAGGTGATTCTCGTTGTCTCTGATTGGGAACCATATTTAGGTAGCCTGGGTTTCACTGTGTGTTTTGTGGGTGATTGTTCCTGTCTCAGTGTGTTTGTATTCACCAGATAGGCTGTATAGGTTTTCACGGTCCGTTTTTGTATTTGTCGTGTTTATTTCTTTCATTAAACATGTATCGAACTAACCACGCTGCATTTTGGTCCGACTCTCCTTCGACGAAAGAAAGCCGTAACAGTGGCCACATGTGGGGAGATCCTGTTTGGCGACGGAACAAACCCAAATATTGGTAGGTAATGAATATTATGGGTTGTAATGTAGAAAAAAGTAATATTTAAGTGGTGCATATAGCACAGGAGTTGAAGTACATTTTGCTATGACAATATTCTCATCGACCAGAAATGAATGTACAACTACAGTATATACTAAAAAAATGCTAAAAACAAAATACAAGCTATTGATAGTTAAACCTAACTTCAAACACAAGCTATTTAATCAAATATCTCCTTCAATATGTGGCTTCAGTCAAGCAATGTATATAATATGATAATAATCATATATTTAGCTTGTAATCAAACATATTCAACACAACAAATTTAAATTGAGATGATAGGGATGGCGATTGAATGTCTATAGTTAGCTGGGGAGGGTGGAATGGGAGTTGAGTCAGTTTGGGTTGGAAAGGCAGTATAGTTTGAGCAGAGGGGGCATCGATGGTACAGAAAGAGAGACATAGACAGTCTGACAAACAGGCCAGTAGCTCTTCATCGGAGCACCACACCTGCTTCTCCTGCATTCAGTTCCTCCATAGAAGCCGCTCCTTTCTGTCGGTACTGGTTCTCATTACAAAAAATGTAGCAACCACCTGGGTGATGCCATGGCTGCTGAAAAGTGCTGGAAATGCCACCAAACATCAACGGTGGTTAGGAACAGTCCCTGATCCTCTTCTGCCATCTCCAGACACGGATTTCAGTCCTTGTTATCTTTTGGTAGGCCGTCATTGTAAATAAGAATTTCTCCTTAACTGACTTGCTAAATAAAGGCAAAATAATTAATAAGAAAATAACAGAACATTCAAAACCAAAACTTTATTTAAAACAATACAACAAGAAAACACTTTAAAATAAAGAAAATATGTACAATATTTACAGAGCTCTATGCCTAGACAACCTCATGACGCCATAGTCGATATGGAGGAGACTAATTTTGAGGGTGCTATATATATCGTACTAACTATTTTATTTTAATATATGGGTGGTATGTCTCTTACTCTGTATGTTAATATAAGGTGTGTGTATATATAGAGACAGAAATCCAGAAAATCACATTGTATGCTTTTTAAGTAATTTATTTGCATTTTATTGCATGACATAAGTATTTGATACATCAGAAAAGCAAATCTTAATATTTGGTACAGAAACCTTTGTTTGCAATTACAGAGATCATACGCTTCCTGTAGTTCTTGACCAGGTTTGCACACACTGCAGCAGGGATTTTGGCCCACTTCTCCAAACAGACCTTCTCCAGATCCTTCAGGTTTCGGGGCTGTCGCTGGGCAATACGGACTTCCAGCTCCCTCCAAAGATTTTTTTATTGGGTTCAGGTCTGGAGACTGGCTAGGCCACTCCAGGACCTTGAGAGGCTTCTTACGGAGCCACTCCTTAGTTGCCCTGGCTGTGTGTTTCGGGTCGTTGTCATGCTGGAAGACTCATCTTCAATGCTCTTACTGAGGGAAGGAGGTTGTTGGCCAAGATCTCGTGATACATGGCCCCATACATCCTCCCCTCAATACGGTGCAGTTGTCCCGTCCCCTTTGCAGAAAAGCATCCCCAAAGAATTATGTTTCCACTTCCATGCTTCACGGTTGGGATGGTATTCTTGGGGTTGTACTCGTCCTTCGTCTTCCTCCAAACACGGTGAGTGGAGTTTAGACCAAAAAGCTCTATTTTTGTCTCATCAGACCACATGACCATCTCCCATTCCTCCTCTGGATCATCCAGATGGTCATTGGCAAACTTCAGACGGGCCTGGACATGCGCTGGCTTAAGCAGGGGGACATTGCGTGCGCTGCAGGATTTTAATCCATGACGGCGTAGTGTGTTACTAATGGTTTTCTTTGAGACTGTGGTCCCAGCTCTCTTCAGGTAATTGACCAGGTCCTGCTGTGTAGTTCTGTGCTGATCCCTCACCTTCCTCATGATCATTGATGCCCCACTAGGTGAGATATTGCATGGAGCCCCAGACCGAGGGTGATTGACCGTCATCTTGAACATCTTCCATTTTCTAATAATTGCGCCAACAGTTGTTGCCTTCTCACCAAGCTGCTTGCCTATTGTCCTGTAGCCCATCCCAGCCTTGTGCAGGTCTACAATTTTAGCCCTGATGTTCTTACACAGCTCTCTGGTCTTGGCCATTGTGGAGAGGTTGGAGTCTGTTTTGAGTGTGTGTGGACAGGTGTCTTTTATACAGGTAACGAGTTCAAATAGGTGCAGTTAATGCAGGTAATGAGTGGAGAACAGGAGGGCTCCTTAAAGAAAAACGAACAGTTCTGTGAGAGACGGAATTCTTACTGGTTGGTAGGTGATCAAATACTTATGTCATGCAATAAAATGCAAATGAATTACTTAAAAATCATACAATGTGATCTTCTGGATTTTTGTTTTAGATTCCATCTCTCACAGTTGAAGTGTACCTATGATAAAAATTACAGACCTCTACATGCTTTGTAGGTAGGAAAACCTGCAAAATTGGCAATGTATCAAATACTTGTTCTCCCAACTGTATCTCTCTTACTATTTTATTTTAATATAAATTTGGTATATCTCTCTTACTATTTTATTTGAATATAAAGGTGATATGAATCTCTCAATGTTTTATTTGAATATAAGGGTATATATTGACTCTTTATTATATTGTTTCTTCCTTTTAGGAAGATTGATGGATCATGTAGTCATTGGACTGGGATTGACATCAGTTTTCTGTGTGATTGTAATCATTATCCTCATCTTCACCAGAAATACAAAGACATTTTGAACATTATCAAGGTGAGTTCTTTGGTATTACAAACTGTAGATGAACACCTAAAAAATTTAAAGATTAATACTTGTCACCAACTATTGTGCCTCTGTCTTCTACCAATCTTGACTTCTGTCATGTTGATGCTGTTTTTATTCACGTTAACAGTGAGTTTTGCACAGCATATTGGACTTGACAACACAACTACCGAATGTGATCAGGTATATAAATGCAATTGTTATAATTTTGGCCTGTTTGTAGAATATGTTTAATATGATACTAGACACTCCAGTTACCTGACAAGTATTATTATGACTACATTTATTTCTAAAAAAAAACATGATGATTCACAGGATAAAGATGGAGTTACGTTAAACTGTGCTGCATTGAATTTCTCTAAGAGGAAAACTTAAAGAGGAAGAAAGAGACAAATCAAATCAAATCAAATTTATTTATATAGCCCTTCGTACATCAGCTGATATCTCAAAGTGCTGTACAGAAACCCAGCCTAAAACCCCAAACAGCAAGCAATGCAGGTGTAGAAGCACGGTGGCTAGGAAACTCCCTAGAAAGGCCAAAACCTAGGAAGAAACCTAGAGAGGAACCAGACACCACAGGAGACTGTGTACTCTGATGTCAGGTACTCAGACTGGGACTGAATGTTGTTTATGAGCAGAGGAATGGATGTAGTTTGGTCAAGAAACTCTTGTTAATATAGATGTACAGTATATAATGTATTCAGACAGTCATGACATTTGATACACTATAATGTATCATAGAATAAGCTTGTTCTTCTAGGAGTGTTCTCTATCAGAGCACCACTGTTATGGAGCGGCTTGTCCTGTGAGTTAGAGGGCCAGAAACCATTGAGGTCTTTAAATCATGCCGGACAATCCACCTTTTTAGTTTGGCCTTTAATCTTAATCTGTGATTGTATTGTTATTTTAGACTTTAGTGATTCTATGTTCTTCTCTTGTATCATATCTATTGTATCTTAGCCATTTGTTTAGATACACTGTTTAACTGTGAGCCAATTTAGTGGCCTTGTGCTTATTGTCTACCATGAGATTAGAAGGTTGAGGGTTTGATCCCCGGTCGAGTAATACCAATTATTCTAAAAATGGGAACGAAGGCCTCTCTGCTTGGCACTCAGCATAAAGGAGATGGATTGGGTTAACAATAATGTACAATTGTATTATGGTTCTAATTTTATTGTTTTAATAATTTTTCCTTAATGTATGATTGTTGTGGTATTTACTGTAACCCATGAAACATACAATAAGATGGCATAACTTAAGTTAATTACATTCTACTGTATTTCTTGAGTTCAAACAGCATGTTTATGTCATGTTGGAATGAATAGATTCGCGCAACTTTAACCTTTTTGGGATAGGGTGCAGCATTTTCACTTTTGGATGAATAGCGTGCCCAGAGTGAACTGCCTCCTACTCTGTCCCAGATGCTAACATCTGCATATTATTATTAGTATTGGATGAAATCTGACACAGCGGTTGCATTAACTTTTTATGGCTAAAGGGGCAGTATTGAGTAGCTTGGATGAAAAGGTGCCCATCCTCAGTCTCAGTTGCTAATATATGCATATTAGTATTGGATAGAAAACACTAAAGTTTCCAAAACTGTCAAAATATTGTCTGTGAGTATAACAGAACTGATATTGCAGGAAAATCAAAACCGGAAGTGGCTTCTATTTTGAAATCTCCATGTTCCATAGCCTCCCTTTGCTCCATTTAAAGGGATATGAACCTCAAGGTGTCAACAGTCTTCAGACATAGTTTCAGGCTTTTATTTTGAAAAATGAGCCAGAACGAAAACATTGCGGCAAGTGATCACGTGAGTTTTGCTCGCGCAACAGAGTTTGGAAAGGTATTGCTTTTCCCTCTCCTACTGTGAAAGACATTTGCAGTTGATATATGATCGATTTTAAAAACAACCCGAGGATTGATAATAAAAACGCTTGATGTGTTTCTGTGGACATTAATGAAACTATTTTGAATTTTCGTCTGCGTTGTCGTGACCGCTCTTTCCTGTGGATTTCTCAACATAACGCGCCATACTAACTGAGGTATTTTGGATATAAAAATAATCTTTATGGAACAAAAGGAACATTTGTTGTCTAACTGGGAGTCTCGTGAGTGAAAACATCTGAAGATCAAAGGTAAACGATTAATTTGATTGCTTTTCTGATTTTTGTGACCGAGCTACCTGATGCTAAGTGTACTTAATGTTTTATCGTGCGATCAATAAACTTCTACAAACGCTTGGATTGCTTTCGCTGTAAAGCATAATTTCAAAATCTGATACGACAGGTGGATTAACAAAAGGCTAAACTGTTTTCCTATACTGCACTTGTGATTTCATAAATATACATATTTATTGTATGTAGAGCTATGCTATTCAGCGGTTGTTGATGACACTTATCCCGATAGTGGGATTGCAGCCATAACAAGTTTAAGGAGAAGTCTTTCTTTAATTCTGTGAATAACACTTGTATCTTTTATCAATGTTTATTATGAGTATTTTTGCAGAATCCCCGGATGCTTTAGAATCAAAACATTACTGGACGTAAACGTGCCAATGGAGATTTTGGAAATAAATATGCACATTGTCGAACAAAACACAAGTATTTTGTCCTATGAGTGTCATCTGATGAAGATCATCAAAGGTTAGTGATTCATTTGATCAATTTCAGCTTTTTGTGGCTCCTATCTTTGGGTGGAAAAATGGCTGTTTTTTTTTGACTTGGCGGTGATCTAACACAATCATATGTTGTGCTTTTGCTGTAAAGCATTTTTTAAATCGGACACGGTGGGTAGATTAACAAGACGTTTATCTTTCATTTGCTGTATTGGACTTGTTAATGTGTGAAAGTTACATATTTCTGTTATGGTTTTCTTCCGTCGAAGGAGAGTCGGACCAAAGTGCAGCGTGGTAATTTACATACATATTTAATAATGAAGAAAAGCGAACAATACAAAAACAACAAACGGAATGTGAACCTATACAGCCTATCTGGTGAACAACAAACACAGAGACAGGAACAATCACCCACGAAACACAAAGAATATGGCTGCCTAAATATGGTTCCCAATCAGAGACAACGAGAATCACCTGACTCTGAGAACCGCCTCAGGCAACCATGGACAATGCTAGAAAACCCCACTAAGCCACAATCCCAAAACCTACGAAAAACCCCCATACATAAACACAACACAAAATAAACCCATATCACACCCTGGCCTGGCTAAATAAAGAGAACACAAAATACTAAGACCAGGGCATGACAGAACACCCCCCCCAAGGTGCGGACTCCCGGCCGCACACCTAAACCCATAGGGGAGGGTCCGGGTGGGCGTCTGTCCACGGTGGCGGCTCCGGCTCGGGACGTGGACCCCACTCCAACCAAGTCTTAGTCCCCCTGTAACGCGTCCTTTGATTGGCGACCCCCGCCGCCGACCTTGGCCTAATAACCCTCACCAAGGTCCCGAGGTAGAAGCTCGGGACCGAGGTAGAAGCTCGGGACCGAGGTAGAAGCTCGGGACCGAGGTAGAAGCTCGGGACCGAGGTAGAAGCTCGGGACCGAGGTAGAAGCTCGGGACCGAGGTAGAAGCTCGGGACCGAGGTAGAAGCTCGGGACCGAGGTAGAAGCTCGGGACTGAGGTAGAAGCTCGGGACTGAGGTAGAAGCTCGGGACTGAGGTAGAAGCTCGGGACTGAGGTAGAAGCTCGGGACTGAGGTAGAAGCTCGGGCAGGTAGTTGGCTCTGGCAGATCCTGGCTAGCTGGCGGTTCTGGCGGTTCTGGAAGATCCTGGCTGACTGGCGGTTCTGGAAGATCCTGGCTGACTGGCGGATCTGGAAGATCCTGGCTGACTGGCGGATCTAGCTGCTCTGGCTGCTCCATGCAGACCGACAGCTCTGGCTGCTCCATGCAGCTCTGGCTGCTCCATGCAGCTCCGGCTGCTCCATGCAGCTCCATGCAGCTCCGGCTGCTCTGGCTGCTCCATGCAGACTGGCTGCTCTGGCTGCGCTGGAGAGGAGGAAGGCTCTGGCTGCGCTGGAAGGCTCTGGCAGCGCTAAACAGGCGGGAGACTCCGGCAGCGCTGGAGAGGAGGAAGGCTCTGAAAGCGCTAGACAGGCGGGAGACTCCGGCAGCGCTGGAGAGGAGGAAGGCTCTGAAAGCGCTAGACAGGCGGGAGACTCCGGCAGCGCTGGAGAGGAGGAAGGCTCTGGCAGCGCTGAACAGGCGAGGCGCACTGAAGGCCTGGTGCGTGGTGCTGGCACTGGTGGTACTGGGCCGAGGACACGCACAGGAAGCCTGGTGCGGGGAGCTGCCACCGGAGGACTGGTGTGTGAAGGTGGCACAGGATGGACCGGACCGTTTTTTATTTGTACTGGAGAGCCTGAGAGCAGGACTGGCACAAGACGTGCAAGGCTAGGTAGGTACACAGGAGGCCTAGTGCGTGAGGCTGGCACAATCTTCACCAGCCGACTAACACGCACCTCAGGACGAGTATGGAGCGCTGACCCAGGTGCCATCAAATCCCCGACAAGCTCCGTCGGGTGAATATCGTACCTGAAGCCACAACCTAGCAACTCCCTCATAACTCTCTCCTCCACTTTCCCCATTAACTGCTTCACTCACCTCCAACACCGGCTCTGGTTCTGGTCTCCTCCTTGGCTCCTCACGATAAACAGGGGGAGTTGGCTCAGGTCTGAACCCTGACTCTGCCACACTCTCCCTGAGCCCCCCAATACATTTTTGGGGCTGACTCTGGGCTTCCATCCGCGTCGCCGTGCTGCCTCTTCATACCAGCGCCTCTCCGCTTTCGCCGCCTCCAGTTCTTCTTTGGGGCGTCGATATTCTCCAGGCTGTGCCCAGGGTCCTTTTCCGTCCAATATCTCCTCCCAAGTCCAGAAGTCCTGTGATCGCTGCTCCTCACGATGAACAGGGGGAGTTGGCTCAGGTCTGAACCCTGACTCTGCCACACTCTCCCTGAGCCCCCAATACATTTTTGGGGCTGACTCTCAGGCTTCCTTCTGCGTCACCGTGCTTGTCTCTTCGACTCCATTCTTCTATAGCCCTCTTCGCACTGCTCCAGCGAATCCCAGGCGGGCTCCGGCACTCTCCCTGGGTCGACCGCCCACCTGTCTATTTCCTCCCAAGTCGTATATTCCACACTTCGTAGCTCCTGCTGCCGCTGCCTGTCACCACGCTGCTTGGTCCTGTAGTGGTGGGTGAATCTGTTACGGTTTTCTTCCGTCGAAGGAGAGTCGGACCAAAATGCAGCGTGGTTAATAATACACATCTTTAATGAAGATGAACACGAACGATACAAAACAACAAACGGATTGTGAAAACCTATACAGCCTATCTGGTGATAACAAAACACAGAGACAGGAACAAACACCCACCAAAAACTCAAAGAATATGGCTGCCTAAATATGGTTCCCAATCAGAGACAACGAGAATCACCTGCCTCTGATTGAGAACCGCCTCAGGCAACCATAGACTATGCTAGAAAACCCCACTAAGCCACAATCCCAAAACCTACAAAAAAAACCCATACATGAACACAACACAAAATAAACCCCTGGCCTGGCCAAATAAATAAAGAAAACACAAAATACTAAGACCAGGGCGTGACAATTTCTAAAGTATTTTTGAATTTAGCACGCTGCCTTTTCAGCGGAATGTTGTCGAGGGGTTAGTGGAATGCCTGCGCTAGAAAGGTTAATTAATGGACTTTTTATAGGGGTTGATACATTTTTTGTTAGGGCAAATAAAGTCTGACATTTCAAAGTGGAAATTACAAACTTTAGAAGCCTATATAAAACTCAAATGCAATAGAAGTTTGCATTTCCTTCTGTGCAGGAAAATTCTCAGCAACATAATAGTGATCAAATTAAGATCTTACATCTGTAGGCCTAATGATTTATAGCACATAATTATTTTCTAGTGCCAATATATGAACCTAAATCTGCCAACCTATTTATACATTTTCTTGGGTAAAAATTGTATAAGATGCTTCATGACATACATTTTTATGTTTGTTTCAGAAAAGGCTCTTGTAGTGGTTGTTGGTTTGGTAGTTGCGTTGGTGTTGTGTCATTGGGATCAATTTTCTAGCCTACACCAGAAGAAAAGAGCAAGTCTGTAAAAATTGCAACGGTAAGTGTGGGAGCTAAGCATGAAATATAAATAGGTGTAGTTGTCATGCTGAAGTAGCAAGGACATGCACATTAAGTGAAGATGACACCCAGGCCATACTCTATTTCTGAAAGGGAACATGCCAAAGAGTAACTAACCGCTCTAGGATAGGGGACGCTTGCGTCCCACTTTGCCAATAACCAGGGAAAATGCAGCGCAGAAAATTCAAATAAAATGATATAAAAATCTAACTTTCATTAAATGACACATAAGATACTAAATTAAAAGCTACACTCATTGTGTATCCAGCCAACATGTCAGATTTTAAAAAGGCTTTTCGGCGAAAGCATAAGAAGCTATTATCTGATGATAGCACAACGGTAAACAAAGAGTAGCATATTTCAACCCTGCAGGCGCTACACAAAAAGCATGAAATAAAATATAAAACATGCCTTACCTTTGACGAGCTTCTTTTGTTGGCACTCTATGTCCCATAAACATCACAATTGGTCCCTTTTGTTCGATTTAATTAATATATATCCAAAATGTCAATTTATTTGGCGAGTTTGATCCAGAAAAAACTTCCAATTTGCGCAAAGTCACTACAAAATATCTCATATTACCTGTAAACTTTGCTAAAGCATTTCAAACTATTTTTGTAATAATTAAACATTGACGACGGGTCTATCTGTGTTCAATACAGGAAGACAACAAACAACGCTACTTTTCAAGTCTTGCGCAACTCTCAACAGTGTTACCCATTTCCAAGATGGCCGTACTTCTTCATTTCTCAAAGGAATAACCTCAACCAAAGACTGGTGACATCTAGTGGAAGCGGTAGGAACTGAAAATGAACTCCTAATTAATCTAGTGTCCCAATGAGATATCACTGAAAAGACAGAGACCTAAAAAAAAAGAAGATTCTGAATGGTTAGTCCTCAGGGTTTTGCCTGCTACATAAGTTCTGTTCTACTCAGACATGATTCAAACGGTTTTAGAAACTTCCGTGTTTTCTATCCAAATCGAATAATATGCATATCTTATATTCTTGGCATATTCAACCCCAGGAGTAGCAGGAAGTTGAAATTGGGCACGCTATTTATCCAAAAGGGAAAATGCTGCCCTCTATACCTTAAGAAGTTAACCAAGGCCATACTTACATTTATGACAGCTTGACATACTATGGTCAGAAGGATACAGGAAGGAGAATGGTAGCAAAATGATTGATGACCAACAGGTGAAACATAAGCATTCAGATTTTATTTTTTTTTTTCAGTCGCTGTCTTTTCAATGAGGTTTCATTGGGAAACTAGATTTCTAAGGGACTTATCCAGTGGAAGCGGTAGGGACGTCACCAGTCTTTAGAAATTGGTTGAGATTATTCCTTTGTGTAATAAAGAAGTAGGGCCATCTTGAATGAGTGTCATGTCATGTCATGTGTCATGTCATATGTAGATGTAAGAACGGATCTTCTCATTACCTTTTAATTCTAAAAAAAGTTCCATTTATAAAGTTGACTTTATAGTCTGTCCTATAGACCCAATAGTAAATGGCTTCATCTATTGATTCCCTATTTTGCATTGTGAGACGATGTATCCCTTCAGCTTCAGCTTTCTCCACAATGAGGTTTGAATTGTTAAATTCCTTGTACAATATAGGATTAAACTCAAATTTCTGCATGCTTGCACCAACTTGAGGAATTTGCCCAATAATTAGTTTGAACTAGAACATGTTCCTCCTACGGTATATTCTCTCTGAAAAAACACAGAGCCATAGGGTCACCAATGTAAACCTCCCTTTGTAACGTAGATGCTGGGAGTCGAGAAGCAGGTGCCAGTAGTACGTTTAATACAACAAAGAACATGGCAGGCAGTCTAGTGGTTAGAGTTTTGGACTAGTAACCGAAAGGTTGCAAGTTCAAACCCCCGAGCTGACAAGGTACAAATCTATCGTTCTGCCCCTGAACAGGCAGTTAACCCACTGTTCCTAGGCTGTCATTGAAAATAAATAAAAATTCTTAATTGACTTGCCTAGTTAAATAAAGGTAAAATAAAATTAAAAGTCAGCTGGGGAGGATGGAATGGGAGTTGAGTCAATTTGGGTTGGAAAGGCAGTATAGTTTGAGCAGAGGGGGCATTGATGTTACAGAAAGAGAGAGACATAGACAGTCTGACAAACAGGCCAGTGGCTCTTCATCAGAGCACCACACCTGCTTCTCCTGCATTGTTGCTCCATAGAAGCCGCTCTGTCGGTACTGGTTCTCAATTACCAAAAATGTAGAAACCACCTGGGTGCTGCCATGTCTTCTGGAAATGCGTTCACACATCAACAGTGGTTAGGAACAGTCCCCGAATCTCCTCTGCCATCTCCAGACACTTTTTTATGTCCTTGTTATCTTTCCTGGCAGATTAAACAAAATAAGCTGATGCTGCTGTATCATTCCAACCAGCTAGCTATGAAGCCGAACAGACTTTTCATCTCCGTCCAGTAACCTTGTTAGTCAAGACCACAAAAAAATAAGTGATCAAACATAGAACATTCAAAACCAAAACATTAATAAAAAAATAAAAAAGCAAAAACAAAACACTTTAAAATAATGAAAATATGTACAATATTTACAGAGCTCTCTACCTAGGCGACCTTATAGCACCATAGTCGATATGGAAGAGCCAATCTTGAGGGTGGTATCTATTTCTCTTATTGTTTTATTTCAATTAAGGGTGATAGCTCTTGTATTAAAGTAAAATATTATAAGGGTGGTATATCGCTCTTACAATTGTATTTTTTATTTAAGGGTGCTATATACAGTATCTCTATACTATTTATTATATTTTAATATAAGGGAGGTATATACAGTATACAGTGGGGCAAAAAAGTATTTAGTCAGCCATCTTACTGTTACATTTTTCCTTCCCTTTAGAAAGATCGCTGGATTATGTCGTCATTGGACTGGGAGTGACATCTGTTTTCTGTGTGATTGTGATCATTATCCTCGTCTTCACCAGAAAAACAAAAAACAATTTGTGAAGATTATAAAGTTGAGCTCTTTGGTATTACAAACTGTAGTTGATCACCTAATACATTTTATGATTAATACACAATATTTGCCGTCAACTATAAAACCTTTGTCTTTTACCATTCTTGACTTTTGTCATGTTGATGCTTGTTTTTATTTATGTTAGCAGTGAGTGTTGCTCAGCATATTGGACATGACAACTCAAGCCCAGAATGTGAGCAGGTAAATAAATAATGGCCTGTTGGTAGACATTTTTGGTTTGGCTGTTTGTGGAAGATTTTTAATATGATTCTAGAAACTCCAGTTGCCCGACTTACTATTATTATGACTACATTTATTTATAAAAAACATGAAGGTTCACAGGATCAAGATGGAGTTACGTTGAATTATGCTGCATTGCATTTCTCTGAGGAAAACTAAAAGAGGAAGAAAGAAGAGAGAGACACCACAGGAGAGTGTGTACTCTGATGTCAGGTACTCAGACTGGGACTGACCTTTGTTCATGTGCAGAGGAATGGGTGTAGTTTGGTCAAGAAACTCGTGTGTGTGTGTGTGTGTGTGTGTGTGTGTGTGTGTCATTTTTGCCTCGCTGGTACTATAATGTATCATAGAATAAACTTGTTATTCTAGGAGTGTTCTCTGTCAGAGCACCACTATTATGGAATGGCTTGTCCTGTGAGGTAGAGGGCCAGAAACCATTGAGGTCTTTAAATCATGCAGTAAAATCTATCTTTAATCTAAAATCTGGTCTTTAATCTTAATCTGTGATTGTATTGTTATTTTAGACATCTTTAGTGATTCTATGTTCTCTTGTAATCATATCTCTTGTGTCTTAGCCTTTTGTATAGACATACTGTTTAACTGTGAGCCAACTCAGTTGCCTTGTGCTTATTGTTCACCGTGAGATTAGAAGGTTGAGGGTTTGATCCCTGGTCAAGTCACTCCAATTACTCTAAAAATGGGACTGGATGCCTCTCTGCTTGGCACTCAGTATAAAGGAGATGGATTGGGTTAAGTATCCTGTCGAGGAGGTAATCTTGTACATCAAGCTGAATTCCATTATTAAATATTGAACCTATGAGCCGTTCTGGATCAGACAAGGATTACTTAACTATTTTATTGACAGTAAAGTTTGTTGCAATTTAAAAGTATTTCACATTTTTTTTCCCCATTTGAAGTCATTTTTCTCTATTTGCAATAATGCATAATTGTATAAAAGTTCTATTTTTATTGTTTTAATAATTCTTCCTAAATGTATTATTGTTGTGGTATTTACTGTAACCCATGAAACAAACAATAAGATAGCATACCTTCTTAAACATTGTATTTAATGTACTGTTCTACAGTATTTCTTGAGTTCCAACAGCATGTGTATAGCTATAATGCACCAGCATGTACCAGTAGGACTGTGTATGATCATCAAACCACTTTATATTTAAACATTGTCTGATTCATCACATTATTTAAAATGGAGCTTTTAATAAAATTACAAAGTTGATTTACATAATTGTCATCAAAGTTCAACTCTTTGAAATGGACTAATTAAACATACTGCACATGCATTCACACTTAATTTCAGAAATGATCAAAGAAACAAGAAAGCACAAGCAGGATTGGTTAGTAACTCTGGGATTTACACCCCTTTAAACTATAGAAAATAAACTGTAATCTGTCTGTAAAAAAAGATTGCTTGTTTCTGTCAGGTTGCAACTGGTTGACCGATTGGATGCTCCCCCTGTTCTTTCATTTCTTTCTCCTGGTTCCAGTTGTCTTGGTCGTAAAGGTCACTGCAGTGTATTGTAGCCAGTCACCACTGAATCCCTGAGAGGAAACATGGAGAGAAAAACAATTCCTGAGATGAGTGAATCACTTCCACAAGGCTTTGTTACAGAATAGTAGAGTGGCAGAGCAGGCATCTCAAATTGCTGGCCTCAGTAAAAAATATAGCATTGATGTTATTCATTAAGTAAGATAGTAGTCACATACTTAAAAAAAATGTATTAACCCCATCCACCACCCCCTCGGAGGAGGACATACTTTTTGAAAGCTAGGATTTGTACCTGTTGACCCAACTGGTCAGCACTGAGAATGGCATCACAGATTTGTAGAGATGTGTCATCTGTTTCCACAGCATAAGTCATTGAAATTATGACAAAATCATTAGAAAAAACAACAGCAACAACAGTGTGATTTTTCCAGTAACAGCTGGATTAGTAAAAGTGCACATGATAGAGAAAAATACCAAGAATGGTGCCTGCATAACAGTATCCTGCCAGCATGTTGGGAGTGTGTGAGCAAGTTGACACTGTGACACAATGTCAGAGATATATAAAGATAAATAGGAAATTAGAGCACTTGACTTGTAACCAGCTCACACTCTTTGAATAGCTGCTCTGAGATTATTGTCTCTAGACTGGTTGCTGAGAACACTAATAAATCACACTAACATTGATTAGACTACAGGAAAATATTCAAACAAGTAAGTATTTTTTCCAACCAAATTGTGTACATAGGAACTACATTATAATTTTTTTTTTTTAAGTCCAACTTTGAATAGCCTCCCAACATGATGATTTGGATAAATATAATTAAATTATTTCATTTTTTAAAATTCAATGTTTCATGTAGTCAAGAAAATGGCAAATTATAGCACCAGTTATTTAATTATGACAAAAGTTATTAAATTCCAGCACCAGTTTAATACTCACCGTTTGTTTCCTTTTGACTTGAGTGGATGAAGAACAGTAACACAGCATTCAACATCAATGCTCCACACAGACTAATACCAACAGGAACCAGTGCATTACAGTCCATCCCTACTACAAATACATGGTGAACATAACAATACAATGAAAAACGCTTTTTATGATCTAAAAACAAAATAATAATAATGAACAACAGGAACATCTTTGTCCATACTTTTAAAAGACTGCATATTAAGTTCCATATATCTTAGTAGGCATTTTAATTGATTGTTGACCTCTGTTTGCTATTATGGTGCAATGTTAATCAGTTCTAAGGTTATGTGGCATCTTCCCTTCTGATCATTTACATACATAAAATTACCTTTGACATCCAGTTTTGTTCCATTGCCAAACAGGATCTCACCACATGTGGCCACAGCACAGTAGTAAGTCCTAGCATCAGAGGGGCTGAGGTTGTTTTTGGAGAGGCTGTAGACACAGCTCTGTGTAGGAGAGGGAGTCTCAGGGCTCTTCTTACACTCATCACTCTTGTTCCCAGAGGTGTAAATGACTCCTGGATGGGATTCTCCTGATCTGGCTCTGAACCAGTACACACTGCTTTCTCCTGTACAGGTCTCAGAGAGTACTGTACACTGCAGAGTCACAGAGTGTCCTGGATGGACTGGGTCAGACACTGGCCTCTGCACCACGGTATGGTAGTGTGACCTTTGGTGATTCTTACCTAAATGATATATATATGTTTTGATTCTCTAATGTATCACATGCTTCACAAAGATTCGAAGAGTTCAGTTTTGTCAGCTAATTGTATACATTAATGAGGGTTTTTCTTTTGTAATAACACATATGTGTATGATACTACTGGCATTTAAAAAAATCAACATTACAGTGGGTACGATGCGAGCTGTGTGAATAACATGTAAATGTACTAATGTTAATAGTATTTAGGCACTATGATTACCTTTTAATAGTAAAAGAGTCCCATTGATAAAGTTGACTTCATAGGCTGTTCTCACTGCACAATAGTAAACGGCGTCATCTGTTAGGTCCGTGTTTGTAATAGCAAGTCGATACATCCCATCAGCATCAGCCTTCTCCACATTGACACGTGAATGGTTAAAGTCCTTGTGCCATACAGGCATATCATATTTTGTCATTGTTACAATAGTTTGAGGCTTTTGCCCCACCATTTGTTTGTACCAGAACATATTGAAATCTTCCTTTGAAAAAACACAGTATAGTGTCACTGGGTCCCCAGGATGAAACTCCCGAACTTGAGTTTGATACTGAACATCATTGCATTTTGTCACATCTGTAAAAACACATTTTAGAACCATGCCAATTAAAATACCACTATTGCCTATGTTATAAAGTGATAATGCAATGCATTTACAAGAAGCACTCAACTTAAATGGGAAAATATGTATTTATTTTCTGTAACACCTTGAATTGTGTTTGAGGTGAAACGTTTAACAATTTATTTAACGTTCACAGTCTTTATCCATATACAACATGTATCCTTTAAGACTTCCAATTAGTATCATGAACTGCATATTAGAAATACATGATAAACGGCTGCTTTCCTAGACACAGATTAGGCCATCTCCATTAAGAATACTATTAGTCCAGAACTAGGGTCTAGGAAATAAGCCATTGATGATTCATGATTAATTATTCAAAAAATAGGTTAAGTTTGGAATTTCACGTACACATCAAACTGAGAAGTACCACAATCACTCCAATTTTGATCATCTTGGTGAGTAGCTCTTACACGTCTGGTGCAGTTGTCCTCTGCCCATGAAATGCAAAAATGGCAAGTCTATACTCACAGACCTATCTGATAGGCTGGAGAAAACTAAATCATGCTACACTTAAGGGACAGATCTTAATGTATTGGGGGGAGGGACTTGTCCAACTCAAAGTGTCATTAAAAAAAGCACCCCCTCCCCAAAGTTAAAAATATTTTCACATGACCCTCCCCTTCAACTGTAAAAAAATTCAACATGCTCCATCTTCATAAAATTAACTCAAAATAATGTTTACAACCACAAATAACACATGCAATACATTTTCCACCAAAAGGTTTCTGTGCCAATGCACCACACAACCAATAAACAAAGCATACCGACTTCAGTCACTTCTATATCATGGTTTGCAGTTTCAACACCACAATAACTAGACAAATAGAAAATACATCCCTTCCTACATTGTAGGCTTACCATACATTAAGGGAACATTTTGACATTTGCAATATGGTTAGTGAGAAAGTCCATATTGCAAATGTACGGCCCCTTACCAGACGTCCGAAAACGTTTGTAAAATTTGGGCCGGTCCTACCGGGAAGTCATCAAACGAACTCTCTCGGACATTCGGTTTCCGTTTTATAAAATAATCCAATTTTGGTCATTTTTCCGCTGTCCCGGTAAATCCCATAAGAGGGCATAAGCAATCATATTGCAAATGTACAAAACATCACGAATCACGACGTGGCCTTATTTCCTAAATGGAAAATATTTCGAAGCCGAAAATTGGTGAGCATAGGTTTGGCATAATGGGCAGTTGGCCCCGAACAAGATGGCGTCTAGGCCTCAACGGTTTTTGAGTTATGGCCATTTTTCTGGGATTAAAGGTCCAAAATGAAAATAGAGCAATAATGTTTCCCTTTCACGTCAAAGTCAAGGAGCCTCCGGTGTCAATAAAAAAAGAACCAGCCATTTATCTATCATCATTTAAGAGAAATCGTACAATGTCAAATTGGTGATGTTCAAAAATAGGTGTTTAAAAAAAACAGTTACAGATTCAGTTGCAGGGTGTTCATACAAATCTTTTTAAAGTGTGCTGCGGAGCTCTGCGAGATTTCTGTGATTTTCTGAAATAACACACATTCACTAAACCCTCCGTAAATAACTCAGTTCTTAACCTAAAGACTTAAAACTCAGGATTCTGTAAAGGCATACCCCAATCAGGATATGAGTTTATTTATAGCTTCCTGTGCCAACCGGAAGTGCCTTAAATGGTGTCATAGTGGCTGTTTTGAAGGGTTAAAATGGTCAGACCTTTTCAAAGCTTCATATGTGTGATTAGGCAACCCCCATGAACTGTAAATCAGTCATGATTCCCATAACATTTCAAAGAAAAACTAAATCACACACACACAGCTTGGCAGGAGGGACCCATTGGGGTGCGTAAAGACAGACAGTGCCTGCAATAGTTACCTTTGTTCGAGCTAAAAAAGAACCGTCAGACCTAGAGTTCTGAAACTTTAGAAAACTGTTCTAGACCTCAGGTTGATAGTGCGTGGCCTCGTACATTTGCAATGACTTCAATTCATTTTGACCATTACGAAAATGACGACATTTAGAAAAGTCTCAGAGACGCAAGACTAGGTGCATTGAAACTGGCTCGGCCCAGAGAGACGGACCCCAATGTTCCTGTCCGATAGCTCATTCAAGGACCCCGTAGCAAGGAATGGAAAAAAGTGGATTTTCAGCACCAATTAGGGCCTTGCTCGGGCACCGAATGACCTATCGAGCTGAAACTCGGGATTTGGGGTCGCCTCACATAGGCCTACACATAATGTCCGAACTGGACCCGCAGCTAGAACGTAACTATGTGTTTTATGTTTTTATTATGTTTTAAACTGAAGGCGCTGTGAATTATGGGCCTGCTTTGAAATATGTGATAGTTGGCTTCTAAATGAGTTGGAAAAAGTGGGTTTGGTGTCAATTGGTATCAGTTTGGTGTCAGAATGACATCTAATTGACTGAAGGACACTGACCTGCTAGGTGACTTTTGTACATTTGCAATATGTTTAAACGGAGAGGGACCATCACCAAAATGGCATCACTATAGTCTCCAGACTGTGCCGAGTTCAACGAGACGCCCCGCTTGACCGTAGCTCGCTCTGAGTGCATCGACCTTGAAAAAGAGAAGGCCCAAAATGAAGCCTGGCCCTAAATGTCATTTGCTTTTGGTGACAGTGAGAGAACTGTTAGGATGAGAAGCACAATTCGACCTCAGGTACGTTCCTGAGGTCCTCCCGATCCGTGCAAGCCTAACCTTGACCGTGTGGCATTAACCCTTAACAGTTAAAAGAAGGTGTTTACATCAAACAATTTGCATTGACTTCTCTCTCCATAGGAATACATTGCCTGCACCCCTAAATTCATCCTGAAGCCTATGTGGGTTATGAATGCCTTATGAACCTGTCTTCTATGACAGTCCATCAGACCACTATGAGGTCTACCTGTGTCAATTCTAAGCTTCCTGAAGCAACCGGAAGTGGTTATTAATAAGAACCGTGTATGTCAACTGAAAATATGAATACAATTGTTAAATTACTAGTCTAGTTGGTTCAGCAACAGAAAAAGACCAGAACGTCCCCCCTAGCCATGATTGGCTGAGATAATGAGTGGGCTGAACATAATGAGAGATGAGTTTGGATTGATCTGCCATGTAGCATGCTTCTGTCTATAACATTACCTGGTTAGTATGTGTGGGTAATCCTTTCTAATGGCTTTTCTGGAGAAAATTCTGGCTTTTGATTGCAAATATGCTGACGGAGTGAAAGAGAGAACAGCTGTTGTATAAAATACCTGTCTCCGGATTACATCTTCAAATTAAGCGTAACCATGGCATCCGTGATAGAGAGGGAGAAGCGTCAATCCATGTATACAGGTAAGAGAGTGTAGCTAGCTACATTTTCAGATATTACATGTTTCTAATTTAGTCAGAAAGTCGTTTTCATTTCAAGTTAAAGTATACTGTTAGCTAGCTCCGAATTTACAAATGGACAATTTGACAACGCTCTGAGTTCATGAACTCCCAGAGTGCACTCGGAGCACACTCGGTCCCACCTGGCCAACATCCAGTGAGATTGCAGAGCTCCATTTTCAAATACAGAAATACTCATTAGAAAAATTCAGAAAAGATACAACTATTTTACATAGGTTTAAAGATTCACTTCTTGTGAATTCAACCACGGTGTCAGATTTAAAAAATGCATTATGGTGAAAGCATACCTTACAATTATTTGAGAACATAGCCCAGCAGACAAATCATTACAAACAGTAACCAGCCAAGTAGAGGAGTTACACAATTCAGAAATAGAGATACAATGAATCACTTACCTTTGATGATCTTCCTATGTTTGCACTCAGAAGACATTCATTTATTCAATAAATGTTCCTTTTGTTCTTTTAAAGTCTCTCTTTATATCCGAAAATCTCCGTTTTGTTTGTGCGTTTCCTTCAGTAATCCAGCAGTCACAACAGGCAGACAAAACAAATCCAAATTGTATCTGTAAAGTTCATAGAAACATGTCAAACAATGTTTATATTCAACCATCAGGTTGTGTTTAGCCTAAATAATTGATCATATTTCAAACGGACAATAACGTTGTCAATATAAAAGGTAAACAAGAAAGGCACTCTCTCGGTCATGTACATGAAAAAGCTCTGTGACACGGCAGGGTCCACTCATTCAGACTGCTCTTACTCCCTCATTTTTCAGTGAATATTCTAAAATCTTCATAAAAACAATATGCCATGTCAGAGGTTGCTTGATAAATTGTATGGACATCCATATGCATTCAGATCCACCTAACGGTTCTGCTGTCAGAGATTTGAGTAATATATATATATATATATATATATATATATATATGAAAGGAAGAGAAGCTTTGGCCTAACCTCAGAGATATAGAGATATGCTGGTGGCATCCTACGACACAGACATGCATTTCTTTATGTCAAATGGCTACTGTATCTGCTATACAGATATAAACATACAGAGGGAGGGTCATTTGTAAATTTCCGATCAGAATATTTTGTATAAAGATAAGCATTATATTGTTAGATTATAGGAGTAATGCTGGTAGGCAGTTTTCCTCACCTCAAGTTCAACTGTCGGAGACAGTTGGGGCATCGGGGCACACTGCCTTCATATCATAGGGCTGCAGTAGCGAAAGCTTAATAATAGCCACACCATACCAAACCATCACAAACGATTCTAAACTTTATTAGGGTGATCTCAAAAGTAAGTCAAGCCATTGTTTATAAGGAAAAAACGAGCAGAAGAGCAAATGTAAACCAGAGAAAAAACACACTACCCTCCCCTGTGCTCCTCCAAAAAACCCACGACCCTCCCCAAAGCAAAAAAAAAAGTTTGACAACCCTCCCCTATTTTCGAAACCTCTACCCCCCAGTAAATTTCGATCTGGTGCTAAACACACAGTGTTTCCTTTAGGTCAATATTTTTTAGTGTTAAAGCAACTGTACATGTCAATGTATCAATTATGTAGGGTACATGACCAAAATGTGTACTGAGGTACTTGACAACATGGCAATAGCCAATAGACAACAAAGGTAGATCAATCAGCTCGATTTGGTCATATGTAGCAACATTTGAAATGTTGTTTTTTACATTGGATAAAAGTAAACACTCAGAGCTAGAAAAATGGTATATCATACATTACAGTTTAGGAACAACGAGAAATTAATTCTGCTTTGAAAGTTGATTAACTTGTAACCCCACCTTTTGGAAAAAAAGTTAATTGTTTAGCTGAAGCTAATGGTGCCTCCAAGACAACTGGAAACTTGGAAAAATACGAGGCCAAGTCATGATGTCAGTGCACTTCAGGTCAGAAAATCAGTGCTCTAGAAAGAGGCCTGTGTTCCCAAGTTGGAATTCCGAGTTGGATGACTGTTCAAACATATTTTGCCAGTCAGAGAGAGGTTTTTTCAGTTTTCAGATGTCTTGAAAGCACTGAAGTCGGAAGATTTCCCGAGTTCCCAATTCTTTTCAATGCGGCAATAATGCCAACCCAAATTAATTGTCATAGCTAGCTACCATGCATGAATCTGCAGGTAGCTAAAGCTAACCAACTAGGTATCATTTTTTAAACTTTTATTTAACTAGGCAAGCCAGTTAAGAACACATTCTAATTTACAATGACTGCATACATGGGCCAAACTCTAACATAGACAACGCTAAGCCAATTGTGCACCGCCCTATGGGACTCCCAATCATGGCCAGTTGTGATACAGCCTGGAATCGAACCAGGGCCTGTAGTGACACCTCTAGCACTGAGATGCAGTACCTTAGACCACTGTGCCACTCGGGAGCCCTTCACTTTAGGCTAGAACTAGCAATGCAAATGGCTTTCTGAGATACGAATAATAGTACTACACAGCTAACAATACGCAATAGCTTGCTATGAGAGCGACTTCCTGACTAAATTAGAATTATAATATCTGAAAATGTACCTAGCTAGCCTCTTACCTGTATACATGGATAAATGCTTGTCCCTCTCTGTCACGGACGCCATGGTTGCCCTTAGTTTGAAGCTGTAATCCGGAGACAGGTGTTTTATACAACAGCCTTCTATGTTCTCTTTTAGACTCCCTCTGCATATTTACAATCAAATGGCAGCTATTTTTTATTTCACCTTTATTTAACCAGGTAGACTAGTTGAGAACAAGTTCTCATTTGCAACTGCAACCTGGCCAAGATAAAGCATAGCAGTGTGAACAGACAACACAGAGTTACACATGGAGTGAACAATTAACAAGTCAATAACACATTTTCAGAGTCAGCATGGCACAATCGTTCTCCAGAAAGTCGATAGCAGTAGCAACACTTTTGGAGTTCATCATGATATCTTTCAAAAAAGCCATAGTAAAAAGGATTATCTATCATATACTGAGCCGCTCATGTTATAGACAGAAGCATGCAACATGGTAGACCAATCCAAACTCGTCTCTCGGCATGTCCAACCTATCCATTATCTCAGCCAATCATGGGTAGCGGCAACGTTCTGGACTTTTTACGTGGCTAAACCAACGTAATACAACCATTTTATTTGTATTTACAGGTGGTATACAAGTTAGTTATTAAGGCACATGAACGTTCACTTATTCCAGAAGGCATTTCTGGGGAAAAAAAGCATTACATTCAAATGCCTCTCCTGTGAAGTAGTGATGTGGGTCATATGCCTAGTTCCCTGAATCGAGTCCCCTTTGGTAGCTATTTCTGCAATGCATTTTCTGAGTAAGTCACAGAATAATTTTGATTGGTACATTTCTAGCTAGCTGATTAGACAGGTGATTACATTTAGATAACGTAAGCTAATGCTAGATACCTAGCACGACAAAAGAGGCTATATCTGGCTGCTTTCATGTGAAAAAATACCTAGCTAATCATCATACATGCTAGAAAAGCTACTGGTAACACCCAGTCAGCCGGGGTGCTGTACATGAACAAGATGGAAAGCCAATTTTGCTACTGAACTTACTTACTTAATCCTCTTCGTGCTTTGAGGCAGATAAGATATCCACAAGAGAGCACTACTTCTTCCAGTTTGCTACCTTCTTGGATAGGGTTCCCCAGGTGAGGCCACACTTTGCTACATGTCATTACATGTCATCTTAGAAATACAAATGAAGTGCCTTCCAAAGAGAACTTTAAAGTAGATTCCAGGTGTATCGGAGGCGATTTAGAATCTTGTCCTCTGATGAGGTAACCCTGCCTGAGACTTGTCAGCCCAATTGCTCTCCTTGGCCCAAGAGAGTCTGATTGTTAAAGGAGAGGTTTTCTTTTTTTAAACCATATCTATATTTTTGATGTAAATGGCATGTTACAGAAAGGTCCAGACACCTTTTTGTGATATCACATGTTTTTGAGAAACTTACCCCTAACAGCAAAACACTTCCTGATCCTCGTGTAGTGGGGAGGCCCTGAAAAAACATAAACGAAGGCACAAAAAAAGATCCCAAGTTAAAGTTTATTGTTAGCTAGATAACATTATCTGATGTTAGGTGGCTGGCTTGCTAGTTAACGTTAACTTATGTGTATGAGGTGTGTGTAACGTTAGTGATGTTCTCTCAGAATGCCATTTTGCGTTGTTAGTTATAGCCTAATGTTAGCTAGCTAATATTGAACCAATTGGTTAACTTTAGCTAGCTATGGCAATTTGCTTGTATTGCTAGTTAAACATTAATTTGCATAGCCATAGCCTGTCATTAACTAGTAAGAAAAAATATAACACTACGACCGGGATTCACTCAGATCCACGTTAGATCGGTGTTATAGCACGCTTGAAATTTCAAAGATAATTTCTGAGCTGACGTCTGCAGTGTTCACCGTGAAAGCGATATCCTCAAATGTCAGGGAAAATAACTCTAAAAGCTACATTGTTGGCAGTCCAGCTCCCTATGTAGGTAATTGAATCTTAGACTCAGAATGCACATTTCCTTTGAACATATTATTGATAATGTTATTATTTAGACTTTTCTGTTATTGTGCACAATTGAGTTTTTATTTACTGTACTCTCTTACTTAGGTGCCAAACACAGATATGTTAAATTACGCTGCATTGTATTTCTCTGAGAAGAAAACTAAAAGAGGAAGAAAGAAGAGAGAGACACCACAGGAGAGTGTGTACTCTGATGTCAGGTACTGAGACATCAGTACCTGACATCAGAGTACACTTCCGGCGCCGACAGAGATGGCCGCCTCGCTTCGCGTTCCTAGGAAACTATGCAGTTTTTAGTTTTTTTTACGTGTTATTTCTTACACTAGTACCCCAGGTCATCTTAGGTTTCATTACATACAGCCGAGAAGAACTACTGAATATAAGATCAGCGTCAACTCACCATCAGTACGACCAAGAATATGTTTTTCGCGACGCGGATCCTGTGTTCTGCCTTACAACCAGGACAACGGAGTGGATTACATGCAGCGACCCAAAAAAACGACTCAGAAAAAGAGGGAAACGAAGCGGTCTTCTGGTCAGACTCCGGAGACGGGCACACCGTGCACCACTCCCTAGCATTCTTCTTGCCAATGTCCAGTCTCTTGACAACAAGGTTGATGAAATCCGAGCAAGGGTAGCATTCCAGAGGGACATCAGAGACTGTAACGTTCTCTGCTTCACGGAAACATGGCTAACTGGAGAGACGCTATCCGAAGCGGTGCAGCCAGCGGGTTTCTCCACGCATCGCGCCGACAGAAACAAACATCTTTCTGGTAAGAAGAGGGGCGGGGGCGTATGCCTCATGGCCAACGTGACATGGTGTGATGAAAGAAACATACAGGAACTCAAATCCTTCTGTTCACCTGATTTAGAATTCCTCACAATCAAATGTAGACCGCATTATCTACCAAGAGAATTCTCTTCGATTATAATCACAGCCGTATATATCCCCCCCCAAGCAGACACATCGATGGCTGTGAACGAACTTTATTTAACTCTCTGCAAACTGGAAACGATTTATCCGGAGGCTGCATTCATTGTAGCTGGGGATTTTAACAAGGCTAATCTGAAAACAAGACTCCCTAAATTGTATCAGCATATCGTTTGCCCAACCAGGGGTGGAAAGACCCTGGATCATTGTTACTCTAACTTCCGCGACGCATATAAGGCCCTGCCCCGCCCCCCTTTCGGAAAAGCTGACCACGACTCCATTTTGTTGATCCCTGACTACAGACAGAAACTAAAACAAGAGGCTCCCACGCTGAGGTCTGTCCAACGCTGGTCCGACCAAGCTGACTCCACACTCCAAGACTGCTTCCATCACGTGGACTGGGAGATGTTTCGTATTGCGTCAGACAACAACATTGACGAATACGCTGATTCGGTGTGCGAGTTCATTAGAACGTGCGTTGAAGATGTCGTTCCCATAGCAACGATTAAAACATTCCCTAACCAGAAACCGTGGATTGATGGCAGCATTCGTGTGAAACTGAAGGCGCGAACCACTGCTTTTAATCAGGGCAAGGTGTCTGGTAACATGACTGAATACAAACAGTGCAGCTATTCCCTCCGCAAGGCTATCAAACAAGCTAAGCGCCAGTACAGAGACAAAGTAGAATCTCAATTCAACGGCTCAGACACAAGAGGCATGTGGCAGGGTCTACAGTCAATCACGGACTACAGGAAGAAACCCAGCCCAGTCACGGACCAGGATGTCTTGCTCCCAGGCAGACTAAATAACTTTTTGCCCGCTTTGAGGACAATACAGTGCCACTGACACGGCCTGCAACGATAACATGCGGTCTCTCCTTCACTGCAGCCGAAGTGAGTAAGACATTTAAACGTGTTAACCCTCGCAAGGCTGCAGGCCCAGACGGCATCCCCAGCCGCGCCCTCAGAGCATGCGCAGACCAGCTGGCCGGTGTGTTTACGGACATATTCAATCAATCCCTATACCAGTCTGCTGTTCCCACATGCTTCAAGAGGGCCACCATTGTTCCTGTTCCCAAGAAAGCTAAGGTAACTGAGCTAAACGACTACTGCCCCGTAGCACTCACATCCGTCATCATGAAGTGCTTTGAGAGACTAGTCAAGGACCATATCACCTCCACCCTACCTGACACCCTAGACCCACTCCAATTTGCTTACCGCCCAAATAGGTCCACAGACGATGCAATCTCAACCACACTGCACACTGCCCTAACCCATCTGGACAAGAGGAATACCTATGTGAGAATGCTGTTCATCGACTACAGCTCGGCATTCAACACCATAGTACCCTCCAAGCTCGTCATCAAGCTCGAGACCCTGGGTCTCGACCCCACCCTGTGCAACTGGGTACTGGACTTCCTGACGGGCCGCCCCCAGGTGGTGAGGGTAGGCAACAACATCTCCTCCCCGCTGATCCTCAACACTGGGGCCCCACAAGGGTGCGTTCTGAGCCCTCTCCTGTACTCCCTGTTCACCCACGACTGCGTGGCCACGCACGCCTCCAACTCAATCATCAAGTTTGCGGACGACACAACAGTGGTAGGCTTGATTACCAACAACGACGAGACGGCCTACAGGGAGGAGGTGAGGGCCCTCGGAGTGTGGTGTCAGGAAAATAACCTCACACTCAACGTCAACAAAACTAAGGAGATGATTGTGGACTTCAGGAAACAGCAGAGGGAACACCCCCCCATCCACATCGATGGAACAGTAGTGGAGAGGGTAGCAAGTTTTAAGTTCCTCGGCATACACATCACAGACAAACTGAATTGGTCCACTCACACAGACAGCATCGTGAGGAAGGCGCAGCAGCGCCTCTTCAACCTCAGGAGGCTGAAGAAATTTGGCTTGTCACCAAAAGCACTCACAAACTTCTACAGATGCACAATCAAGAGCATCCTGGCGGGCTGTATCACCGCCTGGTATGGCAACTGCACCGCCCTCAACCGTAAGGCTCTCCAGAGGGTAGTGAGGTCTGCACAACGCATCACCGGGGGCAAACTACCTGCCCTCCAGGACACCTACACCACCCGATGCTACAGGAAGGCCATAAAGATCATCAAGGACATCAACCACCCGAGCCACTGCCTGTTCACCCTGCTGTCATCCAGAAGGCGAGGTCAGTACAGGTGCATCAAAGCTGGGACCGAGAGACTGAAAAACAGCTTCTATCTCAAGGCCATCAGACTGTTAAACAGCCACCACTAACATTGAGTGGCTACTGCCAACACACTGTCAATGACACTGACTCTACTCCAGCCACTTTAATAATGGGAATTGATGGGAAATGATGTAAATATATCACTAGCCACTTTAAACAATGCTACCTTATATAATGTTACTTACCCTACATTATTCATCTCATATGCATACGTAGATACTGTACTCTATATCATCGACTGCATCCTTATGTAATACATGTATCACTAGCCACTTTAACTATGCCACTTGGTTTACATACTCATCTCATATGTATATACTGTACTCGATATCATCTACTGTATCTTGCCTATGCTGCTCTGTACCATCACTCATTCATATATCCTTATGTATATATTCTTTATCCCCTTACACTGTGTATAAGACAGTAGTTTTTTGGAATTGTTAGTTAGATTACTTGTTCGTTATTACTGCATTGTCGGAACTAGAAGCACAAGCATTTCGCTACACTCGCATTAACATCTGCTAACCATGTGTATGTGACAAATAAAATTTGATTTGATTTGATTTGGAGAGAACTTCATTTCAGATACAACATAGACAAAATTATCTCAGTCAAGCATCTCTATTTTGACAAAATGTAAGCGTTTTGGTTAAATAATCTCAGGACATTGCTTTCGAATGAACTTTTACAATATTACAATACAATATCCTGATGCAATACCATAGACAATGGAATTACATCCATGTTTCTGCTCAAAATGTCTTCTGGAGTGGTCCACTTACTTTGAGCTAGCTGATGTCAACAAGTAGCAGTAGGGAATTAGTCTTTAAATGTCCACGTACAGTGCATTCAGAAAGTATTCAGACCTCTTGACTTTTTCCACATTGTGTTATGTTACAGCCTTATTCTATAATCGATTTAATAGTTTCCCCCCTCATCAATCTACACACAATACCCCATAATGACAAAGAAAAAACAGATGTGTAGAAGTTGTTTTAAAAAATCAAAAAGCAACCATTTAATAAGTGTTCAGATGCTTTACTTAGTACTTTGTTGAAGTACCTTTGTCAGCGATTACATCCTTGAGTCTTCTTGGGTGTGGCACCTGTATTTGGCGACTTTCTCCCATTCCTCTCTGCAAGCTCTGTCAGGTAGAATGGGGATCGTCACTGCAAAGATATTTTCAGGTCTCTCCAGAGATGATCGTTCGGGTTCATGTCCGGGCTATGGCAAGGAGACTCAGAGACTTGTACCGAAGCCACTCCTGCATTGTCTTGGCTGTGTGCTTATGGTCGTTGTCCTGTAGGAATGTGAACCTTTGCCCCAGTCTGAGGTCCTGAGCGATCTGGAGCAGGTTTTCATCAAGGATATCACAGTACTTTGCTCCGTTCATCTTTCCCTCGATCCTGACTAGTCTCCCAGTCCCTGCCACTGAAAAATATTCCCACAGCATGATGCTCCAACAACCATGCTTCACCGTAGGGATGGTGCTAGGTTTCCTCAAGATGTGACGTTTGACATTCAGGCCAAATAGTTCAATCTTGGATTCATCAGACCAGAGAATCTGGTTTCTCAAGGTCTGAGAGTCCTTTAGGTGCCTTTTGGCAAAGTCCAAGCGGGCTGTCATGTGCCTTTTACTGAGGACTGGCTTCCGTCTGGCCACTCTACCATAAAGGCCTGATTGGTAGAGTGATGCAGAAATGGTTGTCCTTCTGGAAGGTTCTCCCATCTCCACAGAGGAACTCTGTCAGTGACCAAGGCCTGATTGCTCAGTTTGGCTGGGCAGACAGCTTTAAGAAGGTTCTTGGTGGTTACAAACTTTTGTTTGGTACCCTTCCCCAGATCTGTGCCTTGACAAAATCATGGAGCTATAAGGACAATTCCGTTTACCTCATGACTTGGTTTTTGCTCTGACATGCACTGTAAACTGTGGGACTTTATATAGACAGGTTTTTGCCTTTCCAAATCATGTCTAATTAATTGAATTTACCAAAGGTGGACTCCAATCAAGTTGTAGAAACATCTCGAGGATGAATCAATGAATCAATCAATCAATGGAAACAGAATGCACCTGAGCTCAATTTCTAGTCTCATAGCAAAGTGTCTGAATACTTATGTAAATAAATTTGCTAACATTTCTAAAAAGAAACAACCTGTTTTTGCTTTGTCATTATGGAGCATTGTGTGAAGATTGATGAGGGAAAAAACATTGAATCTATTTTAGAATAAGGCTGTAAGCTAACAAAATGTGGAGAAAGTGAATGGGTCAGAATACTTTACAAAGTAACTGTATGTGTCAGTACTGTTCAGAAGAATTAATAATCGAGTTAATTCGTCTCTTTTTATAATACTTTGTTGATATACCATTTATAACAACTTATTTCCATTTCAAATAGAGTTTTTAACTGAAAAACAGAGACTCATAACTCTAGTTCATTAAGTTTAATTTGAACTTGTATCATAGAATGAACACACTTCATAAATATGTGAATATGCAGTGGTGTAAAGCACTTAAGTAAAATACTTTAAAGTATTACATAAGTAGTTTTTTTAGTATCTGCACTTTACTTTACTATTTATATTTTTGACAACCTTTACATTTACTTCACTACATTCCTAAAGATAATAATGTACTTTTTATTCCATACATTTTCTCTGACACCCAAACGTACTCATTACACTCGAGTAATTTTCTAAGGAATCTAAGGAATCTTTACATTTACTCAAGTACAACAATTGAATACTTTTTCCACCACTGTGAATATGTATATTTGGTCAAATATTTGGTAGTTCTCAATGTATTATTATGATTTATTTTTTGTTCTTGCATATGGTAAGTGTCTCACGCATTTGTCAGTAAACTGTAAACAATCTGCATTTTATTTGACCCTATAATGTTGCAAAATATTAAAATGCATATTAAAACCTTTTCTTTTTTTGGGTCAACCTTACACAGTGTGCTTCACACTCAGCATTAAAGGGGAAGCTCAGCATTTAACAACTTCATGTAAGATGGTTCCTCACCGTGAAAGTAGCCAAGACAAAATGTAATCCATTGGTCGGTTTTCTCTAAACAGGAACTACAGACTTCAGCTAACTTTAGCCACAGCTATCTAAAAATCTATGGGAATGATAGGGGCAATCATGCAATTCTCATTCCCCAAAAAACTCTATATTTGGTTTGATGTTACTTAAAAGTGATCGTTCCATAAAAAAACACTGCACAATTGACTTATCACTTCCATTGATAGTTAGCTATCGGTGGCTAAATTTAGCGTGAATTTGTTTTCCAGACACAGATTAGTCCTGGACTATATAGCTCTATATAGGCCCCCAAAAATTATGCACAACATAAATCTTTACATTGCATACAGAACATGGCTGAAAATGGGTGAAAATGTTGCACAGAAAGTGATGCATGTCTTTCCCCTAACCAATCAAGTATTTCTGAGATCTTAAACATCCCACAATTCTTTTCATTTTGTCAGTCAGTCATTCATAGTAACAAAGAAAAACAGTTAAAGCTACAGTTAGTCCATATCAGGATGATCAGAATCTGCCTTCTTTGGGGACTTCTCTCTCAAGTGTGTAAATGCATGTCCTAATCTCACATGGTACTTTACTGAACAGTAAAATTGAAAATCTAAAAGAATAACAATATCATATTGGAAAGTCATATCTAAAGGTAATTAAATATATTCAGTTTGGACAGCAATGTGACCGATATATCTTCAGACAATTTGAATTGCAGTAGTTTGATGACTTAATCTAGAATATACACTGTTATTCAAAGGTATAACATGGTCCATTTCCATTTAAAATTGACATCTGATTACATTCACATTTTGGCAGACCTGATTCAGACTGAAGATGCTCCTCAACCAATACCAGTGACTACTCGTCTATTTGGAGACAATATATCTTTGCCATGTCCTAAAGCAGAATCTGAACAATTCCTGTACTGGTACAGACAAACTGTTGGCCAACTGCCCCATCTTGTCGCATCTGTGTCCTATGCATCAGAACCTGTACTTAAAGGAGAGTTTAAGAACCCACGTTTCAAAGTGGAGGAATCTGAATATGTGTATAATCTCATTATCAGAAATATCAGCACATTAGATGAGGCAACATACTTTTGTGGAATTGGGACAATATATGGGATGAACTATGGATATGCAACATTTTTGGCTGTGAAGGGTAATTTGATTTAAATTACATATTTCAATATTCACCAAAGGTTTTTGTGTATTGTTATACATACAGTAGATGTACACTGCTTTATACTGTTGATGTTCCGAGAAAGTATTAACAATCTTGCTGGAGTATGCATAGAAAGTGGATATTCATGGATGCGTGTCATAATGGTCAAATGTAAAGACACTTGTCATTTTTGACAGGTTTTTGAAATGACAATGTTACGGTATAGCTAGCAAAAGAGTGTAGAAACGGTAGCTAACTAACTTTTACTGTAAACAACTCTTAAGATGCCTAGCTAAGCATCTTGGCTGACTGTGGGGTGAATACATTTGAATAATTACTGACAAATAAAAAAAAGGTTTACAGTTAATTAGCAACCGCATCACTATTTTCTAGCAAGCAAAGCACTGCTTCCAAAACTGCCGTGTGCCTAAAAGAATGTTTACTATTTAAAATTCTATGACATCTCCACTTTACAAGCATATGAATCATTTTCTAAATACAATTACACATTATAGGACACAATCACCCTACATTGGTGCAGCAACTAGTTTCTGATCCAGTCCATCCAGGAGACTCTGTGATTCTACAGTGTACAGTACTCTCTCAGACCTGTACAGGAGAACGCAGTGTGTACTGGTTCAGAGCCGGATCAGGAGAATCCCATCCAGGAGTTATTTACACCCCTGGGAACAGGAGTGATGCGTGTAAGAAGAACCCCGAGACTCCCTCTCCTACACAGAGCTGTGTCTACAGCCTCTCCAAGAACAACCTCAGTCTCTCTGATGCTGGGACTTACTACTGTGCTGTGGCCACATGTGGGGAGATCCTGTTTGGCAATGGAACAAACCTAAATATTGGTAAGTAATGAATATTATGTGTTATAGTGTATAAATTATAGAAGGTTTAGTAATATTTATGTGGTGCGTATACAGAGTGTACAACACATTAAGAACATTTCCCTAATATTGAGTTGCACCCCCTTTTGCCCCAGAACAGCCTCAATTCATTGGGGCATGAACTATACAAGGTGTCGAAAGCATTCCATAGGGATGCTGGCCCATGTTGATTCCAATGCTTCCCACAGTTGTGTCGAGTTGTCTGGATGTCCTTTGGGTGGTGGACCATTCTTGATACACATGTGAAACTGTTGAGCGTGAAAACCCCAGCTACGTTGCAGTTCTTGACACACTAAAACCAGTACGCCTGGCACCTACTACCATACCCCGTTCAAAGGCACTTAAATATTTTGTCTTGTTCATTAACCCTCTGAATGTCACACATACACAATCCATGTCTCAATTGTCTCAAGGCTTAAAAATCCTTCTATAACCTGTCTCCTCCCCTTCATATACACTGGTGTATTAAGCAAGTGACATCAACAAGGGATCATAGCGTTCACCTGGATTCACCTGGTCAGTCTGTCATGGACAATGTTTTGTACAGTCAGTGTACAGCACAGTGGTTGAGGTCTATGTGCCTTTTCCAATAACAATATTCACATCATTGACCAGAAATGAATGAGCTGTAAATTCAGCTGTAAATTCTTAGATAATAAATCATCTCAACGCTTTAAAAAGCAAAACAAAATGACAAACACAACAAATGTGAATTGAGATGATGGAGAAGGATATTGAATGTCTCTAGACATACTAAGGAAAGGGAGTTGAGGAAGTTTGGGTTGAAAAGGCAGGATAGAGACGAAAGAGAGAGCCCCTCATCATAGCACTACAGCTGCTTTTCCTGCATTCAATTCCTTCATAGAAGCCGCTCCTTTCTGTAGGTACTGGTCGTACATTACCAAAAATTTAGCAACCACCTGGTTGATGCCACGGCTACTGAAAGGGCAGGAAAAGTCACCAGAAATCAACAGTTGCCAGGAACAGTCCCTGATCCTCCTCTATGATTTCCAGACGCTCTTCTTATTTTAATATTTTTATTTTAATATTTTTTGTTTAACCTTTATTTAATTAGGCAAGTCAGTTAAGAAAAAATGACTTACAATGACGGCTTACCAAAAGGCAAAAGGCCTCC
The DNA here is from genome assembly GCF_018296145.1 of Oncorhynchus tshawytscha. Classification (NCBI taxonomy): domain Eukaryota; kingdom Metazoa; phylum Chordata; class Actinopteri; order Salmoniformes; family Salmonidae; genus Oncorhynchus; species Oncorhynchus tshawytscha. The sequence goes on from NC_056449.1 coordinate 25,414,132, forward strand.
TGCGGGGACAAATAAAAATATTTAATATATATATATATATATATAATGTATATAGATATAAATATAGGACAAAACACACATTACGATTTAGAGAGACAACACAACACTACATAAAGAAAGACCTAAGACAATAACATAGCTAGGCAGCAACACATGACAACACAGTATGGTAGCAACACAACATGACAACATCATGGTAGCAGCACAACACAGTAGCAGCACAAAACATTATTGGGCACAGACAACAGCACAAAGGGCAAGAAGGCAGAGACAACAATACATCACGCAAAGCAGCCACAACTGTCAGCAAGAGTGTCCATGATTGAGTCTTTGAATGAAGAGAAGAGATAAAACTGTCCAGTTTGAGTGTTTGTTGCAGCTCATTCCAGTCGCTAGCTGCAGTGAACTGAAAAGACGAGCAACCCGGGGATGTGAGTGACCAGTTTACAGAGGAGAATAAAGTGCAGTGATGTGTCCTATAAGGAGCAATGGTGGCAAATCTGATGGCCCTAGCTGCTCGAGAGCACCCTTACCTGGCGATCTAATCTAGCATGGGTAGGATCTAGTATCCGTAAACTAGCATGGGTAGGATGGTCATCTGAATCAGGCTTAGTTTGGCAGCTGGGGTGAAAGAGGAGCGATTACGATAAATCTAGAATTGGATTCCTCTAACTTTAGCCTGCAGCTTCGATATGTGCTGAGAGAAGAACAGTGTACCGTCTAGCCATACTCCCAAGTACTTGTATGAGGTGACTATCTGAAGCTCTAAACCCTCAGAGGTAGCAATCACACCTGTGGGGAGAGGGGTATTCTTCTTACCAAACCACATTACTTTTGTTTTGGAGGTGTTCAGAACAAGTTTAAATGTAGAGAAAGCTTGTTGGACACTAAGAAAGCTTTGTTGTAGAGCATTTAACTTCTTATGGCTGCAGGGGCAGTATTGAGAAGCTTGGATGAAAGGTGCCCAGAGGTGCCTAGAGTAAACGGCCTGCTCCTCAGTCTCAGTTGCTAATATATGCATATTATTATTAGTATTGGATGGAAAACACTCTGGAGTTTCTAAAACTGTTTGAATGTTGTTGGTGAGTATAACATAACTCATAATCCAAACAGGAAGTGAGAAATCTGAGGTTGGTCGATTTTCAACCCAGGCCCTATTGAATTCACAGTGGGATATGGATGAAGTTGCACTTTCTAGGGCTTCCACTAGATGTCAAGCATCTTTAAAAACTTTAATGAGGCTTCTACTGTGTTGTGGGCCTGAATAAGAGCTGAATGAGTCAGGTTACTGGCAGAGAGCCATTTCCTGGTCACGGGCATTTCACATGATATCGACCTACGTTCCATTGCTTTTCTAGGCACACAGGAACTCTCCGGTTGGAACTTTATAAAAAAAATTCATAACAACACCCTAAAGATTGATTCTATAGTTAGTTTGAAATGTTACTTCGGCCTGTAATATAACTTTCTGAAGTTTTTGTCCGAAGTTATGCGGGACCTGCACGAGCGTTTGGATTTGTGTACCTAACGCGCTAACAAAAGTAGCTACTTGAACATAAATAATGGACATTATCGAACATAAACAAGCATTTATTGTGGCACTAGGATTCCTGGGAGAGCATTCTGATGAAGATCATCAAAGGTAAGGGAAAATTCATAATGTTACTTGTGGTTTCTGTTGACTCCAACATGGTGGAAAATGTTATTTATTTTTTGAGCACCGTTTCCGATTATTGCATGGTTTGTTTTTCCCGTACAGTTTTTTTTGCATTAAGCACCTCGGACTCAGTGACTGCCTGCAGGGAGAAACCTTGTAGCGGGGCAGAGGAAAAATAGGGAGAAGCATCAGGGATAGTCACATTAGAAGGGGTGGGAGACTCAAATTGGAATCCTGACTTAAAACTTGTTTGGGATAGGGGGCAGCATTTTTTGGATGAAATAGCGTGCCCAGAGTGAACTGCCTCCTACTCAGACCCAGATGCTAATATATGCATATTATTATTAGCATTTCATAGAAACAATCTGAAGCTTCTAAAACAGTTTGAACGATGTCTTTGAGAATAACAGAACTCATATGACAGGCGAAAACCTGATGTCTGAGTTTTGTAGTTTTTCAAAGCTTGGCCTACTGAATACACAGTGTCTATGGGGTCAAGTTGCACTTCCTAAGGCTTCCACTAGATGTCAACCATCTATAGAAACTTGTTTCAGGCTTCTGCTATAAAGGAGGGGGGAATGGGAGCTGAATGAGTCATGGGTCTGGCAGAGTGTCTCAGGCTCGTGACGTGTGGTCCCGACAGAGTTAGCTGTCGTTCCAGTGCTTTTCTACAGACAATGGAATTCTCCGTTTGGAGCCTTATTGATGATTTATGTTAAAAACACCCTAAAGATTGATTGCATACATCGTTTTTAATGTTTCTACGACCTGTAACGGAACTTTTCGAGTTTTTGTCTGGCCGTCGTGCTCGCACCTCATGAGGATGGATTACTGGGCTGAACACGCTTGATCTTCATCAGAATGCACTCCCAGGAATCCCAGTTCCACAATACATTTTTGATTTGTTTGATAACGTCCGTCATTTATGTCCAAATACCTCCTTTTCGTTCACGCGTTTAGTACACAATCCAAACTCACAATGCGTGGGCAAGTCCAGGCGAAAGTTCAGACAAAAAATCATATTACAGTTCGTAGAAACATGTCAAATGAAGTATAGAATCAATCTTTAGGATGTTTTTAAAATAAATCTTCAATAATGTTTCAACCGGAGAATTCCTTTGTATGTAGAAATACGATGGAACGCAGCTAACTCTCACGTGAGCGCACGTGATCAGCTCATGCCACTCTGCCAGACCCATGACGCATTCAGCTCTCGTTCCCCCCTCCTTCACATTAGAAGCATCAAAAAAGGATCTAGTGGAAGCCTAGGATCAAACGCACCTTAGAAAGTGCAATATGACCCTATAGACACTATATATTCGATAGGCATTGACTTGAAAAACTACAAACCTCAGATTTCCCACTTCCTGGTTGGATTTTTTCTCAGGTTTTTGCCTGCCATATGAGTTCTGTTATACTCACAGACATCATTCAAACAGTTTTAGAAACATCAGAGTGTTTTCTATCCATCTCTACTAAGTATATGCATATCTTAGCTTCTGGGCTTTTAGGACTGAGTAGCAGGCAGTTTACCCTGGGCACCTTTTTTTCCAAGCTACTCAATACTGCCCTTCAGTCCCAAAGACGTTAATGACGTGGTGATTAAAGAGCTCAGCCATGTGCTTCTTGTCAGTAACAACCACATCATCAACTTTAAAACCTCTTGGGGATAGGGGGCAGAATTTTCACTTTTGGATACATAGCGTGCCCAATTTCAACTTCCTGCTACTCATGCCAAGAATATTCTATATGCATATTATTAGTAGATTTGGATAGAAAACACTCTGAAGTTTCTAAATATGTTTGAATCATGTCTGTGAGTATAACATAACCTATGTAGCAGGCAAAACCCCGAGGACTAACTGTTCAGATTTTTTTCCATTCTCTGTTGACAACATTGTCTTTGCCATTGGATATTTAATAGGCACCCATTTTCAGTTCCTACCGCTTCCACACGATGTCGCCAGTCTTCGGAATATGGTTGAGGTTATTCCTTTGTGCATTGAATAAGTAGGTCAACCCGGAACTGGGGACACATTTGTGAGTTGCGCAAGACGTGAACAGCAGTGCAGGTTTGGTTTCATTCCTGTATTGAATACAGATTGCCCGTCTACAATTTGATCGATTATTAACGTTTAAAAATACCTAACGTTGTATTACAAAAGTAGTTAGAAATATTTTGGCAAAGTTTATAGGCAACTTTTGAAATATTTTGTAGTGACGTGTTTTGGTAAGCTGTTTTTTTCTGGATCAAACGCGCTTTATAAATGGACATTTTCAATATATATGGACAGAATTAATCGAACAAAATAACCAATTGTGATGTTTATGGGACATATTGGAGTGCCAACAAAAGAAGCTCGTCAAAGGTAATGCATATTTTACATTTCATTTCAGCGTTTTGTGTAGCGCCTGCTACGCTAGCTCCTTTGTTTACTGCTGGTGCAGACGATGCATGCTATCAGATAATAGCTTCTTATGCTTTCGCCGAAAAGCATTTTTTAAATCTGACATGTTAGCTGGATTCATAACTAGTGTAGCTTTAATTGAGTATCTTACATGTGTGATTTAATGAAAGTTTGAATTTTATAGCATTTTATTTGAATCTGGCGCTATGCATTTCCCCTGGCAATTGGCCAGTTGAGATGCTAGCGTCTCCCCTATCCATATTAAGGGACATGGGCAGCTGTGAGGAGGAGGGTTTATTCTCCAGGTCTTTAACCTTTTTCCAGAACTTCTTGGGGTTAGACCCACAGAGAGAGAACTGCTCCTTAAAGTAACTAACTTTGGCCTACCTAGCCTGAGTGCACTTATTTCTCATTTGCCTGAACGAGAGCCAGTCAGCCTGAGTATGCATGTGTCGAGCCTTTCGCCAAATGTAATTCTTGAGGTGGAGTAACTCTGCAAGATCACGGTCGAACCAGTGGCTGAAACAGTTTTTAATTCTAATTTATTTTCTTTATGGGGTTGTGTTTGTTAACAATACCACTGAAAATATAAAAAAAGAAGGTCCAAGCGTCTTTGATGGAGAGGATCAAGCTGATTCTATACCATTTTACAGAGGCCAGTTCATGAAGGAAGGCTTGCTCATTAAATGTTTTTAGCAAGCGTCTATGACAAATCAGGACAGGTCGTTTTACTGAGCAGCCATTACGAACACAAGGCTGTAAAACAGTGATCACGAAAACACCAGACTGACACCTATCAGGATTATTTGTGAGGTTAACATCAATAAGAGAAGCCTTTTCTGGGTGTTTGGAGTCATACCTTGTGGGATTGGTGATAATCTGAGAAAGGTTTAGGGAGTCCCACATCTTTAGGCCTTGGTCAGGTGGTTTAAGCATGTCCCAGCTTAGGTCACCTAGCAGGACAAAGTTTATCTAACTCTAAATAAAATATTTTTGTAAAAACATGCTGAAAAATGCGGGAGCTCATCTGCTAATGACCTCTCTCTCCAGCAGCCAGCAGCCAGAAACGAATATATGTATATATTTCTTACTATTTTATTGTAATATACATGGTGGTATATATCCCTCTTACTGTTTTATTTTAATATAAGGGTGGTATATATCTCTCTTACTATTTTATTTTAATATAAGGATAGTACATATTTCTTCATATTTTATTTTAATATACGGGTGGTATATCTATTTTACAATTTTATTTTAATATAATGGTGGTATATATCTCTCTTATTATTTTATTTTGATATACAGGTGGTATAAATATCTCTCTTAATGTGTTATTTTAATGTACGGGTGGTATATTTAAAAAAATGTTTTTACTTTAATATAAGTGTGGTATATATGTTGCTTACTATTTTATTTTAATATAAGGGTGGTACATCTCCCTTACTATATTATTTTAATATAAGGGTTGTATATCTGTCCTACCATTTTATTTTAATATAAGGAATATGTCGACTCTATTTATTACATTTTTTCTTCCTTTTAGGAAGATCTCTGGATCATGTTGTCATTGGACTGGGAGTGACATCAGTTTTCTGTGTGATTGTGATCATTATACTCGTTTTCAGCAGAAATAAAAAGACAATTTGTGAACATTATAAAGGTGAGCTCTCTGGTATTACAAACTGTAGATGAACACCTAATACATTTTGCACAATACTTATTTTATAATGTAAAATATCTCTGTCTATTACCTATCTTGACTTGTCATGTTCATGCTTGTTTTTATTCATGTTAGCAGTGAGTGTTGCTCAGCATATTGGACATGACAACTCAACCACCGAATGTGATCAGGTAAATAAATACAATTGTTATAGTACTGGCCTGTTGGTAGGTGATATCCAATATGATACTAGATACTCTAATTATCTGGCTATTATTATGACTACATTTGTATCAAAAACCAACACCATGATGATTAATCACAGGAACAAGACCCAGAGACTCTGAATTATGCTGCATTGCATTTCTCTGAGAGGAAAACTAAAAGAGGAACAAAGAAGAGAGAGACACAACAGGAGAGTGTGTGCTCTAATGTCAGGTACTCAGATTGAGACTGAACATTGTTTATGTGCAGAGGAATGGATGTAGTTTGGTAAATAAACTGTTCTTAATATACTGTACAATGTGTTTAAACAGTCATGACATTTTAGCCTTACTGATACAGTGATATTTTCTATCAAGTAAGACAGTGGCAAAATTTTCACTATACCCATCATGAGGTTGCCACAACCTAGCCTATGAATGAAAGTTTACAATATAGGTGCACACAGGTCGAGAGAAAGATTTGAGGTGACAGACAGTGACACATGGACAGACAGGGACACATTGCACACTTTTGCCTGCATCTAGCTGATCAGAGCAACACGGTTATGGGACGGCTTGTCCTGTCAGGTAGAGGGCCAAATACCATTGAGGTCTTTAAATCACTCCTGAAAAGTTTGACCTTTAATCTGTGTATTGTTATTTTAGACTTGCTTAGTGATTCTAAGTCCTCCTCTTGTATCGTATCTCTTGTATCTCAGTCCATTGTTTAGACATACTGTTTAACTGTGAGACAACTCATTGGCCTTGTGCTAGTGTCCTTCCTCCCTGAGATAAGATGGTTGAGGGTTTGATCCCTGGTTGAGTCACACCAATTACTCTAAAAATGGGACTGGATGCCTCTCTGCCTTGCACTCAGTATAAAGGAGATGGATTGGGTTAAGTATCCTATCCAGGAGGTGTACTTGTACATCAAGCTGCATAACGCTATAGAATCGGGAGATAGGCTCCTGCCACTATGAGGCATTTTTCTCAGACAATAATTAATTTTACTCTATTTTCAATCATGTATAATTGCAGTATGGTTAAAAAATATTTTTTTTAAATAATTTTTGCTAAATGTATTATTGGTGTGGTATTTATTGTAACCCATGAAACCACCAATAAGATAGCATGACTTCTTAAACATTGTATATAATGTAGGTTTATTACGTTCTCCAAACAGCGTACTGTAATTATAGCTATAATGTACCAGCATGTACCAGTAGGGCTGTGTCGAATCATCAAACCAAAAAAATTAATAAAACATTGTCTGATTCATCACATTATTTAAAATGTAGCTTTTAATAATGGTACATAGGATGATTCACACAACTGTCCTCAAAGTTCAACTCTTTGAAATGGACTAGTAAATAAACATACTGCACATGCATTCACACTTAATTTCAGAAATCATCAAAGAAATAAAAAAGCACAAACCAAACAATATACAGTATATAGGATTGGTTAGTATCTCTGGAAATTGCACACCTTTAAACTGTAGAAGACAAACCGTAATCGATGCCTATAAAAAAGATTGCTTGTTTCTGTCAGGTTGCAACTTAAAATGGTTGACTGACTGGATGCTCCCCGTTCTTTCATTTCTTTCTCCTGGTTCCAGTTGTCTTGGTGGTAAAGGTCACTCCAGTGTATTGAGGCCAGTCACCACTGAATCCCTGAGAAGAAACATGGAGAGAAAAAAAAACAATTCACAAGATGAGCGAATCCTTTCCACAAGTCTTTGTAACAGAATAGCAGAGTGGCATAGCAGACATCTGAAATTGCTGGTCTCAGTGAAAAATAAAGCATTGATGTTGATCATTAAGTAAGATAGTATATGCTATATCTTTTGTATATTATCTACCTCACTTGCTTTGGCAATGTTAACACATGTTAACCATGCCAATAAAGCCCCTTGAATTGAATTGAATAGTAGTCACATATTTTTTGTATGCTAGTGTCGTGACTCTCTCTCCTTGTTGAGGTTCAAAGGTGCCAGATCAGATTGGCACATGGCGGACAGATAGCCCAAACCCCCAGTCTCCCACAGGAGAGGGGAGGGGGAGTTGGGTCGGTTTTATAACTTAACAAAAGGCTAAGCTGTGTTTTGCAATATTGCACTTGTGATTTCATGAATATGAATATTTTTTAGTAATATTATTTGACTGTGGCGCTATGCTATTCAGCGTTTGCTGATGACAATCATCCCGCTTAAGGGATGGGTAGGGTCGAGAAGTTAACCCCCCTGCGCACGGAACCTGCTAGTGGGCTGAAATTCCACAACATACGGTGATCGCTACATAAATAGTCATATTAAACATTCATGAAAATACAAGTGTCTCACATGTATCGAAAGCCTAGAATCTTGCTAATCCAACTGCGTTCAGATTTAAAAAAGGATTTACTGCGAAAGAATACGATGCGATTATCTGAGCATAGAGCCCCATAAAAAAAACAATTTTAACCAGCACAGGCGTAACATAATCACAAACAGCATTAAAATAAATTGTTTACCTTTGATGATCTTCGTCCGTTTGCAATTCCAATGCTCATTGTTACATAATGAATGATCTTTTGTTTGATAAAATCCATTTTTATAGCCTAACACGAAACATTTTGTGAACCGCTTGTGTCGTGAATTCCGTCTCATTCCATTTTCGACGACACATTCCAGGCAAATAACCCACACAGAACGTGACTTTTACAGTCATGTTTTGTTTCACTTACATCAACTGGTTCGTTTGTAACACAATCAAACCTGATGGGCGATTTCGTGGGACGTATTGACTGAAAGAAACCGATTTGAAGACAACAAGTCATGACATCATTGATTTGCACCAATGATTTGCCCGCTGTTTCGTTGATTGACTGTCTTTTAACCCAATGACCACTGATCGTCTTGAAATCTAGCTGGGTAGATAGCCAATGAGCTGAGCTAAACGGCAATACGCCATGTTTATGTGTTGCAAGACCAACCCATGTAGTAAGCTCCAGCGTAATGTGAGTCATTCGCTATTGAAGTTTCATACCGGAAGGAGAAGCACATATTATGCACTGCATTGTTTGGTGAACGCGCAGATTCAGCTGTTTTATATATCAATCATTATGGCGACTAAGTCAGGGAAAGCTAAATCTAAGTCTAGATGTACAGATGTACACAGAATTTTAGAAAAAATTGATTGGGAAGGTGAGACAGAGATTGTTGTAGGACGATTCATTTAGCGATTGTGGAGAAATATTTTTTGAACGGGAGAGGACATTGTTTTGGACTGGTAAGTTCTTCTCATGCTAATGCCCTTGTTTGAAATTAAAAATCTAAAATATTATTTGTGATTTAATTTTTTTTTTAGAAGCAATATATAAGCATGTATTGTCATGAAATGTGAGATGCGTGTGTCTGCCGCCCCACCCCAAACCACATGAAATAGCCTATTTGAGGCTGTTGAGGAGAGGTCAGGACCACATCAATGGCCAAAGTGAAATGGAGACAGTAGATACAGCTGGTCTGTTGTAATATAATAAAGACAGTAGATCTAGCTCGTCTGTCAAAATATAATATAGAGACAGTAGATCTAGCTGAAATGTCATAATATAAAAGAGACAGTAGATCTAGCAGGTCATAATAATATATTCAACCTTATGTTCCATTTACTCTCTCTATATTTATGTTTATTATACCTGTTGATACAGGGCTCATATGTGAAACTATTCTAACTGAACATTTTCTTTCACAGTGACACTGACTCCGAATGTGAGTCTTATCCGGTTTCCTTTGTGAATTTAAGTATGCTCTCTCTAATTCTCTCTTTCTCTCTCTCGGAGGACCTGAGCCCTAGGACCATGCGTCAGGACTACCTGACATGATGACTCCTTGCTGTCCCCATTCCACCTGGCCTTGCCGCTGTTCCAGTTTCAACTGTTCTGCCTGCGGCTATGGAACCCTAAACTGTTCATTTTTACTCTTGAGGTGCTGTCCTGTTGCACCCTCTACAACCACTGTGATCTCCACCCGGCACAGCCAGAAGAGGACTGGCCACCCCTCATAGCCTGGTTCCTCTCTAGGTTTCTTCCTAGGTTTTACCTTTCTAGGGAGTTTTTCCTAGCCACCGTGCTTCTACACCTGCATTGCTTGCTGTTTGGGGTTTTAGGCTGGGTTTCTGTACAGCACTTTGAGATATCAGCTGATGTACGAAGGGCTATATAAATACATTTGATTTGATTTGTTGTGAGGCCGGTTGGACGTATTGCCAAATTCTCTAAAACGGCACTGGAGGCAGCTTATGGTAGAGAAATGAACATTCAAGTCTCTGGCAAAAGCTCTCGTGGACATTCCTTCGGTCAGCATGCCAATTGTGCGCTCTCTCAAACTTGAGATGTGCGGCATTGTGTTGTGTGACAAAACTGCACATTTTAGAATGGCCTTTTCTGGTCCCCAGCATAAGGTGCACCTGTTTAATGATCATGCTGTTTCATAAGCATCTTGATATGCCACACCTGTCACGTGGATGGATTATCTTGGCGAAGGAGATTAAGCTCACTAACAGGGATGGAAAAAATATTGTGTACAAAATATGAGAGAAATAAGCTTAATTGATATAGTTAGAGTCAGACAAATGTATTTAACCTCGTATGGATAGGGGAGACGCTAGCGTCTCAACTGGCCAATTGCTGGGGGAAATGCAGAGCGCCAGATTTCAAATAAAATGCTATAAAATTCAAACTTTCATTAAATCACACATGTAAGATACTAAATTAAAGCTACACTCGTTGTGAATCCAGCCAACATGTCAGATTTTTTAACTGCTTTTCGGCATAAGAAGCTATTATCTGATAGCCTGCATCATCTGCACCAGCAGTAAACAAAGGAGCTAAAATAGCAGGCGCTACACAAAACGCTGAAATAAAATATAAAATATGCATTACCTTGGACGAGCTTCTTTTGTTGGCACTCCAATATGTCCCATAAACATCACAATTGGTCCTTTTGTTCAATTAATTCCATCCATATATATGTAAAAATGTCCATTTATAAAGCGCGTTTGATCCAGAGAAAAACAGCTTACAAAAACGCAACGTCACTACAAAATATTTCAGAAGATGCCTATAAACTTTGCCAAAATATTTCAAACTACTTTTGTAATACAACGTTAGGTATTTTTAAACGTTAATAATCAATCAAATTGTAGACGGGGCAATCTGTATTCAATACAGGAAAGATAAGAAACCAGCATTGCTTTTCACGTCTTGCGCAACTTACAAAAGTGTCCCCAGTTCCAAGTTGGCCTACTTATTCATAGCACAAAGGAATAACCTCAACCATATTCCAAAGACTGGCGACATCCAGTGGAAGCGGTAGGAACTGTGTTATTTCTGTCGCACTGCTTTGCTTTATCTTGGCCAGGTCGCAGTTGTAAATGAGAACTTGTTCTCAACTAGCTTACCTGGTTAAATAAAGGTGAAATAAAAAATAAAGAAATTGTCATGCTGAAACAGGAAAGAGACTTCCCCAAACTGTTGCCACAAAGTTTGGAAGCACAGAATTGTCTAGAATGCCATTGTATGCAGTAATGTTAAGACTTCCCATCACTAGAACTAATGGGCTCAGCCCAAACCATGAAAAACAGCCCCAGACCATTATTCCTCTTCCACCAAACTTTACAGTTGGCACTACGCATTGGGGCAGGTAGCATTGTCTTGCTATCCCCCAAACCCAGATTTGTCTGTCGGACTGCAAGATGGTGAAGCGTGATTCATCACTTCATAGAACATGTTTCCACTCTGCTAGAGTCCAATTGTGGCGAGATTTACACCACTCCAGCCGACGCTTGGCTTTGCGCATGGTGATCTTAGGCTTGTGTGTGACTGCTCGGCCATAGAAACCCATTTCATGAAGCTCCCGACTAACAGTGCTGACATTGCTTCCAGATCCAGTTTGGAACTTGGTAGTCAGTGTTGCAACCGAGGAAAGACGATTTTTACGCTATGCACTTCAGCACTCGGCGCCCCGTTCTGTGACCTTGTGTAGCCTACCATTTCGCAGGCTAAGCCGTTGTTCTTTGACGTTTCCACTTTAAAATGACAGCACTTACAGTTTACCGGGGCAGCTCTAGCAGGGCAGAAATCCTATGACAGTGCCATGTTGAAAGTCACTGAGCTCTTCAGTAAAGCCATTTTACTGCCAATGTTTGTCTATGGAGATAGCATGGCTGTGTGCGTTATTTACACACTTGTCAGCAACGGGTGTGGCTGAAATAGCTGAATCCACTAATTTTAAGGGTTTTCCACCTACATTTTTATATATAGTGCATATTTTGGTAGTGCATATTTAAACATGTTAACCCTCGCAAGGCTGCCGCCCAGACGGCATCCCTAGCCGCGTCCCCAGAGCATGCGCAGAACAGCTGGCTGGTGTGTTTACGGACATATTCAATCAATCCCTATCCAAGTTTGCTGTTCCCATATAAATCTCTAGCCACTTTATAATAAAAAATGGATGGAATAAATGTATCACCTGTTAAAGCTAGCTGATTAGATAGATGATTAGGTTTAGAATACCCAAGCAAATGCTGGCCACGTAGCAAGCCAACTACATAGAGCCTACTGTACATTGCCTGTTGCCTACTGTACATGATTAAGGAATATATTGCCTGTAGCCTACTGTACATGATTAAGGAATATATTGTCTGTTGCCTACTGTACATGGAGGAGGAACGTATTACCTGTAGTCTACTGTACATGGAGGAGGAACGTATTGCCTGTAGTCTACTGTACATGGAGGAGGAATATATTACCTGTAGTCTACTGTACATGGAGGAGGAACGTATTACCTGTAGTCTACTGTACATGGAGGAGGAATGTATTACCTGTAGTCTACTGTACATGGAGGAGGAACGTATTGCCTGTAGCCTACTATACATGGAGGAGGAACGTATTGCCTGTAGCCTACTGTACATGGAGGAGGAATATATTACCTGTAGTCTACTGTACATGGAGGAGGAACGTATTGCCTGTAGTCTACTATACATGGAGGAGGAACGTATTACCTGTAGTCTACTGTACATGGAGGAGGAACGTATTACCTGTAGTCTACTATACATGGAGGAGGAACGTATTGCCTGTAGCCTACTGTACATGGAGGAGGAACGTATTACCTGTTGCCTACTGTACATGGTGGATGAACAGGCCTGCATCTGTTAAACCCAATGTCACCCTCAGAATAGGAGAGAATTTCCTCTTGGTCAAATGCAGGATTTCTTAAACTTTAGGCCTGGACCCAAAGTGGGCGCTGGGCATGTCAGAGGTGGGTCGCAAGTTATGACAATATACTGTATTTATAATCACAAACTATTTTTTCTTAACTTGGGTACTACATGGAGGACGTATTACCTGTTGCCTACTGTACATGGTGGTCACTGGGAGAGAATTTCCTCTTGGTAGTCAATTACTCATTTCTTAAACTTTCTCGATGCTGTATTTATAATCACAAAAAAGTTTAAGAAATGGTCTCGAGAGTGGTTTCCTGAGCAGTCCCCTGGTTACTACCTGTTCACCCTGGCACTTGAGATCTTTAAAAAATCAACCGAGTCTACGTAAATGATCCCAGACCCCTTTGTTACGTGACCTCACAGAACCACTTAACAAAAATATCCTAAGGACGATGTCCATGCCCTCACGGAAATCTAATTAACTCAATAAAAATGTTCCCATAAAAATCTGTCAATTTAAGCTAGAGATATTTTTTTTTTGTACTGAATGCATCTCAATCCACCGCATCCGCCTATGTAATACTTCAGCATCTACAGTGAAAGGTGACAGAGCTACAGCAGTGTTTGTCAGACCACGAGACATCCCGCAAATTCATCTTCTCACAAAATTGTCTGTAGCATCCGAACGGTTTGGCCTATATTAACTATTATGAAATGATGAGATTCTCACAAACACTATGGTGTTCTCCGTTTTGCTCTACGACCCCCACAAGCATCTGGGGACTTGTCTGAAGTCAGTACAGCCGATCTGACAACTTCTGTCTGTAGTTTGGGCTACATACTGGTTTGACCCCTCTGTTTAAAGATAAGACTCTCACGAACTCATACAATTCAGTTGTTTTGCTATAGGATGCCTACAGGCCTCACAAGACTTGTCTGAAGCTTCCCTGGTACCATTTGAAAAAATGTATGGAACTATATGTTGAGACCAGTGGAGGGTGCTGAGGGAGGACGGCTCATTTAAATGGCTGGAATGGAGCGACTGGAAGGGCATCAAACCATGTGTTTGATATATTTGATACCATTCCACTGCTTCCTCTCCACGAGTCCATCTTCCCCAGTTATTAAGGAGCCACCAACCTCCTGTGGAGGAGACTGTTTATGGACAAGAACAAGGGGTAAAATCAATGTATAAAGCGTTCTTATATCCCTCAGATGTAGGATAAACACCTTTCAATGCATTTGTATGGGCTAATAGCAGAGGCCAAAAATAAATTTTCATCAAATATATATATATATATATATATATTTTTTTAAACATATTTTGGGATACTTCAAAGGGTCTTAAAAATATGCCATAAGGCTTGGTACTACTTAGCCCCACTCCACAGTTTAGATAGAGCTTAGACTCGTAAGGTTAACAAAAACGTAATGTTAAAGTCTAAGTGCATTTTCAGTGAGATCTTTTCATGCCAAAAATAATTAAATGAAACAGGACAAGTAAAAAGGACAGGCAAAATATAGCAATTGTACTGTGCAGACAGAAATGCATTGATATAGTTAGTTAGACAAATGTATTTGTGTCTGTCCACAATAATACAATAATGCACAATTCAGATTTTGCAAATCACATTGAGACCACATTTGAGATACTAAAAACAATCATGGTCAAACATGGTACAAGCAACATCTATAGCACATTACGGCATCTATACACATGTATTCATACAACAAAAAAGTACAGTGGATAAAAGGACAATTAAACAGTTCAAAACATACAACATATGAGGCACTGTAGTATACAGTAACATGAAAGCTAAGGTTGTGACCTTATGACATAACAGACATGTCAGGTTCACAGAAGAAATGGGTCACAGGTTGGAACATTTTACAGGAAGTATTAAACACTATGTTCCAGCCAATGAGGTATGTTTTCAAGTTTGAATACTTGGTCTTGGGTTCTCATTTAAGCACAGACCAAATCAACACTACCAGTCTAGAGGATACATACCATGATGGTCAGATTAGGGGTTGCTGTGATTATTCTCAGTGCAGTGTGTAAGTACAATTTCATCACTTCATCATAATACATTAAAAATATTGTTTTTCCTGTGCTGTGCAATTCAATATAGTTCAAGCTTCTTGAAGGGTAGGATAAATTGACATTTAGAACGTTCAACAACACACATACCATCTAAAAATAAATTATAAACAAAGTAAGCAGAAGAAAAGTAAAACATCTGGAATGATTTTCACAACTTGATTTTCAATTATTTGAAATATTTTCACAGACTTGTTTTCTCTTAACATTTGTCCTTGTCTGTGTGATGACTACAGTATGCTTGTGTTTCTGTTTCCATTTGATTTAGATGTTGACCATGTTAACCTGCTAAGTCCAATAACCACTGTTCAACTTGGTGATCCTGTAACCCTGCTATGTGTTTTCCCAGAAGAGGAATTCAACGATGAGCAAATGCACTGGTACAAGCAAACTATGGGAGGTATTCCACAACTTGTCTCATCGATGCATAAATATTTAACAGAGCCTGTGTTTCACTCTGGATTTAACAATTCACACTTCAGCGTAACTTTGGCTCAAAGGATGTTTCGCCTTACTATCATGAAGTCGATCCCAGAAGATGAAGCCATGTACTATTGTGCAATTGGAAGAGTGATGACTGTGAAGTTTAGAGATGGCACATTTCTGTCTTTAAAAGGTAAAGTAATTGTACTTTCTATTTTTAAGTTATGTCAATTGGACAATAACTTTTTAATAAGTAATAAGACAAAAAAATTAGCGCAGAAAAATATGTTAATCTGAAATTATTTGAATGTCTGATAATTACTCTATGTTCTGATTAATTTAGGAAACGGTCAGAGGTCTGACAACCAGATAGTGGAACAGCAGCCAGAGTCTGACCCAGTCCATCCAGGAGACTCTGTGACTCTGCAGTGTACTGTACTCTCTGAGACCTGTACAGGAGAACACAATGTGTACTGGTTCAGAGCTGGATCAGGAGAATCTCATCCAGGAGTAATTTACACCCCTGGGAACAGGAGTGATGAGTGTGAGAAGAGCCCTGAGACTCCCTCTCCTACACAGAGCTGTGTCTACAGCCTATCCAAGAACAACCTCAGCCCTTCTGATGCTGGGATTTACTACTGTGCTGTGGTCACATGCAGAGAGATCCTGTTTGGAGACGGAACCAAACTTAACACCATTAAAGGTACAACTTCTTGTTAAATTGATAAAGCACCTTACACTTCTTTATCTAAACATTTAAGCATATTTTAATGATATGATTATTTAGTAGAAAAAAATGTGTTGTCAACTATGCATCCTTAACATAAAACATAGCAAGCATGTTGAATGTATTTTAATACCAGGAAACACAGTGGACCCCATTGTCCTCAGCTTGGGAGCAGCAGTGGCTGTGTGTGTGATTGTCATTTTTATTCTCGCTTGTACCAAAAACAAGAGACAAACATGTGATAATTGTAAAGGTAAGTCATTTTAGACATGCAGAACATATCTATTGTTTTGTGTCAAATGTGCTAGCAATGATCATTTAAAAGTAAAATCTCACCTCATGGGCTGACACCGTTGAATGGTATACTGTATATTCCGTCTCCATTTTCATGCTTGGGTTTCTATATGTTCATACAGCAAGTGTCTCTCAGCATATTCACCATGATGAAAACCTCTCATCAGAGCAGTCAAGTGGTCAGGTATGTAACATCTATATTATCCAATGTGTGAAACAAGAGGTACATTGCCTGTTACACAGGAGTGTGTATATTAGTGTATATGTGTATATTTGTGAATAAATCACTAAGTACAGCAGTACCCCATGAGATGTTGCGTCAGAGTTGTTTGTCATAGAGAAAACCTGTATTTAAATATAGTTAATTATAACCTGCAGCTATAATTTGGCAAGCTCTCAGTTGATCAAAAATGTTGTTGATAGTTTTAATAAAATGTTTAGTTACATTTTAGATGTCGGGCTTTAAGATATTAAATTACCCTCATATCCGCTAGCTTATTTATTGTTCAGAAATCTGTAGTGTAAATCTGTAGTGTAAATATTATATTTAACAATTTCAACATGCTTTGAACATCAGTTTAGGTTTTGGTTATTACAAAGTAAATGATTTAGAAATGTTTTTGTTTCATTTGTCTTTAATGCCGTAGCCTGAAATGAACTAGTATGAAAAAATCTGACACTAAGACCACGATTCAATCTGATCCAAGTTAGATCCGTGTTATAGCAAGCTTGAAATTAAAAAATAATAGTTTCTGAGCTGACATCTGGAGTGTTTACCATGAATGCGATATCCTTAAATCTCAGAGAAAATGACTTTAAAAGCTGCAGTGTTGGCAGTCCTGCGCCCTCTGCTAAGATTTGAATCCTAGCTTCCGCATGAACATTCCCCTTACCGTATTATCGTTAATGTTATTATTTGACTTCTCTGTTGTTGTGCACAGTGGAGTTATTATTTACTGTACTCTATTCCTTAGGTGCCAAACACAGATATTTTGAATTATGCTGCATTGCATTTCTCTGAGAAGAAAACTAAAAGAGGAAGAAAGAAGAGAGAGACACCACAGGAGAGTGTGTACTCTGATGTCAGGTCCTCAGACTGGGATTGAACTTTGTTTCAGATACAGCATTGACAAAATTATCTCAGTCAAGTGTCTCTATTTAGACACAATTTAAGCGTTTTGGTAAAACAATCGCAGGACATTGCTTTCGGATTAACTTTCACAATAGTACAATACAATATCCAAATACAATACCATAGACAATGGAATTACAACCATGTTTCTGCTCAAAATATCTTCTGGAGTGGTCAACTTATTCTGAGCTAGCTGGGTTTTCATCTTTAAATGTCTATGTACACTATTGGTAAAAAGTTTTAGAAACTTACTCATTCAAGGGTTTGACTTTATTTGTAAAATAACATTTTACATTGTAGAATAATAGTGAAGTCATCAAAACTATGAAATAAAGCATATGGAATCATGTAGTAAACAAAGAAGTGTTAAACAAATCAAAATATATTTGAGATTTGAGATTCTTCAAATAGCCACCCTTTGCTTTGATGAAACCTTTGCACATATGTTCATAACATTGTGTAAAATGTCGAATGGAACAATATCATATTGGGTTGATATGTGCAGAATAGTTTTTGTTCCATACATTATCACGTATCTAATTATAGCAATAAATGAATGTTGTAGAATTATCATTGTCATTTAATATCACTGAATATTTCTAGTATAGTGTCTTTGGTTTGTTATTCATTTCACAAGAGGTCAAATTCTTACTGTCTGTCATAGTTAAATTATGGACATAACCATTTCATTCATGATTATTCAAGCTTTTCAAGTCATAAGAAGCATTTTTGTACCATCATGTACATTCATATTTTTGTATAATATCTCTTTAAGGTAATAATTTAACTCTATGAAGTCAATTTACATATGAGATTATGCTAAACTCTTACTGTGGAGAGGCAACTAGGATGAGTGGGCTACTCCTCATAGAGGTAGGTCTAGTAAACCATGTAAAGGGCATTATGGTCAAATAGAGATATGTATCGGTCGAATAGATAATAATTTATCAATTAGTAGGCCTAAAGCATTCAACAGACAGACTGGGAAACATTATATAACTGTTGGCCCAGATACACATCACTGGTCTTTTGATTGCGCTAACTGCTTATTAGTTGGAAATGGAATAGGACATGTTTAACTGTTTCCACAGAGATCCTGTTTGGCAAAGGAAAAAAAATGGATATTGGTAGTTCCTGAATATTATATTGTGAGTTGTTATATTCAAATAATTATGTCTCATGTAGGAGAGTGCTTATAGCATACAGAAACACATTGTGTTAAAGGGGACAGTCTGGAATTCAATTCAAGTTAATGATATATAGAAATGGATTATTAAATAACATTTTGTAGCTTATAGAAGTAACATGAGCTTGTTTTACTCCATTGTTTGTAAATAGTGTTATTGTAAACACACACTTCTTAGACTCAAAATATGGTGTTGTGACTTTACTTTCATTATTCTTATGACTGTATTTATTTAATCCACTAACTATGTTTAATTGTTACCCGATAAAATAAACAATGTAACAATTAACCCCAAATTTAGATTTGGGGCACCACAGAATAAGTTGTTTAAAGAGTTACCATCTCCCAAATTAATATTTATATAACAATAGTATAACATCCATAAAACAGTCAACATATTAATCGTGACATCTTATCATATCATCATTCTGACCAGTCGTAACCTTCTTGGATCTGCAAAATCCCCAGCCTTGCTCATAATTCAGTACTACACAAATTGGTTTAATTCTTTATTGACTAGCTAACTAAGTAATAACACAGAATAAGCATACACCTCTACATGTCTCTACATGTCTCTACATGAGACAACGGTCCCTAGTGGTCTGACAAAATATGATGGCTTGTTACCAAAAGAGGGAGGGGTAGAGAGAGAGGGCAGGGGAGGGAAAGAAACACTTATCATTGATACATTTGGGAACTACCCTCACAGTAATCATAATACTTTGCACATGAACCACCGGCCATTTGGAGTAAGAAATTTGGAGTAAGTATTTAGGTGTGAATGCCTTTGTTCACCATTAATCTCTGTCGGCACCAAGCCTTTTTTGAAAGGGTTTTGTTGGGCCTTTCCGTGGCCCACTTGTACATGTTCTGATTGTCCACCAGAGGTCACAATGTCCTTCCTCTTTGTTGTCCGGTCTCCAATGGGGTGTTTCCTCAGAACATCTACTTAGCTGTACCAGTGATTATCTGAGAGGGGAGTTTTCTTCTTCCACCTTGTGTTGGTATTCAAAGTTCCAAACCACTTTACACAAGCAGCTGCAGACTGGCAATGTCCTGGTCCAAATGGTGAGGTTATCTTTTTCACCTCGTGTTGTCGTTCAAAGTTTCAACCATTTCAAACATGTAGTTCTCCGCGTCATGTTTCCTGGTGTAGTAGGTGGGTTAATTTTCTTCCCCTCGTGTCGAGTTTCAAAGTTCCAACAATTTCAAGTGTAGTGACTGCTCCATGCTTTTCTGGTCTAATGATCATTTCGTAACCAAGGCTTTTTATGCACTCCGGCTTACATGATAAACTTACAGTTTATCAACATAAGTGGTGGTGGGGTGGTTGATTTGTTTTTTTTTCTAATCCTGGATTGCCCTGTTAAAACTATATCATCAATATTTAATTATTTTATTTTGTATAATATAAAACATCAGTGCCGGCACATCCTGTAGTCATTGCACTGGGAGTGACATAAGTTTGTGTGTCTGTGTGATTGTGATCATTATCATCTGCAACAGAAATACAGAGCCAGAATGTGAACATTGTAAAGGGGAGGTCTATAATATTGCCAATTGTTGGGCACCAAATTTCTGATTAATCAAATCAAATCTAATTTTATTGGTCACATACACATGGTTAGCAGATGTTAATGCAAGTGTAGCGAAATGCTTGTGCTTCTAGTTCCGACCGTGCAGTAATATCTAACAAGTAATCTAACAATTTCACAACAATTACCTTATACACACAAGTGTAAAGGAATGAATAAGAATATGTACATATAAATATATTAATGAGCGATGGCCGAAAGGCATAGGAAAGATGCAGTAGATGAGATGAGTAATGTAGTGTATGTAAACATTATATACAGTGGCATTGCTTAACTTCTTAAGGTATAGGGGGCAGCATTTTCACTTTTGGATGAATAGCGTGCCCAATTTCAACTTCCTGCTACTCCTGCCAAGAATATAAGATATGCATATTAGTCGATTTGGATAGAAAACACTGAAGTTTCTAAAATTGTTTGAACCATGTCTGTGAGTATAACAGAACTTATGTAGCAGGCAAAACCCCGAAGACTAACCATTCAGATTTTTTATTTTAGGTCTCTGTCTGTGCAGTGAGTTCTCATTTGCAAACAATATTTCTTAGAAACTTGTTTTCAGTTCCTACCGCTTCCACTGGATGTCACCAGTCTTTGGAATTTGGTTGAGGTTATTCATTTGTGCAATGAAGAAGTAGGGCCATCCTGGAAAAGGGTAACGCTGTTGAGAGTTGGCCAAGACTTGAAAAGTAGCTTGGCCAAAAGCCAGGGAAAATGCAGCGCGGCAAATTCAAATAAAATTATATGAAAATCACATTTTTAAATGTTAATAATCGATCAAATTGAAGACGGGTCTATCCTGCTCCTTTTACTCTCTGCTCTGAACGCACTAGACGACCAGTCCTGATAGCCTTTAGCCGTACCCTTATCCTACTCCTCCTCTGTTGATGATGGTGATGCAGAGGTTAATCCAGGCCCTGCAGCTCCACTCCTACTCCTCAGGTGCTCTCATTTTTAAACTTCTTTAACTGTAAAAGCCTTGGTTTCATGCATGTTAACATTATAAGCCTCCTCCCCAAGTTTGTTTTATTCACTGCTTTAGCACACTCTGCCAACCCTGATGTTCTAGCTATGTCTGAATCCTGGATTAGGAATACCACCAAAACCCCAGAAAATTCCATCCCTAACATTAACATTTTCCGACAAGATAGAACTGCCAAAGGGGGCGGTGTTGCAATTTACTGCAGAGATAGCATGCAGTAGTTCTGTCTTACTATACAGGTCTGTACCCAAACAATTCGGGCTTCTACTTTTAAAAATCCACCTTTCCAGAAACAAGTCTCTCATCGTTGCCGCTTGCTATAGACCATCCTCTGCCCCCAGCTGTGCCCTGGACCCCATACGTGAATTGATTGCCCCCCATCTATCTTCAGAGCTCATGCTGCTAGGTGAACTAAACTGTGACATGCTTAACACCCTGGCCATGCTACAAACTAAGATTGATGCCCTCAATCTCACACAAATTATCAATGAATCCACCAGGTACAACCCCAAATCCGTAAACACGGGCACCCTCATAGATATCATCCTAACCAACTTGTCCTCCAAATACACCTCTTCTGTTTTCAAACAAGATCTCAGCGATCACTGCCTCATTCCCTGCATCTGTAATGGGTCTGCGGTCAAATGATCACCCCTCATCACTGTCAAACACTACCTGAAACACTTCAGCGAGCAGGCCTTTCTAATCGACCTGGCCCGGATATCCTGGAAGGATATTGTCCTCATTCCGTCAGTACAGGATGCCTGGTTATTCTTCAAAAGTGCCTTCCTCACCATCTTAAATAAGCGTGCCCTGTTCAAAAACTGTAGAACCAGGAACAGATATAGGTCTTGATTCTCTCCAGACCTGACTGCCCTTATCCAGCACAAAAACATCCTGTGGCATTCTGCATTAGCATTGAACAGCCCCTGTGATATGCAATTTTTCAGGGAAGTTAGGAACAAATATTCACAGGCAGTTAGGAAAGCAAAGGCTAACTTTTTCAAGCAGAAATTTGCATCCAGTATCACAAACTCAAAAAAGTTCTGGGACACTGTAAAGTCCATGGAGAATAAGAGCACCTCCTCCCAGCTGCCCACTGCACTGAGGCTGGGCAACACAGTCACCACCAATAAATCCACTATAATTGAGAATTTCAATAATAATTTTTCTACGGCTGGCCATGCTTTCCACCTGGCTATCCCTACCCCGATCAAAAGCCCTTCACCCCCCACAGCAACTCGCCTAAGCCTCTCCCACTTCTCCTTCACCCAAATCCAGACAGCTGATGCTCTGAAAGAGCTGCAAAATATTGACCCCTACAAATCAGCCGGGCTAGACAATCTGGACCCACTCTTTCTTAACAATATCTGCCGAAATTGTTGCAGCCCCTATTACTAAAATGTTCAACCTCTCTTTCGTATCATCTGTGGTTCCCACAGACTGTAAAGCTGCCGTGGTCATCCCCTTCTTTAAAGGGTGAGACACTCTATACCCAAACGGCTACAGACCTATATCTATTCTACCCTGCTTTTCAAAGATCTTTGAAAGCCAAGTTAACATACAGATTACCGAACATTTAGAATCCCACCATACCTTCTCCTCTATGCAGCCACTCCTCAGTAAAAGGCAAAAGACAGCCTGCTTGGAGTTTGCCAAAAGGCACCTAAAGACTCTCAGATCATGAGAAACAAGATTCTCTGGTCTGATGAAACCAAGACTGAACTCTTTGGCCTGAATGCCAATTGTCAAGTCTGGAGGAAACCTGGCACCATCCCTACAATGAAGCACGGTGGTAGCACCATCGTGCTGTGGTGATGTTTTTCAGCAGCAGGGACTGATAGACTGGTCAGGTTTGAGGTAAAGATGAAAGGAGCAAAGTAAAGAGAGATCCTTGATGAAAACCTGCTCCAGAGCCCTCAGGATCTCAGACTGGGGTTAAGGTTTACCTTCCAACAGGACAACGACCCTAAGCACACAGACAAGAAAACGCAGGAGTGGCTTCGTGACAAGTCTCTGAATGTCCTTGAATGGCCCAGCCAGGACCAAGACTTGAACCTGATGGAACATCTCTGGGAGACCTGAAAATAGCTATGCAGCAACGCTCGTCATCCAACCTGACAACGCTTGGGAGGATATGTAGAGAAGAGTGGGAGAAACTCCCCAAATACAGGTGTGACAAGGTTGTAGCGTCGTACCAAGAAGACTCAAGGCTGTAATCGCTGCAAAAGGTGCTTCTACAAAGTACTGAGTACAAGGTCTGAATACTTTTACATTTTTTATACATCTGCAAAAATGTCTGAAAACCTGTTTTTGCTTTGTCATTATGGGGTATTGTGTGTAGATTGATGAGGGGGAAAAACTATTTAATCCATTTTTAGAATGGAATAAAAGTCAAGGGGTCTGAATAGTTTCCGAATGTAGATTAAGCCTAGTCATGGACTAAGCTCTTTCTGTCACGTCTACTCCTGTGTTCGCCGTCGCTGGTATACATAACACCGGTCCTGGGATCCATTATTACGCACACCTGGCATCAATCATTTTATTTTATTTATTTTTATTTATTTTATTTCACCTTTATTTAACCAGGTAGGCTAGTTGAGAACAAGTTCTCATTTGCAACTGCGACCTGGCCAAGATAAAGCATAGCAGTGTGAACAGACAACACAGAGTTACACATGGAGTAAACAATTAACAAGTCAATAACACAGTAGAAAAAAAGGGGAGTCTATATACATTGTGTGCAAAAGGCATGAGGAGGTAGGCGAATAATTACAATTTTGTAGATTAATAACACTGGAGTGATAAATGATCACATGTACAGGTAGAGATATTGGTGTGCAAAAGAGCAGAAAAGTAAATAAATAAAAACAGTATGGGGATGAGGTACGTAAAAATGGGTGGGCTATTTACCGATAGACTATGTACAGCTGCAGCGATCAGTTAACTGCTCAGATAGCAGATGTTTGAAGTTGGTGAGGGAGATAAAAGTCTCCAACTTCAGCGATTTTTGCAATTCGTTCCAGTCACAGGCAGCAGAGAACTGGAACGAAAGGCGGCCAAATGAGGTGTTGGCTTTAGGGATGATCAGTGAGATACACCTGCTGGAGCGCGTGCTACGGATGGGTGTTGCCATCGTGACCAGTGAACTGAGATAAGGCGGAGCTTTACCTAGCATGGACTTGTAGATGACCTGGAGCCAGTGGGTCTGGCGACAAATATGTAGCGAGGGCCAGCCGACTAGAGCATACAAGTCGGAGTGGTGGGTGGTATAAGGTGCTTTAGTGACAAAACGGATGGCACTGTGATAAGCTGCATCCAGTTTGCTGAGTAGAGTGTTGGAAGCAATTTTGTAGATGACATCGCCGAAGTCGAGGATCGGTAGGATAGTCAGTTTTACTAGGGTAAGTTTGGCGGTGTGAGTGAAGGAGGCTTTGTTGCGGAATAGAAAGCCGACTCTTGATTTGATTTTCGATTGGAGATGTTTGATATGAGTCTGGAAGGAGAGTTTACAGTCTAGCCAGATACCTAGGTACTTATAGATGTCCACATATTCAAGGTCGGAACCATCCAGGGTGGTGATGCTAGTCAGGCGTGCGGGTGCAGGCAGCGAACGGTTGAAAAGCATGCATTTGGTTTTACTAGCGTTTAAGAGCAGTTGGAGGCCACGGAAGCGCACCTGTACGTCTATCATGAGGCACACAAGTACCTCTCCTATACCTGGCACTCCCTTAGGTTCCTTCCCCAGTCTGTATTGTTCCTGTGTTCATGCGTAGATGCTGCTGTTATGTTGTTTCGTTCCATGTTTGTTGTTTTATTAAACGTTTCACCTGCACCTGCTTCTCAACTCACAGTGTCTTCGTTACACATTCAATGTAAAAACTCTACTGAGAATGTTTTGAATCGTGATCTTGGCTTAATCTGAGTCTTGGATATATTGCATCACTGAGCAATAACTCGTTGTAATGTAGGCCAACAAATTAGTGCACACCATAAATCTTTAGATTGCCTACAGTACATGGCTGAATACGGATGGAAACGTTCAACAGGAAGTGATGCATGTCTTTCCCCTAACCAATCAAGTCATTCTTAGATTTTAAACATCCCACAATTCTTTTCATTTTGTCAGTCAGTCATTCATAGTAACAAAGAAAAACAGTTGTTAAAGCTACAGTTAGTCCATATCAGGATGATCAGAATCTGCCTTCTTTGGGGACTTCTCTCTCAAGTGTGTAAGTGCATGTCCTAATCTCACATAGTATTTTACTGAACAGTAAAATTGAAAATCGAAAAGAATAAGACTCTCATATTGGAAAGTCATATCTGAAGGTAATGAAATATATTCAGTTTGGACAGCAATGTGACCGATATATCTTCAGACATTTTAAATTGCAGTAGTTTGATGTCTTAACTAAGAAAAAACACTGTTACTCAAAGGTTGAACAATGTCCATTTTCATTTCAATTTGACATCTGATTACATTCACATTTTGGCAGACCTGATTCAGACTGAAGATGCTCCTCAACCAATACCAGTGACTACTCGTCTATTTGGAGACAATATATCTTTGCCATGTCCTAAAGCAGAATCTCAACAATTCCTGTACTGGTACAGACAAACTGTTGGCCAACTGCCCCATCTTGTCGCATCTGTATCCTATGCATCAGAACCTGTACTTAATGGAGAGTTTAAGAACCCACGTTTCAAAGTGGAGGAATCTGAATATGTGTATAATCTCATTATCAGAAATATCAGCACATTAGATGAGGCAACATACTTTTGTGGAATGGGGACAATATATGGGATGAACTATGGACATGCAACATTTTTGGCTGTGAAGGGTAATTTAATTTAAATTGTGCATTTCAATATTCACCAAGTGTTTTTGTGTATTGTTATACATACAGTAGATGTACACTGCTTTATACTGTTGATGTTCAGAAAAGTATAAACAATCTTGCTGCAGTATGCATAGAAAGTGGATATTCATGGATGCATGTCATAATGGTTAAATGTAAAAACAACTTGTCATTTTTGGAGACAGGTTTTTGAAATGACATCGTTATGGTATAGCTAGCAAAAGAGTGTAGAAACGGTAGCTAACTCACTTTTACTGTAAACAACTCTTAAGATGCCTAGCTAAGCATCTTGGCTGACTGTGGGGTGAATACATTTGAATAATTACTGACAAATAGAAACTGCACCTCTCTTTACTAGCATGCAAAACGCTGTTTCCAAAACTGCCATGTGCCTAAAGGAATGTTTGCTATTTAAAACTCTATGACCTCTCCACTTTACAAGCATATGAATAATTATGTTCTCAATACAATGACACAATATAGGACACAATCACCCTACAGTGGTGCAGCAACTAGTTTCTGATCCAGTCCATCCAGGAGACTCTGTGATTCTACAGTGTACAGTACTCTCTCAGACCTGTACAGGAGAACACAGTGTGTACTGGTTCAGAGCTGGATCAGGAGAATCCCATCCAGGAGTCATTTACACCCCTGGGAACATGAGTGATGCGTGTAAGAAGAACCCCGAGACTCCCTCTCCTACACAGAGCTGTGTCTACAGCCTCTCCAAGAACAACCTCAGTCTCTCTGATGCTGGGACTTACTACTGTGCTGTGGCCACATGTGGGGAGATCCTGTTTGGCAACGGAACAAACCTAAATATTGGTAAGTAATGAATATTATGTGTTATAATGTTGAAAATACAGAAGAAAGTTTAGTCATATTAAAAGTGGTGCATGTACATTGAGTGTACAAAACATTAAGAACATCTTCCTAATATTGAGTTGCACCCACTTCCCACAGTTGTGTCATTTTGGTTGGATGTCCTTTGGGTGGTGGACCATTTTTGATCCACACGTGAAACTGTTGAGCGTGAAAAACCCAGCAGCATTGCAGTTCTTGACACACTCAAACCGGTGCGCCTGGCACCTACTACCATAACCCGTTCAAAGGCACTTAAATATTTTGCCTTGCCCATTCACCCTCTGAATGGCACACGTACTGTACACAATCCAATTGTCTCAAGGCTTAAAAATCCTTCGGTAACCTATCTCCTCCCCTTCATATACACCGATTGAAGTGGATTTAACAAGTGACATCAATAAGGGATCATACCTTTCACCTGGATTCACCTGGTCAGTCTGTCAAGGAAAGAACATCTTCTCATAATGTTTTATACAGTCAGTGTACAGCACAGTGGTTGAGGTCAATGTGCCTTTTGCTATAACAATATTCTCATCATTGACCAGAAATGAATGTTCAGCTGTAAATTCTTAGATGCTGTAAACAAAATACAACCTGCTAATAACTTATTTAAAGAAATACAAAATTAATATTTTGGCAAATCTCTCCTTCAAAATGTGGCTACAATCAATCCACATCTTTCATTTGATAATAATACCAATTTTATGGAATGTGTATAGTGCTTTTCATTACAAAATTCATCTCAAAGCGTTAAAAAGCGAAATAAAATGACAAACACAACAAATATAAATTGAGACGATGGAGATAGAATGTCCTTAGGTAGATTAGGATGACGGAGATGGAGATTGAATTTCCGTTGTCACATTTGAATGATGGAGATGGAGATTGAATGTCCTTAGGCAGATTAGGATGTTGGAGATTGAACGTCCTTAGGCAGATTAGGATGATGCAGTTGGAGGTTGAATGTCCTCAGTCATACTAGGAAAAGGGTGTTGAGGAAGTTAGGGCTGGAAAGGCAGGATAGAGACAAAAGACAGAGCCCCTCATCAGAACATCACACATACTTCTCCTGCATTCAGTTCCTCCATGGAAGCCGCTCCTTTCTGTAGGTATAGGGCGTCCATTACCAAAAATGTGCCACTGTTGCTGAAAGTGCAGGGAAAGTCACCAGAAATCAACAGTTGTTAGGAACAGACACTGATCCTCCTCTGCCATCTTCAGAAACATTTTTATTTTAATATAAGGGTGGTATCTATATATATCTTACTATTTTTTTAGTCATATAAATGGTGTTATATATTTCTTACTATTTTACATTAATGTAATGGTGGTATGTATTTCTATTATTATTTTATCTTACTATATGGTTGGTATATATGCCTCTATCTATATTATTTGAATATAAGGGTGAAATAGATCTCTCATACTATTTTATTTTAAAATAAGGGTGGTATATATTTATTTTGCTATTTTGTTTTAACATAAGGGTGAAATGTATCTCTCCTACTATTTTATTTTAATTTAACGGTGGCATATTTCTCTTTTAATATTATATTTTAATATAAGGGTGGTATATATATATATTTATATATATATCTTACTGTTTTATTTTCATATAAGGGCGGTATTTTTCTCTTACTATTTTATTATAATTCAAGGGTAGTTATATCTCTCTTCCTATTTGATATTAATATAACGGTGGTATACATGTATATCGACTCTCATTATTACGTTTTTTATTCCTTTTAGAAAGATCACTGGATCATGTAGTCATTGGACTGGGAGTGACATCAGTTTTCTGTGTGATTGTGATCATTATACTCGTCTTCAGCAGAAATACAAAGCCAATTTCTGAACATTATAAAGGTGAGTCCTCTGGTATTACAAACTGTAGTTGAACACCTAATACATTTTACGGTTAATGCACAATACTTGTCATCAAGTATAATACCTCTGTCTTTACCTTTTGTCATGTTGATGCTTGTTTTTATTCATGTTAACAGTGAGTGTTGCTCAGCATATTAGACATGACAACTCAACCACTGAATATGATCAGGTAATAAATACAAGTGTTATAATATTGGCCTGTTGGTAGATAATTTGTGATATGATACTAGATACTCCAATTTTCTGACTATTATTATGACTACAGTTTTTAAACCAACAACATTATTTACAGGATCAAGACCCAGATACCCTGAATTATGCTGCATTGCATTTCTCCGAGAGGAAAACTAAAAGAGGAAGAAAGAAGAGAGAGACACCACAGGAGAGTGTGTACTCTGATGTCAGGTACTCAGACTGGGACTGACCTTTGTTCATGTGCAGAGGAATGGATGTAGTTTGGTCAATAAACTTTTCTTAATATATAATGTATTTAAACATTCATGATATTTTACCCTTAATGATACAGTGACATTTTCTGTCAAGCAAGACAGTGGCAGAATTTTCCCTATACCCATCATGAGGTTATTACAACTTAGCCTATGAATGAAAGTTGACAAAATAGGTGCACACAAGTCCAGATGAAGATTTGAGGTGATAGACACTGACACATGAACAGAAAGGGACACATTCAATAACGCCTTGCACACTTTTGCCTGCATCTAGCTGATCTAGTGTGTCATCATTAGTCCAACAGTTACAAACTGGAAAAATTCAGGTATATTTATTACCTGAATTTATTATAGTTTTGTTCCGTTTGCTTCCGTTGAAGATTTGTTTTAACAGAATCTGAGGAATGAATACACCACTGTTCACACTCAAACAGCTCACTTTCACTTTGCACTCAGCATAAAGGAGATGGATTGGGTTAAGTGTCCTGTCCAGGAGGTGTACTTGTACATCAAGCTGCATTCCGCTATAGAATCAGGAGATAGTCTCCTGCCGCTATGAGGCATTCTGTCTCGAACAAGGATTAATTACTTTCCTAATGTTATATTGTAAAGTTTGATCAGCCCCCATTTGAAGTCATTTTTCTATTTGCAATAATGTATAATTGTATTATGGTTCTATATTTATTGTTTTCATAATTTTTGCTAAATGTATGATTGTTGTGGTATTTACTGTAACCCATTAAACAAACATTGGAGGTATTATATTATTATATAATATTATTGTATATAATGTAGGTTAATTACGTTCTACAGTATTTATTGAGTTCACACAGCTTACTGTAATTATAGCTATAATGTACCAGCATGTACCAGTAGTGCTGTGTCGAATTGTTAAACCAATATATAATTAAACATTGTCTGATGTATCGTATTATTTAAAATTGAGCTTCAATAATGGTACAAAGGGTGACTGTCCTCAAAGGTGTAAACTTTGAAATTGACAACAAATAAAACATACTGCACATGTATTAATACTTGATTCTGAAATAATCAAATAAACAAAACAGTACAAGCCAGATACTGCATACAAACAAATCAACCCTCATAACATAAAGCAAAATTGTTTTACCATTATTAAAAGCTACATTTTAAAATAATATGATTAATCAGACAATATTTAATGATACATTGGTTTAATGATTCTACACAGTGCTACTGGTACATTGTTTAAAAAACATAATTGTCCAACTGTTCATAGCCTCCAAACATGATGTATTGGATAAATATAATTACATTAATTAATTGATTAAAATTAAATCACTAACCCATCAGAGGGGCTGAGGATGTTCTTGGAGAGGGTGTAGACACAGCTCTGTGTAGGAGAGGGAGTCTCAGGGCTCTTCTCACACTTATCACTCCAGTTCCCAGAGGTGTAAATGACTCCTGGGTGGGATTCTCCTGATCCGCCTCTGAACCAGTACACACTGTGTTCTCCTGTTACGGTCTCAGAGAGTACTGTACACTGTAGAGTTACAGAGTCTCCTGGATAGACTGGGTAAGACACTAGCTGCTGCTCCAGAGTTATCTTGGTAAACCTCTTTCCACTGGAACCTAAATTGTTTATTTTGTTGGATGAAGGATATTCTCAAGTTTAAATGAAGCAGGATCTGTGGCACATCTTTGAGACAGTGTGCATTAAGAACAATGTACCAAGTTGATCTTTATCATATCCACTGAGGACTATACTGTACACTGAAAATAATATACTGATGAACAATAACATGTACAATTCAAAATAAATTACCATTTGCAGCCAAAAAGGTTCCATTTCTACAATCTGTTTGATACTTTGTTCCCACTGCACTGTAGGTTGCCTCATCTGATGTGTTGATTTTGCTGATAACAAGATGAGATACAGTTGAAGTCAGGAGTTTACATACACTTAGGTTGGAGTCATTAAAAGTAGTTTATTAACCACTCCACAAATGTCTTGTTAACAAACTATAGTTTTGGCATGTCGGTTAGGACATCTACCTTCTCCATGACACAAGTAATTTTTCCAACAAATGTTTACAGACAGATTATTTCACTTATAATTCACTGTATCACAATTCCAGTGGGTCAGAAGTGTACATACACTAAGTTGACTGTGCATTTAAACAGCTTGGAAAATTCCAGAAAATTATGTCATGGCTTTAGAAGCTTCTGATAGGCTAATTGACATAATTTGAGTCAATTGGAGGTGTACCTGTAGATATATTTCAAGACCTACCTTAAAACTCAGTTCCTCTTTGCTTGACATCATGGGAAAATCAAAAGAAATCAGCCAAGACCTCAGAAAAAAAATTGTAGACATACACAAGTCTGGTTTCCTTCTTGGGAGAAGTATCTATATCCACAGTAAAACAAGTCCTATATCGACATAACCTGAAAGGCCGCTCATCAAGGAAGAAGCCGCTGCTCAAAAACGGCCATAAAAAAAGCCAGACTACGGTTTGCAACTGCACATGAGGAAATAGATCATACTTTTTGGAGAAATTTCGTCTGGTCTGATGAAACAAAAAAAGAACTGTTTGGCCACAATGACCATTGTTATGTTCAGAGGATAAAGGGAGAGGTTTACAAGCCGAAGAACACCATCCCAACCATGAAGCACGGGGGTGGCCGCATCATGTTGTGAGGGTGCTTTGCTGCAGGAGGGACTGGTGCAAGTCAGAAAATAGATGGCATCATGAGGTTGGGAAATGATGTGGATATATTGAAGCAACATCTCAAGATATCTGTCAGGAAGTTAAAGCTTGGTCACAAATGGGTCTTCCAAATGGAATATGACCCTAAGCATACTACCAAAGTTGTGGCAAAATGGCTTAAGGACATCAAAGTCAAGGTATTGGAGTTGCCATCACAAAGCCCTGACCTCAATCCCTTAGAAAATGTGTGGGCAGAACTGAAAAGGCGTGTGTGAGCAAGGAGGCCTAGAAACCTGACTTAGTTACACCAGGAATGGGCCAAAATTCACCCAACTTATTGTGGGAAGCTTGTGGAAGACTACATGAAGCGTTTGACTCAAGTTAAACAATTTTAAGACAATGCTAGCAAATACTAATTGATTGTATTTAAACTTCTGACCCACTGGGAATGTGATGAAAGAAATGAAAGCTGAAATAAATAATTCTCTCTACTATTATTTTGACATTTCACATTCTTAAAATATAGTGGTGATCCTAACTGACCTAAAACAGGGAATTTTTACTTGGATTAAATGTCAGGAATTGTGAAAAACAGATTTTAAATATATTTGGCTAAGGTGTATGTAATCTTCCGACTTCAACTGTATAAAGATCCAGTCCATTTAAAAAAATTGAGGCATCTTACACTTCAGTGTTTTGATGCAAAAATTCCAACTAAATACTTGGCGCATAGAATTAAAAAGGTATTTTCAGATATTATTAATCCTAATCAGACAGGTACTTTAGCTGGACGATACATTGGAGATCATATAAGACAAGTACTGGAAACAATAGAATACTATGAGATATTGGGGATACCAGGCCTGGTTTTCATATCTGATTTTGAAGGCTTTTGAAAAAGTGTGACTGGAGTTCATATAGAAATGCCTAGAATATTTCAATTTTGGAGAATCTCTTATAAAATGAGTTAAAGTTATGTATCGTAACCCTAGGTTTAAAATATTAAATAATGGCTACATCTCAGAAAGCTTTAAACTGTCAAGAGGAGTAAAACAAGCTTGTCCTATATCGGCATAACTATTTATTATTGCCATCGAAATGTTAGTTGTTAAAATTAGATCCAACAACTATATTAAGGGATTAGAAATCCGTGGCTTAAAATCAAAGGTTTCATTGTACGCTGATGATTCATGTTTTCTTTTAAAACCACAATCCCTCCTCCAATATTCTAGCTGATCCACCCCTTAAAAGAAAAATAAGAAAAAGTAAAAAAAAAAAAAAATATATATATATATATATATATAAATAAACATGCTAAATTGCTGACATGTCTAGTGAGTTTTTAGGCCATGGAAGAAGTGGGACATTTTCAGTTTGCAGGAATTGTGTACAGATCCTTGCGACATGGGGCCATGATTTATTATGCTGAAACATGAGGTGATGGCAGCGGATGAATGGCACGACAATGGGCATCAGGATCTCCTCACGGTATCTCTGTGCATTCAAATTTCCATCAATGAAATTCAATTGTGTTCGTTGTCTGTAGCTTATGCCTGCCCATACCATAACTTCATCGCCACCATGGGGCACTCTTTCCACACTCTTTCTGCCATTTGCCCAGTACTGTTGAAACCGGGATTCATCGTGAAGAGCACACTTCTCAAGCATGCCAGTGGCCATCGAAGTTGATGCCGAACTGCAGTCAGGTCAAGACCCTGGTGAGGAAGATGAGCATGCAGATGAGCTTCCCTGAGAAGGTTTCTGACAGAGAAATTTGTGCACAGAATTTCAGAGAAATAAGCTTTTTGTGCATGTGGAACATTTCTGGGATCTTTTATTTCAGCTCATGAAACATGGGACCAACATGTGTTGTGTTAATATTGTTGTTCAGTATAATTAGTAAGGAACTCCCCTCACCTGGTTGTCTTAATTTAAAGTAAAATCTCAAAACCCGCTGACACTCGGCCCACCGTGGAATGAGTTTGACACCCATGGACTTACATGATAAGATCATTTTGGATATTTTTGGCAGTCAAGCGTTGATCCTCATGTCACCAGAATAAGGATGTCAATATTTATTGGAAAGTAGCATCGAGCTCATCACCTTAACTTATTTCATCTATAGCCTAATAAACTGCATGAGTCGTAGTTTGGTCGTAGTGGAAGGAGGACCACACAACATATCATCACGTGTCTTCAAGTTTACTACAATATATATGATGGTTATTATATCAACATTTACGCATTAAGGCATATCCATCACCATTTCTCGCATAATACATTTTACCGACTCAAAAATATCCCACCATGTCAAACGAACACATGATCTGTTGGCATTTATAAAATTGGACCGAAACTTCCTGTTTCCATCATAATGTAGCTGTCATGATTTTTTTTATACGGTATGACTTTACTCATTAAAACTGTCGATGGATACATGGTTACACTTTCTTTTCCACTTTTTTTCTACATCTCTCATTTTCTGTATCCCTCATCTCTCTCTCTCTTTTTCAGCCTCTCTCGCTTTTCACTCTGAAGGTGAGGGCGAGAAGGACAGTGGAACGGGTGGTGGAGGTGAGAGGTACAGTCATGAATGGCCCTACTCCCCTCCCCACATAAGCCCTCAACCCCCATCAAGCCACCCTCGGGTCTGAGACCAAACCGGATCGAAGTGGAACAAGGAACGGTTCAGCTCAGCAGTCAGCCTGCCAGCCATCTTCTCTCTGGCAGTTTTGTTTTGGTTATCAGTTATGGTCACTGTCATTCCAATGTGGAGATAGCCAATTACTGCAGCCTGAAGATCAGGGTCATGCTCATTATGGCAAATGTTTTAAAGGTTGACTTTGGGATAAATTGAATATTTGGCTACAGAAGTACAATTTCTTATCAATTTCTACAGCTTTCATCCAAAAACTATCGTGTGAAATGACATCAACACATACTAGAGGAGTTACTGGCAAGCTAAAGTGGCTAGCTTAGCTAATGAACTAGCTACGTTGGTCAAGGTGCGCATGACCAGAATGACACATCAACGAACCACAAAAGGCACACCCCATTTCTGTTTGAAAATTGTGAAAGGGGAGGAGTTTTTTCATTTTCGTGCCCAAATTTGACCTTTAAAACATTTTGAAATGGAGAACAAAAGCATTTGTTACTGGATACGTCCAGGTATTCGTGTTGAACATGAACCAGCTGAGGTTGGTTGTGGGTTGAGCAAAGATGTAGTGTTCCTATTTGATCATCATCACAATGACAGTGGATGTGTTTGGTTATTCCAGAAGAGAAAGAGAGAAATGTCATCCTATATGTGGTTGAAATCAGAAATAAATACAAGCATAAGAGAAGTCACATTTTCTATGATTAGCTATCCCATATCAAAGTCCTTGCATATTGTTCAATCACAATCAACCCAGCAGGACCACCAACCCCTCAGATCCCAAAAGTCATGCCCACAAGTCCTGAACTTTTGTTTTATATAACATCATAAACATAATTTAATCTCAATTTAATAAAAAAATAAATTTCATGTCAGTGCCATTGCAGCGTCCCAACTGATGACTACATATTTTACTTAATGTTCAATGTTAAAACTTATACACATTTTTTAGTCAGATATGGATGGTATAACAGAACTTGTAGGGAATGAAAAGGTCAACAGTAAGGCCAGGGTCTTACTATGAATGTATTTGGAGCAGACCACCATTTTGTGGAGCCTGCCTTGACATGTGATTGCTCATTTATGGATGCCTTCAATGTATTTGTATTTTTTTGTATTATTTAATTGTATTTATTGATATAAGTGTTGTTTTATGTCGATGCAGGAATTGATTGGAAGTGTTAGGGGCAGTATTTCCCCCAAATCCTGGTCCTGGAGGTCCCCTATGTCTGCTGGTTTCTATGGAATGTGCATCTCAGATGACAACCTCCTTGTAACATTGTAAAGTATATGTCCATTTAATTTTTCATCGGTCGACCAGGGTTCCTTCAAACCAGACAAACTGATGCGTAAAAAACACTGAAAGAGAGTGAATGTTTTTGTCAGAAAGCTTACGATGACATGTCCTTGAAACAATTGAAAAAGTAGAATAGCATTTTAACTGAATCATTTCTCTTTACCACACCACTATATTGGACATGCTTTTCATGTATCTTTGTTTGAAGGCGAGATATTATCCAGGGATATTAACCAGGGATATTAACCAGGGATATTAACCAGGGATATTATCCAGGGATATTAACCAGGGATATTAACCAGAGATATTATCCAGGGATATTAACCAGGGATATTAACCAGGGATATTATCCAGGGATATTAACCAGATATTATCCAGGGATATTAACCAGGGATATTAACCAGGGATATTAACCAGGGATATTATCCAGGGATATTAACCAGGGATATTAACCAGAGATATTATCCAGGGATATTAACCAGGGATATTAACCAGAGATATTATCCAGGGGTATTTGAGAACCACTGGACCAGCCTTTGACATCTCCCGTGGAGAGATTGTTCCTGGGACTCTTGATAGTTTGGGAGCAGCATGTGTGTGTAGGTTGTATCGTTTGAGTAAGGCTTAGTAAAAAAAAAAGGAATGGAATGGGGTGTTGATAGGAGTGGTTTCAAAATGTTGCTTTTACAGTCCTTAAAGTTGTGTATTTACTTTTCTGAAAAGAAACAAAATCCCAATTCTAAATACATTTTAAAAAATTGACAGCTTGGTTAAATTAGCTCTGAATAGAGCAATACAAAGCACACTTTACTATTGTAAGACATAACAGAGTGGTGTAACATGAACACAGTCACAGTTCTGTCAATGACATTGCAATTGATACAGCATCAGGAAGGAACATTTTAAATGACGGTACTCTGGTAGTCTTTCACCAGATGGCGGTGTTTCACTAGTTTAGGACATAATTATTTTACCAGTCTCACAGTCTGACCATAGGTCAATGTGGTGTTAAATACAATTATGAACCATGTCAATGTTTTCTCTCAGGTGTAATCTCTTCATACTGCTAAAATGCTGTAGTCTATTGGTCAAAGTTAATGCTACTAATTGAATTGATTTTGTTAGCCTTCGCTGTTGTATCTCATTAAACAATTAAATCATCAAATATGCCTTTACTAACATGAGATAATGTTTCATTCTGTTTTAGCTAGCAGCTGGAAAAGTAGTGAGAGACTTGACCCCTCAAAATTCAAATAAAATACAACTTGAAAAGAAAGGTACAAGTGAATCCAGTTAACCATATTTTTCATGCATATTGCACTTTGTGCATGCAACTCAAATTACTATTTTGGCCTATAATGTGCTCATTATTGTCAAAACTAGTGGTGGAGTGGACTAGCAGAGAAAATTGATCAATGAATAATGAATGAATAAAAACACATATGAATTGATCAATGAATAATGAATGAATAAAAACACATACTTGATTCTAAGGGTGCTTTCACAAATGCCTGAAACTCACTCCTTAGCCAATACCTTGTAGTCAAACATATCCAATTGTTTGAGGTTAACTGCAAGCGTATTGAGGTATATTGAAGTTCTTATTCCCAATAGGGAGAAGTACATGGTGAAAAGGGTGAGGTGTCACATTCAGGGGAATAAGACCAATAGGTTCCATCTGTGTTTGGCTTGAATAAGGAGGTAGAGCTTCCAGAATGAGAGGGCTATGACTTTTTCCACTGTGTCTTTAGCCATCCGCAATGAAACCAACAAACACAAAAAATGTCCAGAGACAAACAATGCAGTGTGTGAAAAATATCATGGAGACCATCACATTCTCACATGAGTTTGAGTCCAGCTAACAAACAACAATTATGTGCCATTTTATATCATTCGCTGGATTTATATTTTATTGAGCACACCACATGATGTTGACTTTCTGTACAGCACTTTGTGAAGGGCTTTATAAATACAATACATTGATTGATTGATTGACTGTACTTGCGTGTTTGTATGAGGCATAACACAACTTCATGTCATTCAGATATTCTGTAGAGTAGCAGCAATACTTTTGGAACCTATTGGGGAATTTATTGGGGCTCAACAAAGACATTCAGGTTCACCCACTGGGTCAGTTTAACGAGTACTTTTGATTTACATTTGGTTGAGTTGTCAACTAACCGTGAATTCAACTTGAAATCAACAACAAATGTCACCATGTCATTGGATTTAGGTATATTAGCATAAACTATGAGAGTCTTGATTTCAGAAAATAACGTTCTGAATGTGATCATCATCATTTTCATCACTATCATCATCGTCATTATTATCACCGTTAGTATCATCAACATCATCATCATCATCAATATCATCATCATTATCACCACCATTATTATCATCGTCATTATTATCAACATCAGTATTATCACCATTATCATCATCATCATCATCAATATCATCATCCTTGTCATCACCATCATCATTATCCTCATCATTATTGTCTTCATCATTATCATCACCATTATTATCATCATCATTATCATCACCATTATTATGATCATCATCATCATCATTATTATTATCATCATCAAAATCATCAGTATCATCAATATCATCATGATCCTCATCATCATCAATATCATCATGATCATCTAAAAAGCCTTTGCTCTGTGCTTCAATATTTTCAACATGAGGATGAACCATAATCCAGAATAATTGAAGACATCAAATATAAAAAAAATCCAATTTGTTATAAGACTATCCAATAATAATTGAAGAGATGGTGTTAAAAATTGGGGCTATGCTCAAGTCACTCATTTTATATATAGACTGTGGGCTAATTTGAATGGGTCTAACTTCATCTGCCAGTGTGATTTTAGCCCATTTAAAAACAGATGTCTCAAATGTCACCCTTTTCCATATATAGTGCTCTATTTTTGACCTAAGCCCTATGGCCCTTGTCAAATGTAGTGCACCGCATACAGTAGGGAATAGGGTGCAATTTTGGACAAGGCTTGTCTGGCACTTTGGAAAGAGTTTTGTTGTACAGGGAGCCTGTCTCTACATCCGGTAAGTCATAGAAACAGCACTGTCTGAAAATAGGTCACATCAACGTGGTGAGTCTCAGAGAGTTACTGATTAACCCAATCACACTCCCTCAGCAGACATGTCATCCTGGCCAAGCAGCTGAAGCTAAGTGGGGCTTTTCAGTGTTCAGTGTTTCTGTAACAGCCTCCCTGTGTAAATGTTCCATACTTTGGGCAAGCACACTGCAGATATCAGTTGAAAAGCACATCTTGAGTGTAAGACATGTCATTCCAATGTCATATACATCAACGAACAGGTATGTATAGGAAACTCATGACCAGTTTTTCATATGTTGCATTGAACACTGCAACATGTTTTAGATGGACTCCTAGAGGACTTTTACTAACTGTCAGTAAAGTATGCCTTCAAGTAAAAACATTAGACTTACATTAGATCACGGCTTGTTGAGGGTAAATGTTAGACATGTACTAAGTGAGAACAAGGCTCACTCCAAACTTTATTCAATGTCTGTGAAGCTGGCCCTACAACTCTCAAGTTAACAGGTTTGCTAAAATTAGCTTGTTTGTCAAAGTCTCTCACAGCCATAACATAGCTGTGCATCTTGTGGCTACACACACAGGCAGCAAAGACAGGTCTGTAGTGAGTAAACAGCTCAGAGGTCTGTCCAAAGTGCAGAGATGGCCCACCACAACCTACACCTACGAGCTAAACCACTGTGAACCGGCTCACCACTTGACAAGCGTGGGCGTGCAAAACATGCCAGCAACACTGCTGCAAAACAAAAGAGCAAAAGTATATTGTAATGGCCAGCAAGGTTTGACTCATATTGACTGGTCCTCATGACTGTTGATGAACACATGCATGCATGCACAAACACACATATGTAGGTATACACACATTCGTACAAATGCAAACATAATTTTATTTAGATAAATAACAAAGGAAATGTTACAAAGCCCTACAGATCATTACAGATGCTTGGTCATACAGTCCACATGAGTCATGTTCATGTTCTCTTCTGTACAGGGTTGGTGAGTAACTGATTACATGTAATCTGGTTATAAAAATGGGTAACTATAATCAGTGACGTTACCTTAAAAAATATTGTAATCAGATTACAGATACTTTTATAGAACAAGATGATTACTTGTTGGATTAATGAAAAATTCTGAAAG
Organism: Oncorhynchus tshawytscha; assembly: GCF_018296145.1. Classification (NCBI taxonomy): domain Eukaryota; kingdom Metazoa; phylum Chordata; class Actinopteri; order Salmoniformes; family Salmonidae; genus Oncorhynchus; species Oncorhynchus tshawytscha. The sequence continues at coordinate 25,454,624 of NC_056449.1, forward strand.
GATGTTTGCGAGAGAAAAAATTACTTAAACCTTTCTGTTTTCTCAATGACGTTCAATTCAGCTTTGATTTTTTTTTACATTTATTCCAGCTGAGCGAGTCTGAACGCAGGTAAGAGACCAATATGATGACACACTAAATACCTTTGAGGATCCTTTTGTTTTCTTCTAATGCCTCTTAATAAAGGGAAAGTGATCCAAAAGTAACGGAAAGTAATCAGATTATTACTGAGATTAGAAATGTAATTAATACAATATTTCATCCGTTTTCTTCCTCAAATGAAGGGGCTGATGAAGCAATATTTGCAAGAGGGAGGGAATCTGATTTCATTGGTCCTCAACTCGCAGCTCAGTCATTTCATTTAGAGTAAGTGGAGTTCACCGTGAGTTAGACTGACCCCGAGCAAGTTAGTTCTGAAGGATTCGTTGCGTTAGAAATTTACCTGGATAAAAGGTGAGCAATTTCATTTCACTGGCTATCATGAGATGAACTCAGAGTTGACCAAAGTTACCTCGCTAACTCCTCAAACCTGCTTTGTAGGATACCCCTCAGTGATGGTGTGACCCCTTTGTAATTCTTTGAACTGCATATTTACACTTTAAACAAAACTTACAACCTTGTAACATGCTTGACACGCACACACGCTTACACACAAACACACAGGTCTACACACCAACAGCAAACATACAGGGACACACACATGCATGATCAGTCTCACTGATACCAATGTGTACCTACTTCTACAAATATGGGTACACACACAGAAAGCTACTTATTTCCATCCTGCAAACTCCATCACCTACTCACACACAGTCTCACAAACAGCCTGAAACATGATAGTGACATGATTGTGAGATCTACTGCTCTCTACTGGGGAGGTCAAACAGGCCTGGGTAATAGATCTGCTGCTGTCTAGTGGGGAGGTCAAACAGGTCTGGTTAATAGATCTGCTGCTTTTAAACATTATCAAATGTTTTTTCAAATGTTTTTTTTATGCAAAGTTGACTTATTTATATCAGGGTTATGTTGGCACATTACCAAAATAACCTAAATAACTTTAATGAATGGATTGAATAACTTGCCACACTTGTCATCAGGTGACCAAGTGTTAGGGTTTTGGTTCAACAAAGCCTAAATCAGTTAAAGCTTAGTTAATTAAGGCTAATTTAGTTACTAAGGGGAGATATTTGATGTAAAATAATTTTTGAGAATTGGGTAATTTTTAAACATGGTCCCTTTTTGAGCTGAACACATTACATTTTCACACCTTGACTGGCTTTTCTGTGGGGTTCACACCTTTGCTTTGAAGTGGTAAGTCCCTCTGCAGGCTCAGAGTGGAGGGTTTGTCTTGTCAATGCACATGTGTCTGCCTGTTCTTTTAAATGAGACCTCAACTTCAGGTCAGTCATCCTGTGTGGGTCTTGCTCGGTGGATCCAGAGTGGAAAATTACAGGGTGATTATCGTCACACACGAAACTGGTCACAAACAAACAACAGCCCCTTACCTCTACAAATTAACATTGTCCTTATATGGTAAACTGAAGCTAGTGGTGATACAGTGGAGTCACTGAAGGTACTGACATGAGATGCTAAATAGGATAATCAGTTTAACACACTAGTCAGTATTTACTACTTAAAGGGTGCTACATACAGCATCAATATCAAATCAAACCTTTGAATTGTTTTAGTGTAGTGGTGATGTTGCCATAATCCTCATAGAAACTGTGACCAGTCAGCATGTATTGAAACCCCTAGTTAAACAGGGCACACGGTACCACCTAGTTATGTACAGGGCATAAGGTACCACCGGAGGTTGGTGGCAACTTAATTGGGGAGGACTGGCTCGTGGTAATGATTGGAGTAGAATGAGTGGAATTGTATCAAATACAATAAATGCCATTCTATTTACTCTGCTCCAGACATTATTATTAGCCATCCTCCCCTCAGCAGCCTCCTGTGGAAACAATGCATGTGATGTTGTCTTTGTTGCCTCAGATACGAACTCTTTAAACAATGTATCCACACTTGAATTGTATTTGACTCAATATTGTAGGCTACCTATGTTCATTACCAGATAAGTACAAAGCATATCTGAAGTACAGCAGAAGAGTTTAATAATAGATTGTAACAAACACCCACTCCATCATGTTGAGACTAATACTACTTGTTCTACTGAATACAACAAACCATTTTATGTTTTAGCTGTTCAAATGTTTAATGCTCATGCAAATTAGGTAATTATGTTGAGATGAAACCTGAGAACAATCTCTCTGTACGGCAGATGACTGACAAGTCTATTTTTTGCTACACTAGTTTGGAGCATAAGTGGTACCTCCCACTAATGGGCGGAGATAAAGGCTATGACAGCATTAACACATTGCTATCTTCATGTAGGTGTGAGTCAAGACTCTCTCACTCCGTTTGTGACTGACTATCGTTATGCATTCTTTTTATACTGTAACCCTTTTCCATTCCCCTACGCTGAAGGGAGGGGCTTGAGTTGAGGCTAGTTCGGGATTGAGACTCTGTGAAATAAAGTCGGGGCTTTAGTGTTTTGACCTACCAGTACTTTTTTTTATGATTATGAAATTGAGAAATAAATATATAAATACTTTGTTTTGATAAATATATCAATATATTCCCTTCTTTGGTCCTCTTTTAAACATATTGTGTTAATATACCAATTGTGTTTCATATTGGGTTAATACCAGTTGTGTTTCATATTGGGTTAATATCAGTTGTGTTTCATATTGGGTTAATACAAGTTTTGTTTCATTGTGGAAGTGTTCAGAGTTAGTTAACTAACACTCTCACCATTTCTATACATGCTGAACCATACTGTGCTGGCTCAGATACATTATTTTCAAATGATCCTTTGCAGCACAGTTCTAGAAACATTGGAGGATGCATAAACAGGCCAGCCCAGTACAGCCTTGTTTGTCTTGGCTCTATAGTGTGAAAAGGGAATGTGTTTGATACAGCATCAGTCTAATCTATGTATCTGGGAAGGCTCTTTTGATGTTGTCAACAGGATGCCTCAATAATGAAAGGGCTGTGCTTTTACACTGGTTGCTTTTCCTCCACATCTGTTTCACTCAAACAGCCACCCACACAGCCCTAGAGCACCGCCCCTTAGCTGTACAACCATTTACTTTCTCATCCAAACAGCAAGAATGAAAAAATAGCTTCAGCAGAAGACAATATGTTTGTCTTGTACCACGTGGTCTGAATCTCAGGGTACCTGTATCTAGTCTTAAATCATGAGTTTAACAAGAGTAGAGCACTTTCAGTACAAAGCTAAACGTGTGATGATGATGATTCATCATGTGATTCAAAACAAACCATCAAAAAACTTTAAGAAGTTTACTGAAACTGCACTTTCTTAATGTTACATTTTAGAATGTTTAAGCTAAGTTCAGTCCCAGTCTGAACACCTGACATCAGAGTACACACTCTCCTGTGGTGTCTCTCTCTTCTTTCTTCCTCTTTTAGTTTTCCTCTCAGAGAACTTCAATGCAGCATAATTCAACGTAACTCCATCTTGATCCTAAGGAGGAACAATAAATTACATAGAAATGCTTCTCAGTTACATGTTGATCATGTTACATTTTAAAGGTTATGTTCACAGAAATACAAACAGTAGGCCACGTATTGTTTGGAAAATATATAATTACTGGATCATTATTCATCACAGAGTAGTTTTCAAGGGTTATCATGAGCCATTGAGGAATTTCACCCTCAAATTGGAATTGAACCATTTCACAATGTTAATATACCTGTTCTCCTTTTAATCTGTCATGTCTTCCTCCCTGACAGGCACCTACTGCTTCGAGTGAAAACTCAAAATAAAATATTGAAATGAATTAAGCGTTGCTGTCTGATGACAACATCTTATCTCAAAAACAGAAACTTTTCAGGAAATGGTTAACATGACCACATTTCAATAAATGTTTAAAAAAAATGTTTTTACAAAATGGGGGGCAAAAGTGAAGATACAAGGTTTATCAGACAGGAAATAAAGACAAGATAAATGTCCATAGCAATTCAAAAATACTGTAACTTCAGGGCAGCAAAGGTTATCTAGGAAATTTTCAAAATTGTATTGCTTACCTTGACAATTTTCACAGACTTTTTTTAACTTCTGTTGCAGGCAAGGAAGATGATCCAAATCCCACACAACACAAACGCCATTGCCAAACCAACAACAACCACTACCAGAGACTTTTCTGAAACAAACATAAAAATGAATGTCATGAAGTATCTTTGACAATTTTTACCCAAGAAAATGTATAAATAGGTTGGCAGATTTAGGTTCATGTACTGGCACTAGAGAAAAACCATGTACTATAAAACATTGGGCCTACAGATGTAAGATCTGAATTTGACCACTCTTATGTTATCAACCCCTCCAAAAATGTCCATTAATTATAATCCACATAATGAATCACATTTTCCTGCTGTAGCAAACTGACTCAAATTTAGATCCTACATCTGTACACTTCAATTACACTGATTCTACCTGACTCATTGCATTTCGTGTCAGTGGCCAGGTCCAAATTTGTTCCATTGCCAAACAGGATCTCCCCACATGTGGCCACAGCACAGTAATAAGTCCCAGCAGCAGAGAGATTGAGGTTGTTCTTGGAGAGACTGTAGACACAGCTCTGTGTAGGAGAGGGAGTCTCAGGGCTCTTCTCACCCTCATCAGTCCTGTTCCCATGCATGTAAATGACTCCTGGATGGGATTCTCCTGATCTCGCTCTGAGCCAGTACACACTGTGCTCTTCTGTAGAGGTCTCAGAGAGTACTGTACACTGCAGAGTCACCTTTTCTCCTGGGTGGAATGGGTCAGACATTGGCCGTGCTAACACAGTCTTGAAATCAGACCTCTGGTGATTCTTACCTAAATGGTACTTTTATTGTTTCATGTAAATCAATCTGAAACAACACTTTCTAAAATGCACGTGAATGTATAAAAACACACAGATGTAACGTATACTACCTTTCCGGCTTCTAGGTCATCAGGCTGCTGATTATCACGCATACCTGTCACCATCGTCTTGCGCACCTCCGCCACATGACACTCACCTCCATCACCTCCTTGATTATCTTCCCTATATCTGTCACTCCCCTTGGTTCTTTCATCAGGTGTTATTGACTCTGTTTTCATGTCGGTGCAATGTTTGCATTTCATGTTCATTGGCAACTGCTTGGCATCCGACTGTAAGGCGCTACGGAAGATAATGCGTATGGCCCAGTATATCACTGGGGCCTAGCTCCCTGCCATCCAGGACCTCTATACCAGGCGCTGAAGGAGGAAGGCCCTGAAAATTGTCAAATACTCCAGCCACCCAAGTCATAGACTGTCCGCTCTGCTACAGCATGGCAAGCAGTACCAATGCACTAAGTCTTGAACCAACAGGACCCAAGCCGTAAGAGTGCTAAATAGTTCACCTAATAGCTACCCTGGCTATCTGTTTGATCCCATTTGCACTAACTTTGACTCATCACATACGCTGCTGCTACCTTTGATTATCTAGCTTGTTGCCTAGTCACTTTACCCATGCCTATATGTGCATACCTACCCCTGCACATCGACTCGGTACTCGGTACTGGTACCCTGTGTATATAGCCAAGTTATCATTACTCGTTGTGTATTTTTTCGTTGTGTTATTATCTTTCCATTATTTTTTACATTTTTCATATGTGGGAAGGGCCCATAAGTAAGCATTTCACTGTTAGTCAACATCTGTTGTTTACAAAGCATGTGAATATTTTTTATTTTTTTAAGTTTAAAATTACGATCCTACATCTTTATGCTTTCTCGGCAACCAGGGCAGTGCAGTAAAGCTCAGTTCAGCAGTGTGAACATAGTATATATGAAACTGCAGTGTGGTTATCTTGCATGAATTATAAGACGGAGTGTTGTCAAGTCCTTGAATGGAGATGGTACCATGTGGATATACAGTATGTACATGGGTGAAAAGGGTGCCCAGATTACTTCGTGGAAGCAGTATGGGCTATGGTGGTTTTCATGTGTCACACTCTGATCTGTTTCACCTCCACCAGGTGTCTCCCATCTTCCCCCATTATCCCCTGTGTATTTACACCTACAATATCTGTGTGTCTGTTGCCAGTTCGTCTTGTCTCATCAAGCTTATCAGTGTGCTTTTCCTTACTTCTGTTTTCTCCAGTCCCTGTTTTCTGGTCCTCCCAGTTCTGACCATTTCTGCCTTCCCTGACCCTGAGCCCGCCTGTCATACTATCCTGCCTGCCCTGACACCGAGACTGCCTGTTGTCCTTTACTGCCTGTTGTCCTTTTTCTCCCAGTGCTCCCTCATCTTCGAGCTGCAGCCATTGGATTGCTCAAAGATAGTGTATCTTATAACGCTGATGTCTGGGAGGGCTCGAGCCTGGGTGACAGCGGTTAGGAGCAACAGTCCATCGTTTGATACAGTCCGGAGGAGTTTGTGGCGGAAGTTAGGAAGGTATTAGATTCTCCTTTATCCGGGAGAGAGGCTACCCGGAAGCTACTACAACTGCATCAAAACTCCCATAGTGCGGCAAATTGGTGTAATACGCAGATTGAGCACCAGGAGATGTCTGTATTGCGGGACTTCAGGAGATGTCCATTAAAAAGACCAGGCTCATCAGTAGGTATGAGTACTCTGGTAAGCAGTACAGAGATTTTCTCAATGACTCTGGGGCCGATGAGAGCTTTATCGACGCGACTTTGGTGTCGGGAGCTCGGAATCCACTTAACCCCTCTCCATTCCTATGAACGTCAGAGCGCTGGATGGGTGCTCTATTGGCATCTTATCAACTTACGTGTATCAGGAAATCACAGTGAGTGTTCCTTTCGGATATCAGCTACGTACTTCCCTGAGAAAGAAGAGAGAAAGAAGAAGATGTCAGCATACCCTCCGCCCAGATGTTTGTCCGCCGCTGTCACCGTCCCTAGAAGAGAGCCCGGGCCACACTTTTGAAGACCACATCCAGGTATCGGCGACAGGTGGATCGCCACCGGACCCCTGCTCCCCGCTATTGACTTGGGCAGAGGGGATGGCTTTCCACTCTGGACCTGCCCCTCCGGGTGGAGTTCCGTAAATCCCCCCCCATATCATCTGCCTTTTCCCCATCTCTAAAATCCTTTGCCCCTCTGCTGTTCGTCTTCTGTTGCCCTGCACCCTCCGTATACATCCCACTTTTCATGTGTTTACGATTAAACCTCTATCTCACAGCCATTTTTCTCCTGTTATCATGATTTTATTATGACATTATTCATGCACCTTTGAGAGACTGCACTGAGTTCGCATGGAAACAATAATGTATTGGTTTAATGTGTTTTAATATGCAATGGTACATTCTGTAATGTAATAAAGCAAAATATACTGTACATCAAAAGATTTTGGAATTGCATATTGACCTCAAGAAATGCAACAGTATGCAATGACAATATCTATTGTAAATTAAAATGACATTTATTTCAAAAGGTTCATTTAACATTACATCCTCAATTGGGATTAATACTTGAATTACCTGAAAACATGAACAATAAAATACAGGATAAAAAAACATGTTCTACTCACAGTAGTCTGTAAAGGAGATTTCGTTCTGGGTTGCAGAGATTAGAAAAACCCTGTTGCACTATGATACAAAAACAGTGTTGTTTGTTTGCCTTGAATAGTACAGTATATAGTAGCTATTGAAAAATGTATTCTTGCACTGTAGTTCAGTCCCAGTCTGAACACCCTACATTTGTCTAAAAGGAGACGCTTCACTGAGATAATTTAGTCTATGCTGTATCTGAAACAAAGTTCAGTCCCAGTCTGAACACCTGACATCAGAGTACACACTCCCCTGTGGTGTCTCTCTCTTCTTTCTTCCTCTTTTAGTTTTCCTCTCAGAGAAATTATGGCAAGACACAAACTCTGATGTTTTCTTTTGTCAGAAATTACACCTAGTTAAAGGTAATTGTCCACAGGTAGAGTGTAAGTATAACATGTTATAGAGAGCCTACCCTACAAACAGGATAGCATAGGACAGTGCTATTATACTCCAGGCCTTTAGGGTCAAGGAATAACTGCTTAAGGATGAGGTGAAGGAAAGATTAAGGCCACAATTCAATTAACAGATTAAAGGGCTTCACCCAGAATATGTATCAATTGCTTCGAATGGTACAGAATATACTGAATATATGGTGGCCTAACAAAATAACAAATCAAGACATGTGAAGGAAGAAGAAAGAAACAAGAGGTCATCATCAGTCTGAGGAGGAGAAAATGGAGATCACGCAGGATCACTCAGCAAAGACACAATATACATAACAAGACAAGCACTGGGCTACAACCCACAAGGAGAAATAAAGCAGACGAAAAACTAACTGGAGACACTCCTCTCTACAGGACCTAAGTAAAGCAGGGATGACCTGGCAAGAAACAAAAGCACTCGCACAGAAAAGTGGGAGGTGGAGAGCCATAGGGATGCCTTAGCTTTGGACCTTGGGACTGAGCACCTCCCTTTGCAACTGGATCCTGGACTGCCTGATGAGCTAAAGCCAGCTGGTGAGGGTAAGTAACAACTCCTCCAACACGCTGACCCTCAACACGGGTGCCCCACAGGAGTGTGTGCTTAGTCCTACAGGATGCAAATTTCTGTTTGAAAAAGCTAGCCTTTGCTTTCCTAACTGACTGTATATTGGTTCCTAACTTCTCTGAAAAGTTGCATTCCGTGGGGGCTATTCGATGGTAATGCAGTTCACCACAGGAAGTTTTTTGTGCTGGTCAAGGGCAGTCAAGTCTGGAGTGAACCAAGGGCTATATCTGTTCTTAGTTCTACATTTTTTGAATGCATATTTAAGATGGTGAGGAAAGCACTTTTAAAGAACAATCAGGCATCCTCTAATGACGGGATGAGGTCAATATCCTTCCAGGATATCCGGGGCCATGTCGATTAGAAAGGTGATGTGTTTTAGGGAGCGTTTGACAGTGATGAGAGGTGGTCGTTTGACGCAGGCAATGAGGGAGTGATTGCTGAGATCATGGTTGACGACAGCAACATTTTATTTAGAGGGCAGGTTGGTCAGAATGATATCTATGAGGTTTCCCGTGTTTACCGATTTAGGGTTGTACCTGATAGGTTCCTTGATAACTTGTGTGAGATTGAGGGCATCTAGCTTAGATTGTAGGATGGCCGGGATGTTAAGCATATCCAATATTAGGTGACCTAACAGTGTGAACTCTGAAGGCAAATGGGGGGCAATCAATTCACATATGGGGTCCAGGGCACAACTAGGGGCTGAGGGGGGTCTATCACAAACAGCAACAGTGAGAGACTTATTTCAGGAAAGGTGGATTTTTAAAAGTAGAAGCTCAAACTGTTTGGGCACAGATCTGGATAGCATGACAGAAGTCTGCAGACTATCTCTGCAGTAGATTGCAACTCCACCCCCTTTAGCAGTTCTATCTTGATGGAAAATGTTGTAGTTGGGGATGGATATTTCAGAGTTTTTGGTGGCCTTCCTAAGCCAGGATTCAGACACGGCTTGGACATCAGAGTTGGTGGAGTGTGCTAAAGCATTGAATAAAACAAACGTAGGGAGGAGGCTTCTGATGTTAATTAACATTAACATGTGTGAAACCAAGGCTATTACAGTTACAGAAGTCAACAAATGATAGCGCCTGGAGAATAGGAGTGGAACGGGGGGCTACAGTGCCTGGGTTAATCTCTACATCACCAGAGGAGCCGTAGAATAAGGGTATGACTAAATGCTATAAGAACTGGTTGTCTAGTGCGTTGGGAACAGAGAATAAAAGTAGCAGATTTCTGGGTGTGGTAGATTAGATTCAGGGCACAATGTACAGACACGGGTATAGTAGGATGGGAGTACAGTGGAGGGAAACCTAGGCATTGAGTGACGATGAGAGAGGGGGCACCAGTTAAGCCAGGTGAGGTCTCCACATGTGTGTGGGGTGGGACAAAAGAGCTATCTGAGGTATGTTGAGCAGGACTGAGGGCTCTACAGTGAAATAAAACAATAAGAACTAGCCGAGACAGCAGTAGGCAAGACATATTGATATTAGAGAGAGGCATAAAGCAATCACAGGTGTTAATTGGGAGAGCTAAGACAACAACGGGTAAATGGCGATGAATGGCAGAGCGGGTCAGTTGGGTACATACAGGGATTGAGTTCGAGGCTGGGGCTGACAGATAAACAAAATGAGGAACCGTGTTATTGAAACAGCCCAGGGGGCATCAACTTCGTAGCCGAGTGATCATAGGGTTCAATGAACAGCAATAGGTGAGTCAGAGGGACATTCGGTAATCACTACTACGCTAGGCGAGCGGGGGACACGGCGTTCAGGAAGCTAGCGGCCCGGGGCTTACAGAAGGTTCTTTGGCGACATAGTACTGGAATAGCCTGTTGAGACCACATCGGGTGATTACGTCGGCAGACCAGTCATGATGGATTGGCTCGGCTCCATGTCAACAATAAAGGATCCAGGCCAATTGGCAAAAGAGGTTTTGTAGCCCTAGAATTAGCTGGTATATGGGCCTAGCTCAAGGCTAACTGGTGCTTGCTTCGGGACAGAGGCGTTAGCTAACAGTAGCCCCTCGTTTGCAGCTAGCTAGCTGAGATGATCCAGTGTACTAATCCAGAGCAGCAGGAATCCGGTGATGTGGTAGAGAGAAGCAGTCAGATATGCTCTGGGTTGATATCGCGCTGTGCAGACTGGCAGGTATTGTCCGGGCTAAGGCTGGCTGGTGTCTGCGCTAAAGGTGAAGACCGCTAGCTGTGGCTAACAAAGACAAGTAGATAGTTAGCTGGCTAGCTCCTGATGGAGTTTCCGGTTTTAAGGAATAAAAATAGCAGATACCACATTGGGTGAGGCGGGTTGCAGGATAGTTTTTTTAGTTCGTAGATTTATTTCGTAGATAGAAAGTGAGATTAAAATATATATAAAAAAATGTCTATAAACACGGGATAAGACACGAGATAAGACAAAGACAAACACATGTCTGACGGCATTGACAAATAAGTGCTACTCTCCCTTTAATAAGATGATTAAGGTAAAATATCTTCCAAAATATATATATTATTTGTATTAAGTCTTTAATGGGTGTTAAAATAAGCAAAATGATCAGTCAATGACCTTAGATCATTTAGTTTGGTAAGAAAAAACAAGCAAAAACAAACAATTTTAAGTGAATTATCAATGTAAGGTATTTAGCCTTGCTAAAATTTTACTCGTTGGAGTGTTGCTTCTGATCTTACTTACTTAAATGGAAATTCCACCATTATTACAACTTCACCATACATTTCAAAATGTTCAACTTCATATTCTTCATAACCAGCACCACCCCAAAATATTAATATGTGAAATTGGAGCATTTCTATGTTTTGCAGTAAAAAAAATAGAGGAAGATAATTGTTTCCAATTTCATCATCTATGAATTTGTAGGCAATTAGCAGGCAATGCCTATTCAACCTTTGTTAAAAATCACACAATGCACAGTGATGATGTCATTGGAAACACTTATCTTCCTCTATAGTTTTTTCTACAAAACATAGAAAGGCACGAATTTCACATATGTTGATGTTGGGGTGGTGCTGTATATGAAGAATATGGAGTTGAACATTTTGAAATTTCAAGTATTTTACAGTAACATAGTTACAGTTCATATAAGGAAATCAGTCAAATAAAATAAATTATTCAGGCCCTAATCCATGGATTTCACAAGACTAGGAATACAGATATGCAACCGTTGGTCACAGATACATTTTTTAAAAAGGGGCATGGATCAGAAAACCAGTCAGTATCTGGAGTGACCAACATTTGCCTCATGCAGCCCAACATATATTTTTTGCATAGAGTTGAGCAGGCTGCTGATTGTGGCCTGTGGAATGTTCTGCCACTCCTCTTCAATGACTGTGTGAATTTGCTGAATATTGGGGGCAACTAGAACACGCTGTCATACACGTCATTCAGGGCAGGTGACATTTGCCTGTTTTGGATGTTATTTTGGCATTAACACCTGTCACATAACAGTTTGCAAACAATGTAAAAAAATAAATATATAAGTGAGTTAATAAAGCCGTATACAAACATGGTCTCTTTTTTGTATTCTTGAGGAAGGCATCTCCAAAATGCAGGTGTTTCAGGAGCATTGCACCGTGATTGGCTCAGTGCTCTTTCACTCATGGGGACACTACGTCACCGTCAAGTCCTTAGTAAGGGTAGACATTGACAATTCTAGCCCTTTGGGTCCTGCAATAGAGTTACATTTGAAGTGCCCTTCCAAGAAGGCTCAAGGTCGTTGGCCACAGATACAAGGACATCAAATCACGTTATCTTTACAGTAGCTTATGTTGGACTGACCATGTCAACATCTTACTTTCAAAATCTTAGCTAGCAGTCATCATCATGAATCAATTTAACAATCTACTGGCAAATCCTTTTTAATCCTTGTCATATGAAGAGAAATAATGAAGATAAAATGTATCGGTGCTCATCGGCCAGTGGACATTAACATTACACAGCAAGTTGGAAAGCGCAAATTCAACAATGAGTGGTTTGGAAGGAATTGGTGACAGTGACTAGCTGCAAGCATTGCAACTGGGAAGTCGGGAATTAATGAACTCAGACTGGGAAAATATGTTTTGAACGGTCATCCAAATCGGAATTGTAAATCTGGCATCTCTCTCTTTCGCTGATGACAAAATTTGACCACGAAGGACCGCCAGGCCACATTCCTGTTCAAGTGAGTACATCGCAACAAAGGGGGATCCAAATATGTATTATATGCTGCTGCTTAAATGATGTAATATGCCAGGGAGATATGTATACTGAAGCTAAGAAAGTAATACTCTGTATGTTGTGTAGTAAGCTGTTAGTAGCCCATGTGCCTCACCCTAATTATTTAGTCTATTTTCACCTCTTAATTTCGCCGAATATTCTTACTTTGTGGTGCACATGTAGCGTATAACATGTTTTTGAGAAATGTAATCAAATATTGTAATAGCTTTCATTGTCTGCTTGTACGTCATTTTTTTATCCTACGGTTCTGACTTGGTGTACAGGGAGAACACTGTAAGAACGGCCCATGTTCTGAATTCTATCGCTGTACATTTCAAAAGACCATTTCAGATCATCAGTGATGTGTATATGCTGAGGAACTTGAAGCTATCCACCTGCTCCACTGCGGTCTCATCGATGTGGATAGGGGTGTGCTCCCTCCTCTGTTTCCTGAAGTTCACGATCAACTCCTTTGTTTTGTTGACATTGAGTGAGAGGTTATTTTCCTGGCCCAACACTCCAAGGGCCCTCACCTCTTCTCTGTAGGATCTTGTTACAGTATATCTATGCATTCAAATTTCCAATGATACATACAATTGTGTTCGTTGTACGTAGCTTATGCATGCCCATACCGTAATCCCACCATGTGGCTCTCTGTTCACAGTGTTGACATCAGCAAACCGCTTGCCCACACAACACCATACATGCTGTCTGCCATCTGCCTGGTACAGTTGAAACTGGGATTCATCTGTGAAGAGGTACATTTTAGATGTGGGTTTTTAAGATGTTATTATTTGACTTTTCTGTTATTATGCACAATGGAGTTATTATTTACTGTACTCTATTCCTTAGGTGCCAAACACAGATATGTTAAACTGCATTGCATTTCTCTGAGAGGAAAACTAAATGAGGAAGAAAGACAGACACCACAGGAGAGTATGTATTCTGATGTCAGGTACTCAGGCTGGGAGTGAACTTTGTTTCAGTTACAGCATGGACAAAGTTATATTTTTCAGGCATCTCTATTTAGACAATGTTTTAACCAAAACTCATACAATCTCAGTACATTGCTCTTGGATGAACTTTTCCAATATTATAATACAATAGCCTAATAAAATTAGAACCATGTTGCTGCTCAAAATGCCTTCTGGAGTGGTCCACTTACTCTGAGCTAGCTGATGTCAACTAATAGCAGGAGGAAATGCATCTTTATATCTCCTTGTACACTAAATGCCCAAAAGTATGTGAACACCTGCTCGTCAATCATCTCATTCCAAAATCATGGGGATTAATATGGAGTTGGTCCCCCATTTGCTTGAAAAACAGCCTCCACTCTTCTGGGAAGGCTTTCCACTAGATGTTGGAACACTGCTGCGGGGACTTGCTTCCATTCAGCCACAAGAGCATTTGGGAGGTTGGGCACTAATGTTGAGTGATTAGGCTCGACTCACAGTCTGCTTTCCAAATCATCCCAAAGGCGTTGAGGGCAGGGCTTGGTGCAGGCCAGTTAAGTTCTTCCACACCGATCTCAAGAAAGCTTTTCTGTATGGATCTCTCTTTGTGTATGGGGTATTGTCATGATGAAAAAGGAAAGGGACTTCCCCAAACTGTTGCCACAAAGTTGATGTACAGAATCGCCTAGAATGTAATTGCATGAGTAATGTTAAGATTTCCATTCACTGGAACTAAGAGGCCAAGTGAGTACCATGAAAAACAACCCAAGACCATTACTTGTCCTCCACCAAACTTTACACTTGACAGTATGCATTGGGGCAGTTAGTGTTCTCCTGGCATCTGCCAAACTCAGATTAGTCCGTCTGACATCAATATGATGAAGTGTGATTCATCACTCCAGAGAATGTGTTTACACTGCTCTAGAGTCCAACGGTGGCAAGCTTTACACCACTCTAGCCAAGGCTTGATATTGCCCATGGTGATCTTAGGCTTCTATGGCTTCTCAGCCATACAGCAATTGCACTTGACCGTGGCAGCTCTGGCAGGGCAGAAACTTGACTAACTGACTTGTTGGAAGGTGGCATCCAATGACGGTGCCACTTTGAAAGTCACTGAGCTCTTCAGTAAGGCCATTCTACTGCCAATGTTTGTCTATGCATGGCTGTGTGCTCAATATTATACACCTGTCAGCAACGGTGTGTGGCTGAAATAGCCAAATCCACTCATTTGAAGGGGTGTCCACATACGTTCATAAATATAGTGTACATATTGGTAACATTGTGTAAAATGTTGAATGGAACCATAGTATATGGGGTTGATATGTGCAACATTACTTTTGTTCCATACATTATCACACATCTAATTATAGCAATAAATACATGTTAAAGTATTATCTTTATAATTTGATATCACTGAATATTTCCAGTATAGTGTCTTCGGTTTGTTATTGAAGTTGAAATAAAACAAATTGTTCATGATTCAGATCATGAGAATTCCCTCATGCTGCCAAACATACCCTCGTAAAACTGACTATCCTACCGATCCTTGACTTCGACTATGTCATTTACAAAATAGCCTCCAACACTTTACTCAGCAAACTGGATGCAATCTATCACAGTGCCATCTGTTTTGTCACCAACGCCCCATATACTACCCACCACTGAAAACTGTATGCTCTGATTGGCTCACTACATATTCGATGCCAAACCCACTGGCTCCAGGTCATCTCTAAGCCTATGCTAGGTAAAACCCTAGCCTTATCTCAGCTCACTGGTCACCATAGCAACACACTACAGCTGGTATGTTTCACTGGTCACCCCCAAAGCCACCATTTCTTTTGGACGACTTTCCTTCCAGTTCTTCACTGAATGGAACGGATTGCAAAAAAAAATCACTGAAACTGGAGTCTTCTGTCCCTCTAACTTTAAGCATCAGCTCTCAGAGCAGCTTGCCGATCACTGTACCTGTACACTGTCAATCTGTAAATGGCATACCCAACTACTTCATCCCCATTTTGTTACTTATCTTCTTGCACTTTTGCACCCCAGTATCTCTACTTGCACATCGTCATCTGTACATCTATCACTCCAGTGTTAATGGTAAAATGTAATTATTTCAACACAAAAGCCTTTTTATTGCCTTTACCTCCCTACTCTTCTACACAGTACATAGATATTTATATTGTGTTATTGACTGTACGTTTGTTTATGTGTAACTCTGTGTTGTTTTTTGTCGCACTGCTTTGCTTTATCTTGGCCAGGTCATATTTGCAAATGAGAATTTGTTCTCAACTGGCCTAACTGGTTAAATAAAGGTGAAATTATTATTATTTTTTAAAAAAACTTTTATGGCATCAAATAAATTCATATTTTGTATAATATCTCTTAAACACAATAATGTAACTTTATGAAGTTAATTTACATAGGAGATTATGCTAAGATCTTACTGAGGAGAGGCAAACTAAGATGAGTGGGCTTCTCCTCAAATAGGTAGGCCAAGCAAACCATGCAAAAGGCATTATGATCAAAATTACACATGACATAAGTATGGTATCAGTTAGTAAGCCTAAAGCATTCAGCCAACAGATTACAGTAAGAGAAGCATTATCGCTGGTCTTCTGATTTCGCTAACTGCTTATTGGTTGGAAATGGAACAGGAAATGTTGAACTTTAGTTTTTTCCAACCAATCAGGTAACTCTTAGAATTCAAATCAGCCTACATGTATATGTCTGCTCTCACCAGTAATTTCATTTGGGGACTGTAGACCAACTGTTGTTACAACACATCAAGATGATCAGAATCAACCTTGTTTGGATGTTAGTCAGTCAAATCTGTAAGTACCAGTTTAACCAACGGTCCCATACTGTACAGTCTTACTGGAGAGAAACATTTAAAACTGATCATATAATGATGTCTGATTGAAAAGTTATGTCTTCAGATTCGGTATGATGCAATATATTTGTGGGAAATTCAAGTGCAAATAATTTATGACAGTAATTGTAATTTACATCATATATATATATATATATACATGCACACACACACACACACACACACACACACACACACACACACACACACACACACACACACACACACACACACACACACACACACACACACACACATACAGCTGAAGTCGGAGGTTTACATACACCTTAGCCAATTACATTTAAACTCAGTTTTTCACAATTCCTGATATTTAATCCAAGTAAAAATTCCTGTTTTAGGTCAGTTAGGATCATCATTTTATTTGAAGAATGTGAAATGTCAGAATGATAGTAGAGTGATTTATTTCAGCTTGTATTTCTTTCATCACATTCCCAGTGGGTCAGAAGTTTACATACACTCAATTAGTATTTGGTAGCATTGTCTTTAAATTGTTTAACTTGTGTCAAATGTTTCGGGTAGCCTTCCACAAGCTTCCCACAATATGTTGGGTGAATTTTGGCCCATTCCTCCTGACAAAGCTGGTGTAACTGAGTCAGGTTTGTAGGCCTCCTTGCTCGCACACACTTTTTCAGTTCTGCCCATAAATGTTCTATAGGATTGAGGTCAGGGCTTTTTGATGGCCACTCCAATACCTTGACTTTGTTGTCCTTAAGCTATTTTGCCACAACTTTGGAAGTATACTTGGGGGCATTGTCAATTTGCAAGACCTATTTGCAACCAAGCTTTAACTTCCTGACTGATGTCTTGAGATGTTGCTTCAATATATGCACATCATTTTCCTCCCTTATGATGCCATCTATTTTGTGAAGTGCACCAGTCCCTCCTGCAGCAAAGCACCCCCATAACATGATGCTGTCACCGCCATGCTTCATGTTTGGGATGATGTTCTTCGGCTTGCAAGCCTCCCCTTTTTGCCTCCAAAAATAACGATGGACATTATAGCAAGACAGTTTTATTTTTGTTTATTTTTGATATTTCCCCAAAAAGTAAGATCTTTGTCCTCATGTGCAGTTGCAAACTGTAGTCTGGCGTTTTTACGGCGGTTTGGAGCAGCGGCTTCTTCCTTGCTGAGCGGCCTTTCAGGTTATGTCGATATAGGACTCATTTTTACTGTGGATATAGATACTTTTGTACCCGTTTTCTCCAGCATCTTCACAAGGTCCTTTGCTGTTGTTCTAGGATTGATTTGCATTTTTTTCACCAAAGTACGTTCATCTCTAGCAGACAGAACACCTCTTCTTCCTGAGCGCTATGATGGCTGCATGGTCCTATGGTGTTTATACATGTATACTACTGTTTGCAAAGATGAACGTAGTGTCTTCAGGCATTTGGAAATTGCTCTCAAGGATCAACCAGACTTGTGGAGGTCTAGAATTTTTTTCTGAGGTCTTGGCAAATTTCTTTTGATTTTCCCATGATGTCTAGCAAAGAGACATTGAGTTTGAAGGTAGACCTTGAAATACATCCAGAGGTACACTTCCAACTGACTCAAATGATGTCAATTATGTGATCAGAAGCTTCTAAAGCCATGACATCATTTTCTGGAATTTTACAAGCTGTTTAAAGGCACAGTCAATTTAGTGTATGTAAACTTCTGACCCACTGGAATTGTGAAACAGTGAATTATAAGTGAAATAATCTGTCTGTAAACAATTGTTGGAAACATTACTTGTGTCATGCACAACGTAGATGTCCTAACCGACTTGCAAAAACTATAGTTTGTTAACAAGAAACTTGTGGGGTGATTGAAAAACTAGTTTTAATGACTTCAACCTAAGTGTATGTAAACTTCCGATTTCAACTTTGTATATATTTTTTCTTCATTGTTTGATGGAATGGATAACATAGCTGACAAACTGATTTAATTCTATTTTTGTGTAGTCTTGATTCACTCTGAAGAAGTTCCTCTGCAAATTCCACTGACCACAGCTCAGCTCGGAGAGTCTGTATCTCTTCCATGTTTTTTCTCAGAGACAATTGATTATTTCCAATGGCTGTACTGGTACAAGCAAACTGCTGGTCAAATGCCCCAAGTTGTGGCAACTGTGGAAAAGAAAAAATCTGCACATTTTGTTCTTAATGGAGAGTTTAACAACATACGTTTCACAATGGAGAAAGTAAAAGTTGGATATCTTCTCATCATCAACAATATCAGCAGATCAGATGAGGCAGCATACTTCTGTGGAATAGGAACAGTGTATGAAATTAAGTTTAGAAATGGAACATTTTTGTCTGTAAAAGGTAATTTATTTCAGAAATATGATTTATCTCAATGTTTATCACAACAGTTTTGTTAAGTTATCCATAGTTATTGATGCTGCGTGTGTTGCATACATATGATTCTAAAAAGCCAAACTGCAATAAGTGTGTATTCACGTGACACGTACATTTCTTCCATAAAAACAACATAAATTAGGTGTCAGTCAGAAGAGGTCACACTACCAGACTGTAGAACAACAGCCAGTGTCTGACCCAGTCCATCCAGGAGACTCTGTGACTCTACAGTGTACAGTACTCTCTGAGACCTGTGCAGGACTACACAGGGTGTACTGGTTCAGAGCTGGATCAGGAGAATCCCATCCAGGAGTAATTTACACCCCTGAAAACAGGAGTGATGAGTGTAAGAAGAGCCCAGAGACTCCCTCTCCTACACAAAGCTGTGTCTACAGCCTCTCCAAGAACAACCTCAGTCTCTCTGATGCTGGGACTTACTACTGTGCTGTGGTCACATGCGGGGAGATCCTGTTTGGCGACGGAACCAAACTTAACACCATTAAAGGTACAACTTCTTGTTAAATTGAAAAAATACCTCACTCTTGAAAATCTTTATACAAACATTCAAGCGTATTTTATAGATACCATTATTTAGTTTAAATGGGTCAAAGCAAAATAAATTGTGTTATCAACTATGCAAGCTTAACATCAATCAAAAAAAGCTTGTTAAATCTATTTTTGTACAAGGAAGCACAGTGGATCCCATTGTCCTCAGCTTGGGAGCAACAGTGGCTGTGTGTGTGATTGTAATTTTTTATTCTTTCTTGTTCCAAAAACAAGAGACAAACATGTGATCATTGTAAAGGTAAGTCATTTTATACATACATATACATTGTTTTGTGTCAAATGTGTTAGCTATGTTAATTTAAAAGTGAAATATAACTTTATGTTCTGATTGCGTGCTTAATGTTATACTGTATATTTAATCTCCATTTTCATGCTTGGGTTTCTATCTGTTGATACAGCAAGTGTCTCTCAGCATATTCACCATGATGATAACCTCTCATCAGAGCAGTCAAGTGGTCAGGTATGTAACATTTGTTATCCAATGTGTGAAAACAAGAGTTACATTGCCTGTTACAGGAGTGTGTATATTAGTGTGTATGTGAACAATTTGTGAATAAATCACTAAGTACAGCAGAAACTCATGAGATATTGTGGCACTGTTGTTTGTCATAAAGAAAACCTGTATTTAAATATGTTGTTAATTTTAACCTGCCTCTATTATTTGGCCAACTCTCAGTTGATCCAAAAAGTGGTTGATAGTTTTTTTCAACATATAGGTATATTTTAGATGTTTGTCTTTAAAATTAAAAATTACTCTCATATTCACTAGCTTATGTATTGTCCAGAAATCTGTAGTGTAACTTCAGATATTATATTGAACAATGTCAACACGCTGAAAAAATATTTTTAGGTATAAGTCATTAAAACGTAAATACTTTAGAAATGTTTTGTTTTATTAAAACTTTGGTTTTGCATAGCCAAAGCCTGTCATTAACAAGTAGGAAAAAACAGATCTGTGTTAAATCACACTTGACAAAAAAGCTGCATTGTCAGCGGTCCAGGGCCCTGTACTATAAATTGAATCCTAGCCTCAGAATGCACATTTCCCTTGAACATATGATGTTTCTATTTAGATTTTTCTGTTATTGTGTACAATATTCATTATTTACTGTACTCTATTCCTTAGGTGCCAAACACAGATTTGTTAAATTATGCTGCATTGCATTTCTCTGAGAAGAAAACTAAAAGAGGAAGAAAGAAGAGAGAGACACCACAGGGGAGTGTGTACTCTGATGTCAGGTACTCAGACTGGGATTGAACTGTTTCAGATACAGCATAGACTAAATTATCTAAGTCAAGCGTCTCCATTTAAACAAAATGTAAGCGTTTTGGTTAAGAAAATCTCAGGACATTGCTCTTGTATGACATTTTACAAATGTAAGATCCAATTTCCCAATACAATACCATACACAATGGAATTACAACCATTTTTTCTGCTCAAATAGTGTTCACTTACTCTGAGCTAGCTGATGTCAACTGGTAGCAGGAGGGACTTCATCTTTAAATATCTATGTATATGTTGGTAACATTGAGCAAAAGGTTGAATGGAACCTTATCGTATGGGGTTTATATGTGCTAAATCATTTTTGTTCCTTCATTATCACGCATCAAATTATAACTATAAATGAATGTCGTAGTATTATCATTAGAATTGTATATCACTGAATATTTCTAGAATAGTGCCTTTGGTTTGTTATTAATTTGACAAGAGGTCAAATTCTTACTGTCCGTCATCGTCAATTTGTTGATTAAACCATTTTATTCATGATTCAAGTCATAAGAAGCATTTTTTTTCTACCATTTTGTAAATTCCTCTTTTTGTATAATATCTCTAAGGTAATCATTTAACTTTATGAAGTCACTTTACATTGGAGATTATGCTAAGATCTTACTGAGGAGAGGCAAACTAGGATGGGTGGGTTACTCCTCAAAGAGGTTGACCTAGTAAACCATGCAAAAGGCATTATGGTCAAATAGAGATAGATGACATAGCTATGGTATCAATTAGTAAGCCTAAAGCATTTAGCCAACAGATTACAGTAAGAGAAGCATTATAGAACTATAGTCCCAGATACATATCACTGGTCTTTTGATTATACTAACTGCTTATTGGTTGGAAATGGAACAGGAAATGTTTAACTTTTCCACTGTTTGGCAAAGGAATGGATATTGGTAGTGTCTGAATATTATATTGTAAGTTGTTATTTTCAAATCATGGTGGCTCATGTAGGAGAGTGCATTGTGTTAAAGGCGACAGTCTGAGATTCAATTGAAGTTAATTAAATTAAATTCAAGTTAAGTTCAAGTTAATAGAAAATTACTCTTAAATAAAATACTGTAGCTTTTTGATATCACATCAGCTTATTTTACTCTTTGTTTCTAAACAATGTTATTGTAAACAAATACTGTATAACATCAAAAGGTGATGTTGTGACTTTATTTTCATTAATCTGATGACTGTTGAGCTAACATGGGCTAATGTGATTAGCATGAGGTTATAAGTAACAAGTTGTAAGTAACAAGTAAGTCCTTCTTCCAAGATGGCGTAGCAGTGCAGACGTGTTTTGTTAGTCCTCTCGTGTACTTTTCTATATTTTTCGTCTTTTTTTGTATATATTTCAATTTTATTTTCAATCTCTTCTCCATTTAAATTCAATTATACCTTCCGGTAACCTGCCTCACCCAATGTGATACGGAACCGCTATTATTTTTTATTTCTAGACCTTACAGCAAGAACCACCTAGCCATCAGAAGCTAACCAGCTAATTAGCTACAAGCTATTTAGTCATTGTTAGCCACTGCTAGTGGCCTTTACCTTCTGCACAGGTACCAGCCCTTTTTTAGCCTTTCCTTCCAGTTCTCTGCTGCCAGTGACTGGAACGAATTGCAAAAATCACTGAAGTTGGAGACTTTTATTTCCCTCACCAACTTTAAACATCAACTATCTGAGCAGCAAACCGATCGCTGCAGCTGCACATAGTCCATCTGTAAATAGCTCACCCAATCTACCTACCTCATCCCCATACTGTTTTTGTTTTATTTACTTTTCTGGTGTTTTGCACACCAGTATCTCTACTTGCACATAATCATCTGCTCATTTATCACTCCAGTGTTAATCTGCTAAATTGTAATTATTCGCTCCTATGGCCTATTTATTGCCTACCTCCTCATGCCTTTTGCACACACTATATATATAGACTTTCTTTTTTCTACTGTGTCATTGACTTGTTTACTGTGTTATTGGCTTGTTTATTGTTTACTCCATGTGTAACTCTGTGTTGTTGTCTGTGTCACACTGCTTTGCTTTATCTTGGCCAGGTCGCAGTTGCAAATGAGAACTTGTTCAGTTTTGACACTACTCATTCCAGGGTTATTTATTTTTTATTATTTTCTACATTGTAGAATCATAGTGATGACATCAAAACTATAAAATAACACATGAAATCATTTAGTAAGCAAAAAGTGTTAAATAAAAATATATTTTGTATTTGAGATACTTCAAAGTAGCCTGTAATGAACACGATTGGAGACAGATAGCTGGTTTCAAACGCAGGGTGCGGCAGGTGTTAATTGTGAAGGACCACAGGAGAAGGCAGGTAGCTGGGTCCAGGGGCAGGCAGAAGGTCATACATAGGGGGTCCAAAAAGGCAACAGTACAGGCAGGGAAAAGGCTACAAACGTAGGCAAAATGCGTCATTAGTAAGTCAGGTAAAAACTATCATACACAGGAGGAGTAAATTATGGGAAACCCAACGCTCCGATTTGATGAGTGTCACAAAACAAACAATACCTCACAGTGATGGGGTGCAAAGAATTGAACTAAATTAGTGTGTGATAATGACATACAGTTGTGTGGTCAGAATTCAGGTGATTGGGATCTGGAGTGTGAGCTGCGTTCAGGAGATCTAGGTGTTTGAGAGTGTGAGCTGGAAGCAGACGTTACATAGCCACCCTTTGCCTTGATGACATCTTTGAACACTCTAGGCATTCTCTCAACCATGTTCATGATGTAGTCACATGTAATGCATTTGTTAAAAGTTAATTTGTGGAATATCTTTCTTTCTTAATGCATTTGAGCCAATAATTTGTATTGTGACAAGGTAGGAGTAGTATGCAGAAGATAGCCCTATTTGGTAAAAGACGAAGTCCATGTTGTGGCAAGAACATCTCAAATTAGCAAAGAGAATTGACAGTCCATCATTACTTTAAGTCATGAAGGTCAGTCAGGCTGGAAAATTTCACAAACTGCACTAAGTGCAGTTCCAAAAACCATCAAGCTCCATGATGAAACTGGCTCTCATGAGGACCGTCACAGGAAAGGATGACCCAGAGTTACCTGGATTTATTTAGAATTCATGGCACACTTAACCAGCATGGTCAACACTGTCACGCCCTGGTCTTAGTATTTTGTGTTTTCTTTATTAATTTGGTCAGGCCAGGGTGTGACATGGGTTTTGTATGTGGTGTGTTTTGTCTTTGAGTTTTTGTTAGGTATTGGGTTTGTATATTAGTAGGGGTATCTAGCATAGTCTATGGCTGTCTGGAATGGTTCTCAATCAGAGGCAGGTGTTTATCGTTGTCTCTGATTGGGAACCATATTTAGGCAGCCATATTCTTTGAGTGTTTCGTGGGTGATTGTCCTTTTGTCCTTGTTTCTTGTGTTACTTTGCACCAGTATTAGGCTGTTTTGGTTTTCGTGTTACGTTTATTGTTTTTTGTATTTGATCGTGTTTACTTTGTCCCATTAAACATGGATCGCAATAGCCACACCGCATTTTGGTCTGACTCTCCTTCACCTACAGAAAACCGTTACAAACACAGCATTCTGTAGCAACACGTCATCCCGTCTGGTTTGCGCATAGTGGAACTACCATTTGTTTTTCAACAGGACAATGACCCAACATACCTCCAGGCTGTGTAAGGGCTATTTGACCAAGAAGGAGAGTGATGGAGTGCTGCATAAGTTGACCTGGCCTCTACAATCACCCTACCTCAACCCAATTGAGATGGTTTGGGATGAGTTGGACCTGGGAGTGACGGAAAAGCAGCCAACAAGTGCTCAGCATATGTGGGAACTCCTTCAAGACTGTTGGAAAAGCATTCCAGGTGAAGCTGGTTGAGAGAAAGCCAAGAGTGTACAAAGCTGTCATCAAGGCAATGGGTGGCTACTTTGAAGAATCTGAAATTAAAATCTCTTTTGATTTGTTTTACAGTTTCTTTGGTTTCTACATGATTCCATATGTGTTATTTCATAGATTTGATGTCTTCACTCATATTCTACAATGTAGAAAATAGTAAAAATAATGACTTGACTGGTACTGTATACATATTACAGCCAACAGTAGACTACTAAATACCATTGACAGAGGCACACTGACTCACTCACTCACCTTATGATGAGGACGAAGCCGTAGGCGCGTCGTGGCAATCTCAAGATGAGCTACTTGAAAAACAGTGCTGCACTTTCGCTACAAAGTGTGCGTTGTTGGGATTTTGTCCCTTCTATTTGTTCTACAGACAGGTTAGTCTTCTCTTTTCAGAAGTATCATATGCATTCCAAACTGCTGTCTTTCTTTTGTTCTGGGCAGAACTCAGGAGAGACATCAGTTGTATCTCTGATGTTTGATCTTTGACTTCTGTCTACAGCTGTATTTTGATTCAAATTGTTATGATTTGTAAGTGCACATTTTGACTGTTCCTTATTTGTTAAGTAAATAACAGAGCCCAGAAATGTGGAACCAACAGCCGCAACCAACCATAGAAATGTAATCCAGCTGTGCTGTACTGGCCCAAGGAGAGCCAGGAGAAGAGCTTCCCGTGCTGTACCTGAGGCGGAAGCTGTTGCCCAGGGAAACCAGGTAATCTACAATCGAGGAGGAGTGCCTGGCTATAAAGTGTGCCCTAGATAGTCTCCGTTACTACCTTCTTGGGAGGGAATTTGACCTGCACACGGACCTCAGAGCACTGACCTGGATCCAGACCATGAAGGACCGGAATTCTCGTGTGACCAGGTGGTATCTGGAGCTCCAGCCCTTCAGGTTCTGTGTCCGTCACAAGGCAGGAAAAGAAAACATTACGGCGAACTTGGTCGCTTCAGGAGAGGAGGAAGGTAATGTGACGTAGAAGTCCGTCACTGGCCACGGGCAGCATTTGGTCTTAGCTACTGCCAAAATTGTAAAATGTCTGTTGAATAGTTGTGATGATTGCATGGCCAGTAGTTAATTACAATTCAGATAAAATTATTTCATACCTGATCACTTTGCTGATCGGAACTGGGAACTTCACCACCGGATTGAAGTGGAATGGCTCCTGCTTCAGTAAGAATACATCCAATTACTAGCTTTGTTCTGTTAACTACCATTTCTGATCAAACCATCAAGTATTTATCTCATTTAAGGCAGGGTGAACAAAACCTACAGAAAACAACTACAGAAGTATGCAATGTAATCATATGCCAAATTACAGGAATCACATGAATATATTGTGATTTAATTCATTTTACCCATGGGTATGTCCAAATACTTAGTCATTAATCTGATTATTTAAACCAAACAATGTTGTATATTTTTTATATCACCTTTATTTAACCAAGTAGGTCAGTTGAGAACAGGTTCTCATTTACAACTGCGACCTGGCCAAGATAAATCAAAGCAGTGTGACAAAAACCAACAAAACAGAGTTACACATGGGATAAACAAAAGTACAGTCAATAACACAATAGAACAATCTATATACAGTCTGTGCAAATGAAGTAAGGATGTAACAAGGCCAATAGTAGCGAAGTAATTACAATTTAGCAAATTAACTCAGGAGTGAACGATGTGCAGATGATGTGCCAGTAGAAATACTGGTGTGCAAAAGCGCAAAAAAAGTAAATGAAGACAGTATGGGGATGAGGTAGGTAGTTGGATAGGCTGTTTACAGATAGGCTGTGTACAGCTGCAGCGATCGGTAAACTGCTTAGATAGCTGATATTTAAAGTTATTGAGGGAGAATTAAGTCTTTGTTGTAAAATAGGAAGCTGATTCCAGATTTCATATGAGCCTGGAAGGATAGTTTACAGTCTAGCCAGACATCTGGGTATTTGTAGTTGTCCACATATTCTAAGTCAGAATCGTCCAGAGTAGTGATGCTAGTCGGGCGGGCGGGTACGGGCAACGACATGCATTTAGTTTTACTAGCGTTTAAGAGCAGTTGGAGGCCACGGAAGGAGTGTTTTATGGCATTGAAGCTCGTTTAGAGGTTTGTTAACCTCTCTAGGGTATGTGGGACGCTAGCATCCCATCTGGCCAACATGCAGTGAGATTGCAGAGCGCCAAATTCAATTACAGAAATGCTCATTATAAAAATTCAGAAAACCAAACATATTTTACATAGGTTTAAAGATTAACTTCTTGTTAAACCAACCACAGTGTCATATTTATAAAATGCTTTTCGGCAAAAGCATACCTAGCCCAGAACATACCTAGCCCAGAACATAGCCCAATTGACAAATTATTACAAACAGTAACCAGCCAAGCAGAAGCCTTACAAAACTCAGAAATAGAGATAAAATTAACCCCTTACCTTTGATCTTCATATGGTGGCAATCAGAAGACATTCATTTACTCAATAAATGTTCCTTTTATTCGATGAAGTCTCTTTCTATCCAAAAACCTTAGTTTTGTTAGCGTGTTTTCTTCAGTAATCCACAGGCTCAAACTCAGTCAAGAAAATCTGACAAAAAATCCAAATTGTATCCGTAAAGTTCATAGAAACATGTCAAACGATGTTTATATTCAATTCTCGGGTTGTTTTCTAGCCTAAATGATCTATAATATTTCAACCGGACAATAACATTGTCAATATAAAAGGTAAACAAGAAATGCACATGTGCCTGAAAAAACAAGGCTGAAATGATTTCTAAAGACTGTTGACATCTAGTGGAATCTAGTGGAAGGCATATGAACTGAATACAAAACCCCCCCAAAAAACGATTTCCTGGATTTTTCTCAGTTTTTCGCCTTCTAAATCAGTTCTGTTATACTCACAGACATTATATTAACGGTTTTGGAAACTTTAGAGTGTTTGTTATCCAAATCTACCAGTTATATGCATATCATATCTTCTGGGTCCAAGGAGCAGGCCATTTAATTTGGGCATGCAAAATTCCGAATGCTGCCCCCTACCCTAGAGAGGTTAACACAGTGTCCAAAGAAGGGCTAGAGGTATACAGAATGGTGTTGTCTGCGTAGAGGTGGATCGAGGAATCACCCGCAGCAAAAGCAACATCATTGATATATACAGAGAAAAGAGTCGGCCCGAGAATTTAACAGTGTGGTACCCAATAGACTGCCTGAGGTTCGGACAACAGGTCCACCGATTTGACACACTGAACTCTATCTGAGAAGCAGTTGGTGAAACAGGCGAGGCAATCATTTGAAAAACCAAGGCTAAAATCTAAAACGTATATACAAATAAACCAAATGCTTCTCAGAAAAAATTATAATATTTAATAATTATAATCACAATTGACTTACCATTACAACAGTCACAGATCTTTATATTCTTCCTTGTGTACATGAGGTAGATTATCAGAACGATACACATTAATACTGCTTCCCCGAGGATGAATATTACTGAAACAGCACATTCCTTCGGGGGTTTTCTGTTAACTTCTTGGATATAGGGGGCGCTGTTTTAATTTTGGGATCAAAAACGTTCCCGTTTTAAACAAGATATTTTGTCACAAAGATGCTATATATGCATATAATTGACAGCTTTGGAAAGAAAACACTCTGACGTTTCCAAAATTGCAAAGATATTGTCTGTGAGTGCCACAGAACTGATGTTACAGAAAAAACCCAGATAAAAATCCAATCAGGAAGTGCCGCATTTTTTAAAATCGCCTCATGCCAATGACTCCTTATATGGCTGTGAAGGAGATAGGAGTCAGCTTACGTTTTCCACGTTTTCCCCAAGGTGTCTGCAGCATTGTGACCTATTTGTAGGCAGGAGTGGGAAGGTGAACAGAAAGGCTCTGGAGCAACGAACCGCCCTTGCTGTCTCTGCCTGGCCGGTTCCCCTCTTCCCACTGGGATTCTCTGCCTCTAACCCTATTACAGGGGCTGAGTCACTGGCTTACTGGGGCTCTCTCATGCCGTCCCTGGAAGGGGTGCGTCACCTGAGTGGGTTGATTCACTGATGTGGTCATCCTGTCTGGGTTGGCGCCCCCCTTGGGTTGTGCCATGGCGGAGATCTTTGTGGGCTATACTCAGCCTTGTCTCAGGATGGTAAGTTGGTGGTTGAAGATATCCCTCTAGTGGTGTGGGGGCTGTGCTTTGGCAAAGTGGGTGGGGTTATATCCTTCCTGTTTGGCCCTGTCTGGGGGTGTCCTCGGATGGGGCCACAGTGTCTCCTGACCCCTCCTGTCTCAGCCTCCAGTATTTATGCTGCAGTAGTTAATGTGTCAGGGGGCTAGGGTCAGTTTGTTATATCTGGAGTACCTTTTCCTGTCCTATTCGGTGTCCTGTGTGAATCTAAGTGTTCGTTCTCTAATTCTCTCTTTCTCTCTCTCTCTCTCGGAGGACCTGAGCCCTAGGACCATGCCCCAGGACTACCTGACATGATGACACCTTGCTGTCCCCAGTCCACCTGGCCGTGCTGCTGCTCCAGTTTCAACTGTTCTGCCTTATTATTATACGACCATGCTGGTCATTTATGAACATTTGAACATCTTGGCCATGTTCTGTTATAATCTCCACCCGGCACAGCCAGAAGAGGACTGGCCACCCCACATAGCCTGGTTCCTCTCTAGGTTTCCTCCTAGGTTTTGGCCTTTCTAGGGAGTTGCTTGCTGTTTGGGGTTTTAGGCTGGGTTTCTGTACAGCACTTTGAGATATCAGCTGATGTACGAAGGGCTATATAAATAAATTTGATTTGATTTTGATATCATTGGAAGATTGACCATAAGAGACTACATCTACCAGGTGGTCGCTTGGTGTCCTCCGTCGCAATTATTGCGTAATCTCCAGCTGCAGTATTTTTCTGTTTGCTTCTGATGAGAAGCCAACTGCCACCACTGATAGATTATCAAATAGATATGTGAAAAACACCTTGAGGATTGATTCTACGATATTATGGAGCTAATTTGGAAAAAGGTTCGGCGTTGTAATAAGTGACTGCATTTTCCGATCTTTTTCTTAGCCAAATGTGATGAACAAAACGGAGCTATTTCGTCTACACAAATAATATTTTTGGGAAAAATGAACATTTGCTATCTAAGAGTCTCGTCATTGAAAACATCCGAAGTTCTTCAAAGGTAAATTATTTTATTTGAATGCTTTTCTTGTTTTTGTGAAAATGTTGCCTGCTGAATGCTAGGCTTAATGCTATGCTAGGCTATCAATACTCTTACACAAATGCTTGTGTAGCTATGGTTGAAAAGCACATTTTGAAAATCTGAGACAACAGTGTTGTTAACAAAAGGCTAAGCTTGTGTTTGAATATATTTATTTAATTTCATTTGCGATTTTCATGAATAGGAAACGTTGCGTTATGGTAATGAGCTTGAGGCTATGATTACGCTCCTGGATACGGGATTGCTAGAGGTTAACAAGGATGACAAGAAAGCAGTCAGAAGTAAATTCCATCTTCATATTTAATGCAAAATCTTCAATACTGAAAATCTAGTGTTCTTCACAATAATTTCATAATGTACTCTATATCAAGACAGTGAATGACTGTTAAACAGGGCCAAACACAGAAGTTTAAAAATAAATATGTATCATTTATACTTCATCACCTACCACTATCCAATTTTGTTCCATTTCCCAACAGGATCTCCCCACATGTGGCTACAGCACAGTAGTAAGTCCAAGCATCAGAGTCTCAGGGCTCTTCTCACACTCATCACTCCTGTTCCCAGGGGTGTAAATGACTCCTGGATGGGAGTCTCCTGATCCAGCTCTCAACCAGTACATGCTGTGTTCTCCCCTAGAGGTCTCAGAGAGTACTGAACACTGTAGAGTCACAGAGTCTCCTGAATGGACTGGGTCAGACTCTGCCTGTTGCTCCACAGTCTTGGAGTTGGACTGTGAACCTACCATACACATTTGTTTTTCATTTATCCCAAATGTAACACTATTTCAACCCAATATCTTCCTATTAACAATGTTTTTTGTGAAGTGGGAAAAAAGCAATAAAGTAAAAAAGTTTGAATTATTGTTATTATAGACAGGACCCAAGAGTATTACCACATGCTTATTAAGAAAACTTAAAGAACACCAGTTGAAGTCATAAAATCAAATTAGTTAACTAACGGTTATTAATTAGTGACAAGATAATTCATAATTACTGCGGACGATAACAAGGGATGCATTTCCAAATGTCACTTTATCGGTGTACATGGCTGCACAATAATATATAACTGAATAAATGAGCGTTTCCTCTGAAATTAGCAAGTTAACTCTTGATGCTACCCATCCCGGATCCGGGATCGTGACTACGGCTCAAGCTCATTAGCATAACGCAAAATGCGAAAAAATATTCTTAGAAATATTTAACCTCCACACCTACACAAGTCCAATAGCTCAAATGAAAGATAAACACCTTGTTCATCTACCCAGCAAGTCAGATTTCTAAAATGTTTTGAAAACATAGCACACATTTATATTAGACCACCACCGAAACAAAAGGCAAGCGGTGGCCATTTTGTCCCAGAAAATATAAAATTTAAAAGTAGGATTAAAAAATAAATAATTCACTAACCTTTTGAAAATCTTCATCAGATGACAGTAATATTACATGTTACACAGTACATTTTTTTTTTTTTCAATAATATGCCATTAATATCCATAAATCTCTGTTTACAATGACGACATTTCAAAAATGCTACTCAAAATGTCCGGAGAAATTATGATAGCTCCGACAGATAACATCAGATAACAAGCAATAAACATGACTAAATATACATGTTCTACATATAGTTACAAAGATACACTTCTTCTTAATACAACCGCTGTGTTACATTTATTTTTAACGTTACAGAATTCGTTCACTAGTCTATGCTATGAGTCGGCGCTCAGATATTAGCAGTGTCTCCTCTACGTTTGGAGTCCACAGAAACCCAAAATAACCACATAAATATTCCCTTACCTTTGATGTTCTTCGATCAGAAGACGTAGAAGGAGTCATACTTACCCAATACATCGTTTGGTTTCAAGTTGTGCGTCTTTGTATTAGCATATGCTAACAGCTTCAGCTGAAATGCACCCAAAATAACTTCTGCTCCTTCTGGTCCCGCACTCTTGCACATCAAATCTTCAAAATTACATATTATATGTCGACTAAACTGGTCAAACTAAGTGCAGAATCGAGCAAAATGATGTTTTTATCATGTAAAACAATGATCATCGCGAACAAACGAACCGGCTTCAACTGGTGTCTATTGGAAAAGAACGTTCCCAAATCGGCCGCGCGCAATAGAGTGCATGTATGTGAGAGTGAACCGGGCATTTTCGCCCGCCAAAGGATGAGGGAGCTCGAAATTCAAACAATGAACGTGCCAATTGAAAGCAGACATAGCGCTGAACAAATACATACTGTTCCCAGATCGGTAGCTGCCTGGGAAGGGTGGGGGCGATGACGTCAAAGTTGACCCAACTTTTCTCTTGACAAGAGAGAGTTTGGGAGAAAGGCTGCCCTGAGAGTTCTGCTTTACATACAGACATAATTTAAACGGTTTTAGAAACTTTAGAGTGTTTTCTATTCAATAATTATTATTATATGCATATATTAGCAATTTTGGAAAAAATATTTTCAGTTTACTATGGGCACGCACTTCCTCCAACGGGGCAGTATTGAGCCATAAGCTCAAGAGGTTAAAACATTTTCTCTCATGTATTACATAGTTATGCAGAGGATCTGTAAACCCCTCCTTGTATGTCACATTACTTGAACTTGAATTGTACATTGAATGACTTCAGGGTACTTTCCAATAACATGTTTAAACCAGGTGATTGGACACCTTCAAGGGTCAAACGTTCCCCAAGCTTAACAGTCACTGTATTGAGATGGTCACTGACAGAATCTGTTGAAGAAACATAAAATACTACACATGTTGAACTAAACTGAAAATGGGTCAATTATTTATTAACCCACCTATAATGAAAATGATAAATAGTATAATCAAGCATTGGGTCATACTTACAGACTGTATTGACCAAGAGGAGAAATACACATGGTTGGATCATCTTTGCAGCTTCAGACTACCAAAGAAACCAATACACAAACCTGTCTCAGGTTAGATGGTCTGTGGAAGGCCAACGTCATCTGGAAGACAGATTGCTACATGGGGCTCAGAAATATTATGCAAGTCGGTTGATATGAAACCTTTTATAGGCCCAGTTTATGGTTAATGAAGTGAACAATCCATGGAAAACGTAAAACATGACAAAGAAGGAGCCATGCAGAGGTACAAATGATGCTAGGTATAGGTCTGTCTTATTTCATTTCATTTCATTGTCAACTACAGTATGTCACATTCACATAGTTGGCAAAATGGCTTTTTGGTCTTAATTTAAGGTTAAGCATAAGGTTAGGAGTCTGGTTAAGATTAGGGTTAAGGTTAAGGTTAGGTTTAAAATCAGATTTTAAGGAGATAACTTGTAGAAATGGGCGGGGTTTATAACTTTGTGTCTGTCGTAACTAGTGATGACTCAGAAAACGGGTTCAAGAGTAACAGAAATGACATTGTCCTGCAATCAAAGCAACCACTGTAAATGAATACAAATGTGGTATAAAAGATAATCTATCAAAGGAACTAGAGTTTGAGGATGAGGTCATGGGTGGGGGCACCACACAATGCCTCTACAAACAACAACACACATCCAGGTATAAACAATGGGATTTCCTCTGGATGAACTGGTGGAACAGTTTGATTTGATTGTTAGGATGATAAAAATGTTGTCTTCTGTTTTTACTGAATTTAATAGTAATTTTTAAAAAACTTTATCTTATTTGCAAGAGTGTTTTCAATTCAGGGGATTTGGTGGAAAACCTTTGTCAATCAAGCATAACGCTAATTGTAACGTGGAAGTTCTGTTTGCAGTAAGGTAGGACTAACACACATGTACTTTTGTTTTGAATTAATGCACATTTGTTTACTGCTAGTTTAACATTACAGTGAAGAGTTTTCAGCCTATGAATAGTAGCAAAGTGTTAGTCGTAGTAGTAATATATTTGACTGCTCATTTGCAGTCATAGACTGAATTTCACACCAATTTACAATCACATAATATCATCAAAAGTAAAATCCTAAACTATCACAATACTTTAAATATAATACAATGTTCAAATATGTTATAAATACAAAACAACAATTTTCCAACAACGTGTGGGGTGGCAGCTTTAAAAAAGTCATCATTGGGGTTCTTAGGTAAGCATTTCTTAGGCACCTGGACTATATGGTGAATGCATTGATCCGTTTAGTGAAGTATGGGATGAGAGAGTTCTAATAGCGGCCTGACAGATATCATACAATATCATGGCAGCTCAGTTAGTAGAGTACGGTGCTTGCACACCAGGATAGTGGGTTCAATTCCCAGGACAAACCGTGCGTATAATGTGTGCAAGCATGACTGTAAGTCACTTTGGATAGAAGCATCTGCTAAACCCACACTGTCCTAACACAGTTTTTGGATAAAGTGCCATCCCGTCTATTCAAAATCTTACATTTACTTTAGAGGCCCAGTGCAGTCAAAAATGTGATTTTCATGTGTTTTATATATACAGTAGTATATATTTCCACAGTATGAGGTTGGAACAATACTGTGAAATTGTTAAGAATTATGACAATTCCCTTTTAATGAAAAGCCTGCCTGAAATGTCTGCCTGTTTCAGTGGGATGGAGCAAAATTCTTGCTTGAGAAATAGCCCTTTGCTAAGAAGCTATTTTTTTTCTGACCATTTTAATTGATAACAATCAGAGTAAGATACTTGTCAACCAGAAATTATTTCATATTGAGATAAAAACTGCTACATTGGACCTTTAAGCGCTTTGAGGTTAGGCTTCTATTAGATGGCAAAGTGTCAGTCAGAGACATTTGGCAATAAGATGCTTATAATTTAATCCACAAATATCAATATAATATCTTAAATGAACACGTTTTATGAATTTGATGAAATAATCTTGAAGCCCATTCTAAAACCGTATGGGACTTGAACCAGGAAATAGGAAGGTCTTTCCCAGAGATGTCCATGGTTGCAGCTCATGTAAAGTTATTGAAACAGTACGATTGGTCCAAAATCCCCATACCGAAAAACAAAACAGGACACAACAATTTGAGTGACAACTTTGTTATTTTATTTCACAAACCAGTTTAGTTGAGTTACGCTTGGAAAGTAGACATTACAGGAGACATGCAGTTTTGGAGACAGTGTTGCAATTGTTAGCAGAGATCTAGTTGTGAGCAAACACTCCTACACTCATTTGCTAGCCACAGTAGCGCTGCCTTGTCAATAACATGTCTCCAGTTGTGCTTACATTTAGCGGTGACACACCTTTCACATGTATTCACTTTCCATCCGTAGTGCCAATATCAACATCACCATCATAGTGCACTGGCAATTTTCTTTCACATGCAATGATAACATTCTTAGTGGCCGAAGATCCCTTGTATGTACAATTGGGATGGGAATCCCCACCTGTACGTGTACATATGACTATAAAGAAGGCATTGTTGCTTTGAACCAGATTGTTTCCCTGCGGTGTGCCACCACCAGTGCAGATTTGTATGACCTGCTCTGGATTGGCCAAAATGAAGGTGTTCTTCACTTTGCATTTTCCATCAGGCCCGTTCAACTTCAATAATCTCATCTGATTCTCACACGCCTGGGTTGTCATTTTCCCAATGACATGTTGTTTTAGGAAGTGTTTATGTTGTTGGTCGACGTTGGCCATCACTGTAGCACACAGCAACACCAGGAACAGGAAAGCCCTCTGGAACGTCATGACTAGATCTTAATGGAGAAACAGGAGAGATGAGTCAGACAGGGTGGTAGATGAATGCATACAGTATAATACTATGTTAGCCATCTTCCAGTAAATGCGGTATGCATACCAGCAACGTTCCATAGTAAATGTAGCACCCACCCCTTCCCCTCAAATTGAGGTTCTGTATATTTTCTTAAAAACTGTGAAACACCTTTCTGTAAGGGGAGAGTTAAAAGTGCTTTGTGTCCCAAACAATTCATTTATACCGAAAACAAGACATGTGATTTACAGCAATGCACTGTGTTAAAAACAGTTACATACTAAGATAAAGTAGAGCCATCATAATCCAAATTATATATACTGTAAATTACACAAACATGATCTACATTATATCATTGAAATCATATTTTGGTTACAAAGATGTGGCAATATTTTACTTGAGAGAGAAGCCATTTACCTCTGACAACTGGTTTCAATGGCCTTTGATGTGACTGGTTAGTTGTTTTCTGTCCTCTCAAGTATCTCTACAGATACAATACAGCATTAATCAAAGGCAACAATCTTCAGATACAGAGCTATTCTTTAATGCTCTAGCACTGTAATGCTCAGGCAATTACATTTGACCTGTTTGTGATGAACTTAGATGTTGGTCACCCTGACACCTATGGTAAAACATTGCATGGATTAAAAGGGTTTTAAATGAACTATTAGCTTTTTAACTATTAACAGTCAAGTCTTCCCCAAATATCTGCCACAGTGAATCAAGAGAGACTTCATATTAGGGTGCCTTCAAATCAAAACTCATAAAATACATGTCTGACAGCGGTGGGGAGAAATGATTCGGTTGAAATGCTGTTCTACATTTTCAGGTGGTTGACCGATATGTCTTTACAGCTTTTCTTACGGACAGCGCAACACAACCCTAGAAACAATCAAGTCAATCTTACCTGTCTGCAGTGAGCCTTCTTGTGTGGTCTTGTCTTGATGATTATAGTCTCTTTCTCCCAGAATATGGTAGAAGGTACTAAACCTGCTTGATTTATATACATATGCTGAAGAGGGACGTTCTCATTTCAAATAGTAAAATCAATATTTTAAAAAATATTGTAAATACAACAGACACTGTTCTCAGTGGCAATTTGAACATGATAATGTAGGTGAGGCAAACAAAAAAGCTATGATATGATAAAAGCTTTTGATATGCATCAAAACCACTATACTACACTACACATTGAATGCAGCATAATAAACAATGGCAGAAAAAGTTGAGCCACACAGAAAATACTTTCCTTACAAATGGTACCAAGAATATGCATATCCTTCCTTCAGGGCCTGCGCTACAGGCAGTTAGATTTGGGTATGTCATTTTAGGTGAAACATTTTTAAACGGGGGCTTTCCCTAAGAAGTGAAATGGATTTCCATTCAGTTCCAGGGAATTGGCAACATGTCCCAAAAAATAGAACCAGTTTCAGAGAAGTGACATCATCGCAAACAACATATAGAGGACAGAGTTCTAGAGAATTAGAATCATTGTACTGTTCTGTTCTGACTTTTAAACTTGAAAATATGAAATATCCTTTTTCATGTCACTGAATGAGAGAGAAGAATGTAGAATGTTTACATTCTACCAGGATACGTTCTTTTCAGACCTCAGTGTTCCTATGGGAGGAGAAGAGACACAAATTAGTATGAATCAACATGACAGCCGCGAACTGGGGAGGAGTGAGCAATTTGGGCAGAGGTCAGGTTAGATGAAGTGAGGAACAACATATATCACTAATCTACTGGATAGCAACAGAGGTGTATTGGCTGTTCAGATGTGTAAGAAGGGGCTCAGCATAGGATAAAGGGTTAAATACCAGTGCTGGTGTGAATTTGTTCCTTGGTTGTGCAGCAATATGACCCAATGAGTGAATAAACCTGGTGCGAGTTTTACTAATTGTCCATGAAATGTTATAAGGTTCATTTAGAACCTAACAGTAGATCAAATATAGCAGAACCAGTTTCAGAGAATTTGCATCATCACAAACATACTGTATAGCGGACACACTTCCAAAGAATTGGCATTATAATATGGCTATTGATGTGCCAAGAGGAAACCTAGATAAAACGAGAATACGCTGGGACAGCGTGACAGAATTTGAATATCCAGAATCAACGGGTTTTCATTGACTTCAAAATGACATCATCCAATTCACCAAATCGTAGATAAATTTAGGATGTGAAATATGAATCGTACATTTTTTTATTTAAAATTTGTACAAATTGACACATTTTTTATATATATTCACACAGCATGCCACAAACCGAGCAACACAACAACTAAACGCCTACAATACAACACATTCCCCAAGGTGATCAACATATGGTTTCCAAATTTAGTCAAACACTTCTGTTTTTTGTTCAATTATAGAATATACAAAATCCGATGGTATGTAGCTGTAGATAGTTCAGTCCCCTAGTTTGTTATTTAGGGTGAAAATGAGACTTTCCAACTGATGACTATACCTTTTTTTGCAGAAATTAGACCTAGATTACTAAATGTTCTCTGATATTAATCACCAATACTTACATTTCCCAATACACAATAATTGAGATGGATCACTATAAATTCCTAGTCACAATGAAATGATGTGTCATACATTATCCCAAAATGGTTTCAGTTTACCATTAGACATAAAGCATAAAGGCATAAAGTAGGCATAAAGTATGCATATTTTCCCACCAGTGGTGTTTCCACCAAATTTACTTTTGCCGATAAAAAAGTGGTTGATGACGTAATGCACACATAATGTACTTTTTCCCTTAAGTTCAATGTGTTTCCATTGCATTTTAAACTCCACCCTTGTACGTGATTGATGGATTACACTGAAAAATATATATAAATCCATTTAAAAGATTCTACTGAGTTACAATTCATGTAAGGAAATCAGTCAATTGAAATACATTCATTAGGCCCTAATCTATGGATTTCAAATGACTGGGAATTGTCACGTTTGTTGAATGGAGGAGACCAAGGCGCAGCGTGATGTGAATACATTCTTCTATTTATTAACGAAGAAACACTAAACAAACTATACACAACGACCGTGAAGCTAAATATAGTGTTGAAACAGGCAACTAACACAGACAATAACCCACGAATTACCCAAAGAATATGGCTGCCTAAATAACGATAAACAGCTGCCTCTGATTGAGAACCAATCTAGGCAATCATAGACATACAAAACACCTAGATAGTAAACAACCCCATAAACATACAAAACCCCTAGACGGTACAAAAACACATACATCACCCATGTCACACCCTGACCTAACCAAAGTAATAAAGAAAACAAAGAATACTAAGGTGACAGGAATACAGATAAGAATCTGTTGGTCACAGATACCTTAAAAAAGGAAGGGGCGTGGATCAGAAAACCAGTGTAACCACCATTTGCCTCAAGCTGTGCAACACATCTCCTTTGCATTGAGTTGATCAGGCTGTTGATTGTGGCCTGGGGAATGTTGTCCCACTACTTTTCAATGGCTGTGCGAAGTGGATATTGGTGGGAACTGGAACACGCTGTCATACACGTCGATCGAGAGCACAGGAATTGTGTACAGCTCCTTGCGATATGGGGCCATGCATTAATATTCTGAAACATGAGGTGATGGCGGCGGATGAATGGCACGACAATGGGCATTTCCTTTGATAAAATGCTATCGTGTCTGTTGTCCGTATCTTATGCCTGGCCATACCATAACCCCCCACCCCCACCTCCACCATGGGGCACTCTGCTCACCCGCACAACTGCCCGGTACAGTTGAAACCGGGATTCATCGTGAAGATCACACTTCTCCATCATGCCAGTGGCCATCGAAGGTGACGCAGAACTGCAGTCAGGTCAAGACCCTGGTGAGGAAAATGAGCACACAGATGAGCATCAATGAGATGATTTCTGACAGAGAAATTTGTGCACAGAATATCAGAGAAATAAGCTTTTTGTGCATATGGAACATTTCTGGTATCTTTTATTTCAGCTCATGAAACATGGGACCAACACGTGTTGTGTTAATATTTTTGGTCAGTATAATTAGTAAGGAACTCCCCTCACCTGGTTGTCTTAATTTAAAGTAAAATCTCAAAACCCGCTGACACTCGGCCCACCGTGGAATGAGTTTGACACCCATGGGTTGTGAGTGTATGCTAGTTTACATGATGAGATTATTATGGATAAGAGAGCATTTTTTTATTTGTCAAATGGCAGTCAAGCATTAATCATCATGTCACCAGAATTAGGCCGTCAATTTTTATTGGAAAGTAGCATCAAGCTCATCACCTTAATTTATTTAATCTATAGCCTAATAAACAGCATGGTTTCTCGAGTCGAAGTTGGGTCGTAGTGGAAGGAGGACCACACAATTTATCATTACGTGTCTCCAATTTTACTTCAATTTGATGGATATGATATCAATATTTACGCATGAAGGCATTTCCACCACCATTTCTCACATAATTAATTTTACTCACTCAAAAAGATCCCACCATGTCGAACGAACAAATTATCTGTTGCCATTTTTAAATTGGCCTTGAAACTTCCTGTTTCCAACATAGCTGTCATTATTTATTTAAATGGTTACACACTTTCTTTCCCATTTCCTTTTCTACTTCTCTCATTTTATGTATACCCCATCTCAATTCTATTCAATTCAAGGGGCTTTATTGGCATGGGAGAAACATGTGTTAGCATTGCCAAAGCAAGTAAGGTAGATAATATACAAAAGTGAAATAAACAATAAAAAAAACAGTAAACATTACACTCACAGAAGTTCCAAAAGAAGAAAGACATTACAAATGTCATAGTATGTATTTATACAGTGTTGTAACGATGTACAAATGGTTAATGTACAAAAGGGAAAATAAATAAGCATAAATAAAACGCACTAGACGACCAGTTCTTATAGCTTTAAGCCATACCCTTACCCTACTCCTCCTCTATTCCTCTGGTGATGTAGAGGTTCATCCAGGCCCCGCAGTGCCTAGCTCCACTTCCCATTCCCCAGGCGCTCTCATTTGTTGACTTCTATAACTGTAAAAGCCTTGGTATCATTCATGTTAACATTAGATGCCTCCTCCCTAAGTTTGTTTTATTCACTGCTTTAGCACATTCTGCCATCCCGGATGTCCTAGCCTTGTCTAAATCCTGGTTTAGGATGGCCACCAATAATCCTGAAATTTCCATCCCTAACTTTAACATTTTCTGACAAGGTAGACCTGCCAAAGGGGGCGGAGTTGCAATCTACTATCCAGGTCTATCCAGGTCTGTGCCCAAACAAATCGAACTTCTATTTCTAAAAATCCACCTTTCCAGAAACAAGACTCTCACCGTTGCCGCTCAAAGCATCCTTCACTCATGCTGCCAAACATACCCTCGTAAAACTGACTATCAGTCAAAATCGGTAGGATCCTTGGCGATGTCATTTACAAAATAGCCCCCAACACTCTACTCAGCAGTCTATCACAGTGTCATCCATTTTGTCACCAAAGCCACATATACTACCACCACTGCGACCTGTATGCTCTCATTGGCTGGCCCTCGCCTCATATTCGTCGCCAGACCCACTGGCTCCAGGTCATCTATAAGTCTTTGCTAGGTAAAGCCCCGCTTTATTTCAGCTCACTGGTCAACATAGCAGCACCCACCTGAAGCACACGCTCCAATAGGTATATTTCACTGCTCATATTTCACTGCTTTATTTCTCCTTTGCACCCCAGTGTCTCTACTTGCACATTCATCTTCTGCACATCTATCACTCCAGTGTCTAATTGCTAAATTAAACCACTACGACCTATTTATTCCATTGCCTCCCTAGTCTTACCTCTTTTGCACACACTGTATATAGATTTTTTTCTGTTGTGTTATTGACTGCACATTTGTTTATTCAATGTGTAACTCTGTGTTGTTGTATGTGTCACACTGCTTTGCTTTATCTTGGCCGGAGAAGAAGGCTTATGTTTTACATGTCCATAATCAATGGTGTTTTTTGTTTGTTTCTTTGTGCTGTTATTAACTTATTTTTTTACTTATTTTGTACAATTTGTAGCTGCTACCGTCTCTCATGACCGAAAATAACTTCTGGACATCAGAACTGCGATTACTCACCAGGAACTGGCAGAATCCTTTTTTTTCTTTATCGAGTCCGACGAGCCCGACGAGCCCGACGTGAATAACATACTTCTTTCCGGGAACAGGCACAGATCCCCGTCATTTGCGTGTAGAGAAGGCGGAGTAAAAGGTTCTGGAGGACGGGCTGCCTTTTGAGAATTTGTTAGGCAATTGAACAAGCCCCCACTGCCTTCCATTCTGCTAGCAAATGTACAATCTTTGGAAAATTAAATAGATGACCTTCGCAGAAGATTAAACTACCAACGGTACATTAAAAACTGTAATATATTTTGCTTCACAGAGTCGTGGCTGAACGACGACATTATCAATATAGAGCTTACTGGTTCTACGCTGTAATGGCAGGATAGAACAGAGGTGTCTGGCAAAACAAGGGGTGACGGACAACATATTTTTGTAAATAACAGCTGGTGCACGATATCTAATGAAGTGTAAAGGTTTTGCTCGCCTGAGGAAGAGTATCTCATGATAAGCTGTAGACCACATTATCTACCTAGAGTGTTTACATCTGTATTTTTCATAGCGGTCTACATACCACCACAGACTGATGCTGGTACTAAGACCGCACTTTGAAGGAGCTGTATCCGCCATCAGCAAACAGGAAAATGCTCACCCAGACGTGGCTCTCCTAGTGGAGGGGACTTTAATGCAGGGAAACTTAAATCCGTCCTTCCAAATTTCTATCAGCATATTAAATGTGCAACTAGAGGGAAAAAACTCTGGACCACCTTTACTCCACACACAGAGACGCATACAAAGCTCTCCCTCACCCTCACCCTCCATTTGGCAAATCTGATCATAATTCTATCCTCCTGATTCCTGCTTACAAGCAAAAGTTAAAGCAGGAAGCACCAGTGAATAAATAAAAAGTGGTCAGATGAAACAGGACTGTTTTGCGTGCACAGACTGGAAAATGTTCCGGGACTCCTCCTAAGGCATTGAGGAGTACACCACATCAATCATTGACTTCATCAATAAGTGCATCGATGACGTTGTCCGAAGAGTGACCGTATGTACATACCCAAAACGGAAGCCATGGATTACAGGTAACATCCGCACTGAGCTAAAGGCTAGAGCTTCCGCTTTCAAGGAGCGGGATTCTAACCCGGAAGCTTATAAGAAATCCCGCTATGCCCTCCAACAAACTATCAAACAGGCAAAGGGTCAATACAGGACTAAGATCGAATTGTACTACACCGACGCTCGTCGGATGTGGCAGGGCTTGCAAACAGTTACAGATGACAAAGGGAAGCACAACGGAGAGCTGCCCAGTGACACGAGCCTACCAGATGAGCTAAACTACTTCTTTGCTCGCTTCGAGGCAAATAACACTGAAACATGCATGTTGTGGAAGACTGTGATCACGCTCTCCGCAGCCGATGTGAGTATGACCTTTAAACAGGTCAATATTCACTAGACTTACCAGGATGTGTATTGTGAGCATGCGCTGACTAACTGGAAAGTTTCTTCACTGACATTTTCAACCTCTCCCTGTCTGAGTCTGTATTACCAACATGTTTTAAGCAGACCACCATAGTCCCTGTGCCAAAGAGCACTAAGGCTGGTCATGGTTCACATCAACACCATTATTCCAGAAACCCCCAACCCACTCCAATTTGCATACCGCCCTAAGAGATCCACAGAGGATGCAATCTCTATTGCACTCCACACTGCCCTTCCCACCTGGACAAAAGGAACACCTATGTGAGAATGCTATTCCTTTACTACAGCTCAGCGTTCAACACCATAGTGCCCTCATCAATAAGCTGAGGGGTGCGTGCTCCTCCCTCTGCAACTGGATCCTGGACTTCCTGACAGGCCGCCCCCAGGTGGTAAGTGTAGGTAACAACACATCCACCACGCTTATCGTCATCACAGGGGCCACTGAGGGGTGCGTGCTCAGTCCCCTCAGTCCCTGTTCACTC
The DNA here is from genome assembly GCF_018296145.1 of Oncorhynchus tshawytscha. NCBI lineage: Eukaryota > Metazoa > Chordata > Actinopteri > Salmoniformes > Salmonidae > Oncorhynchus > Oncorhynchus tshawytscha. Next base: position 25,498,232 of record NC_056449.1, read on the forward strand.
GTGAGTGCACGGCCAGGCCTCCAACACTTTCATTAAGTTCGCCAATGACACAACAGTGGTATTTTATTTTTCCTTTATTTAACCAGCCAAGTCAGTTAAGAACAAATTCTTATTTTCAATGACGGCCTGTGAACAGTGGGTTAACTGCCTGTTCAAGGGCAGAACGACAGATTTGTACCTTGTCAGCTCGGGGGTTGAACTCGCAACCTTCCGGTTACTAGTCCAACGCTCTAACCACTAGGCTACCCTGCCGGCCTGATCACCGACCACATCGAAACAGCCTATAGGCAGGAGGTCAGAGACCTGGCCATGTGGTGTCAGGACAACAACCTCTCCCTCATTGTGATCAAGACAAAGGAGATGATCGTTGACTACTGGAAAAAGAGGACAGAGCCCGCCCCCATTCTCATCGACGGGGCTGTGTCCACATCACCAACAAACTAACATGGTCCAAACACACCAATACATTCGTGAAGAGGGCACGACAAAACCTATTCCCCCTCAGGAGACTGAAAAGATTTGCCATATGCCAAGCTGATCTGGCGCCTTTGCTCCTCACCCAGGAAAGAGAGTCACGACACTGTCTTGACCTGCGTTGACATGTGATTCCTCATAAAAGGATGCCTTCAATGTATTTGTATTTTTTTGTATTATTTAATTGTATTTATTGATATAAGTGTTGTTTTATGTCGATGCAGGAATTGATTGGAAGTGTTAGGGGCAGTATTTCCCCAAATCCTGGTCCTGGAGGTCCCCTATGTCTGCTGGTTTCTATGGAATGTGCATCTCAGATGACAACCTCCTTGTACCATTGGCATTTTGTAAAGTTAATGTCCATTTCATTGTTCATCAGTCGCCAGTTCATTGTGGAATCGTTTGCTTATCATCAGTTTATGGCTCCTTCAAACCAGACAAACTGATGCGTAAAAAACATTGAAGGAAAGTTAATGTTTTTTTTGTTTATGGGAACAGTGCATTAGGGGGAGGATTGTGTTGAGCTGTCTGTCAGAAAGCTTACGATGACATGTCCTTGAAACAATTGAACTAGTAGAATAGCATTTTTACTGAATAATTTATCCTCACCACACCTCTGCATTGGACATGCATTTCATGCTTCTTCGTTTGAAGGCAGAGATATGAACCAGGGATATTTGTGAACCACTGGATCAGCCTTCGTACAAAGTTTCCCTTGAGATCTCCCGTGGAAAGATTGTTCCTGGGACTCATGATAGGATCGTAGAAGCGTGTGTGGTTTTATATCGTTTGAGAAAGGCTTAGTAAAAAAAATGTAACGGGATGTTGATAGGGGAGGATCCAAAACATTCTTTAAACTTTTGTATTTACTTTTCTTAAAAGCAACAAAATCCCAATGGTAGATTGGTTGAATGAGATAGAATAGAGGAGGATGAGTGTTAAAGAAATGTGAAAGAGTGAAAATAGAGGTGTGGTGAGTATTGTCTTAACGCTACAGTAAAGCCACCTTAAATGTAGCTCTCATACAGGTTTGAGTGGGTTACTTTCTAAATGTAATCCGTAACAGTTGCTAGTTATCTGTCCGAAATTGTAATCAGTAACGTATCTTTTGGATTACCCAAACTCAGTGACACACTCTGATTACTTTCAGTTACTTTTAGATTATTTTCCTCTTAAGAGGTGCAGGTCAGCTTTTTTTGTCATGTATCTTTTCTGTAGGCAGCTCTACAGAGTGGTCATTATAGCTGGCACAGCCACAAAGTCATAAAATCTTAACCTTAACCACACTGCTAACTCTAATGCCTAACCCTAAATTTGACAATTTTCATAAATATTTACAATATAGACACTTTTGACTTTACATCTATACCATCTAGTGGAAATCACTCATCCACAATAAATGTCAACCTGCTTAAGAGGCATTAGAAGAAGACAAAGATCAATATTACCAATTGAACGGCATCTGTTGCAGGATAAATCAATGTTAGAGTTTACATAGTTTAATGACTTTTGGGATCTGAGGTGTTGGTGGTCTTGCTGGGTTGATTATGATTGGACAATATGTAAGGACTTATGGGATAGCCAATCATAGAAAATGTGACTTCCCTTATGCTTGAATACATTTTTAACAACAAGATTATTTAGGGTGTTTTGTGCTGATTTCAAACACATTTATGAATACATTTCTCTCTTTCTCCTCTAGAATAACCAGACACATCCACTGTCATTCTGCTGATGATCAAATAGGACAACTAAATCGTTCCTCAACCCAACCATAACGACCAACCTCAGCTGGTTCATATTCAATACAATTACCTGGAGTTATCCAATAAGAAATGCATTTTTGTTCCGTTTCAAAATGTTTTGGAGGTCAACTAAGGGCAAGAAAAACAATCGAACTCTGCCCCTTTCTAAATTTTCAAACAGAAATGGGGTGTGCCTTTGGTGGTTTGTTGAAGTGTCATTCTGGTCATGCGTACCTCGACCAACGTAGCTAGTTCGTTAGCTAAGCTAGCCACTTTAGCAAGCCAGTAACTCCTCCAATATGTGTTGACGTCATTTCACAGAATTTGTTTTTGGATGGAAACTGTAGAGATCGATAAACAATTGCACTTCTGTATTACACATGAGTGTAAGCAAACAAACCATCATTGTGGAGCTTGACACGCTCACAGCTCTTAGAATCAGTGGTGAGCTCACACTGGTAGATTCCTCCTGTAACTTCAGCTTTGGTCAATGACTTGACACGCTCACAGCTCTTAGAATCAGTGGTGAGCTCACACTGGTAGATTCCACCTGTAACTTCAGCTTTGGTCAATGACTTGACACGCTCACAGCTCTTAGAATCAGTGGTGAGCTCACACTGGTAGATTCCTCCTGTAACTTCAGCTTTGGTCAATGACTTGACACGCTCACAGCTCTTAGAATCAGTGGTGAGCTCACACTGGTAGATTCCTCCTGTAACTTCAGCTTTGGTCAATGACTTGACACGCTCACAGCTCTTAGAATCAGTGGTGAGCTCACACTGGTAGATTCCACCTGTAACTTCAGCTTTGGTCAATGACTTGACACGCTCACAGCTCTTAGAATCAGTGGTGAGCTCACACTGGTAGATTCCTCCTGTAACTTCAGCTTTGGTCAATGACTTGACACGCTCACAGCTCTTAGAATCAGTGGTGAGCTCACACTGGTAGATTCCTCCTGTAACTTCAGCTTTGGTCAATGACTTGACACGCTCACAGCTCTTAGAATCAGTGGTGAGCTCACACTGGTAGATTCCTCCTGTAATTTCAGCTTTGGTCAATGACTTGACACGCTCACAGCTCTTAGAATCAGTGGTGAGCTCACACTGGTAGATTCCTCCTGTAACTTCAGCTTTGGTCAATGACTTGACACGCTCACAGCTCTTAGAATCAGTGGTGAGCTCACACTGGTAGATTCCTCCTGTAACTTCAGCTTTGGTCAATGACTTGGAGCGTGGTGCTCCAACCAGCAATCTAGGAAAAATACAATAATAATAATACAATAAAATATTCAAACTAGGAACAACTTTGTCACGGCTGGTCTGAGTTGTATCAATCAATCAACCAAACAATCAATATTACTTTATAAAACCCTGTTTACAACAGTAGTTGTCACAGTGCTTTACAGTTACCTGGCCTAGACCCCAAAGAGCAAGCAAAGCAGACGTGAAAACAGAGAGGCCAGGAAAAACTCCCTAGAAGAATGGGACGGAGGAAGAAACCTAGAAAGGAGGTTGCCTGTTCTCTTCTGGCTGTACCAGGCAGATTCAGAGTAGCCGTTAAGGCCAGATAATAGTATGTATGGACACTGTTAATCATTTCTTATAAGAGGTAAAATGACAGTTTCTTATTGACAGGATTCAGTTGTTGATGCAGTGCCAGGGAGAATCCAAACAGGCTTCCTGGATCACCATTTTTCCTCAGAACATGCTTTGTGTCCGTGTCCAGATTGAAAGCTGAGATGTGAAATGGTAGGCAGGACAAAAGAAACCACAGGTCCACTAGGAGGCCCAACCATTGAATTGACGTGTTGGTGTTGTTGGTAAAACTCTCTGTCCTAGCTAACCCAATAGCTTTTTTCTGTGGTGTCCTTGTTTTATGAAGCCGAATGTGAGGGCAACACTACAGAAATGGAATGTGACTCAGCACTGGCTGCAGTATACAGTGTTTGCTGCAGAAGATGACAGACAGGGAATGGTTCAAGGGGGATTTATCTCAATGGACTTGAGCACATGTTTATGGTTTGATTGCTTTTGTTAATATTCCATTCCAAGAACATGAGGAACTTCACACCCTTGGATCAAAAGTCTGGTGGTTGTGTTCACAGTGGCAAACCAGTGATACTGTACTGTACAGTGTTGATCACTTGATAATACTAAAGGGAAAGGTGTGAAAGTCCATGAGAAATGGCTAAAAGGAGAACATGTACAGTATGTAGCTGCTCACCTTCTTGATCACTGTCGTGATAACAGCTGTTATTTGTCTAAAGTAGTGAAACTTGACAGTAGATGTGAGAAAGGATTAAGAAACGATACCAACCACACTTTACTATTGTAAGACATAACAGAGTGGTGTAACATGAACATGGTCACATTTCTGTCAATGACATTACAATTGATACAGCACCAGGAAGGAACATTTTACATGATGATGTAGTCTTTCACCAGATGGCAATGTTGCACTAGGACAGAATTCTCTCTTCAGTCTCAAAGTCTGACCTCATGTCAATGTGGTGATGATTACAATTATGAAACATGTTGATGTACCTTCTCAGTTGTAATATATCTATACTGCTAAAGCGCCGTACTCTGTTGGTCGTGGTTTATGCAACACATTTTAATGATTTTGTAAGCATTCACTGTTGTTTTTAGAAAAATGAAATCATCAAACATACCCTCCCCTCTGTATTTATTTGAACAGTGAAGCAAAAATGTTGTAAATGTGGCTCTATACTCCACCACTAATATTGAGTGGCTGCTGCCAACACACTGACTCAACTCCAGCCACTTTAATAATGGGAATTGATGGGAAATGATGTAAAATATATCACTAGCCACTTTAAACAATGCTACCTAATATAATGTTTACATACCCTACATTATTCATCTCATATGTATATGTATATACTGTACTCTATATCATCTACTGCATCTTTATGTAATACATGTATCACTAGCCACTTTAACTATGCCACTTTGTTTACATACTCATCTCATATGTATATACTGCACTCAATACCATCTACTGTATCTTGCCTATGCCGCTCTGTACCATCACTCACTCATATATCTTTATGTACATATTCTTTATCCCCTTACACTTGTGTCTATAAGGTAGTAGTTTTGGAATTGTTAGCTAGATTACTTGTTGGTTATTACTGCATTGTCGGAACTAGAAGCACAAGCATTTCGCTACACTCGCATTAACATCTGCTCACCATGTGTATGTGACAAATAAAATTTGATTTGATTTGATTTGATACTCCAGCATTTTGGATTTGAAAGCGAATGTTTCATATGAGTCTCTAGTACAGAATGTGACCTTTTATTTGAGGGTATTTTCAAAAATATCTGTTTTACCATTTATAAAGGAAAGCACTTTATGTATCTCATTCCCCCATTTCTTGTTTTTTGTGTTAGTATTTTGAACACATTATTCACATGTAGTATATTAAAGTAATGTTTAGTATTTGGTTCCTTATTCCTAGCATGCAATGACTACATAAAGCTTGTGACTCAACAAAACTTGGAGGATGCATTTGCTGTTTGTTTTGGTTGTGTTTCAGATTAATTGTGCCCAATAGGAACTGAATGATGAATAATGCATAGTGTCAGTTTGGAGTCACTTTATTGTAAATAAGTTTACAATGATAATATCACGACTTCTTCCGAAGTCGATGCCTCTCCTTGTTCGGGCGGTGTTCGGCGGTCGACGTCGCCGGTCTTCTAGCCATTGCCGATTCATTTCTCATTTTCCATTTGTTTTGTCTCGTTTTCCCACACACCTGGTCCTCATTTTCCTCATTATGTCAGTCCTTCCTAGGGTATCGCATTTCCACCTCAGGGGTGGAGATGGAGAGTGACTGCATTGCAGCCGTGTGAAATTGGCCAACTCCCACCACGGTAAAGGAGGTGCAGCAGTTCTTAGGGTTTGCCAACTACTACCGGAGGTTTATCCGAGGTTTTGACCAGGTAGCGGCTCCCATTACCTCACTGCTGAAGGGGGGAAGGGGGGACCGGTGCGCTTGCAGCGGACAGCTGAGGCGGACAGAGCTTTTAGTCACCTGAGGGCTCTGTTTACCTCGGCTCATGTTCTGGCTCATCCGGATCCCTCTTTGGCGTTCATAGTGGAAGTGGACGCGTCCGAGGCTGGGGTAGGAGCTGTGCTCTCTCAGCGTTCGGGTACGCCACCGAAACTATGACGTGGGGTCCGGGAGTTGTTGGCTGTCGTCAAGGCTTTGTAGGCGTGGAGACATTGGCTTGAGGGGGCTAAACACCCTTTTCTCATCTGGACTGACCACCGCAATCTGGAGTACATCCCGGCGGTGAGGAGGTGGGCCATGTTTTTCAACCGTTTTGTTTTCACCCTTTCTTACAGACCAAGTTCCCAGAATGTGAAGGCAGACGCACTGTCCCGGCTGTGTGACACAGAGGAGCGGCCCATGGATCCCACTCCCATACTCCCGGCCTCCTGCCTGGTGGCGCCGGTAGTGTGCGAGCTGGACGTGGACATTGAGTGGGCGTCGCGTGCAGAGCCCGCTCCCCTCCAGTGTCCAGCTGGGCGTCTGTACGCTCCGTCTGTTGTGCGTGACCAGCTGATCTATTAGGCCCACACGTCACCCTCCTCTGGTCATCCAGGAATCGGTCGGACGGTGCGCTGTCTGAGTGGGAAGTACTGGTGGCCCACTTTGGCTAAGGACGTAAGGGTTTATGTTTCCTCCTGCTCGGTGTGCGCCCAGTGTAAGGCTCCAAGTAATCTGCCCAGAGGTAAGTTACACCCCTTACCCGTGCCAGAAAGTTGGCGCAAACCGTCACCGTAGTGAGACCCTGGTGTTCGCACTGGGGGACCGGGTCTGGCTCTCGACCCGAAACCTGCCCCTCCGCCTGCCCTGCCGGAAGCTGGGTCCGCAGTTTGTGGGGCCATTTAAAGTCCTGAGGAGAGTGAATGAGGTTTGTTACAGGTTACAGCTTCCACCCGATTACTGCATTAGCCCCTCGTTCCATGTGTCTCTCCTCAGGCCGGTGGTGGCTGGCCTGCTCCAGGAGTCTGAGGTGCGGGAGGTTCCTCCACCCCCCCTGGACATCGAGGGGGCCCCAGCGTACTCCGTTCATTCCATACTGGATTCGAGACGTCGGGCGAGGGGCCTTCAGTACCTCGTGGACTGGGAGGGGTATGGTCCGGAGGAGAAATGCTGAGTTCTGGTGGAGGACGTGTTGGATCCTTCTCTGCTGTGAGAGTTCCACCGTCTCCGTCCGGATCGCCCTGCGCCTCACCCTCTGGGTCGTCCCCGAGGCCTGTGTCGGCGCACTGCTGGAGCTACGAGTCAGGGGGGTGTACTATCACGACTTCTGCCGAAGTCGATGCTTCTCCTTGTTCGGGTGGTGTTCGGCTGTCGACATCGCCGGTCTTTTTGCCATCGCTGATTCATTTTTCATTTTCCATTTGTTTTATCTTGTTTTCCCACACACCTGGTTCTCATTTCCCTCATTATGTGTTATGTATTTAACCCTCTGTTTCCCCCATGTCTTTGTGTGGTATTGTTTATCTGTTTGCATGTATGCGCACGTTAGGCTGGTTGCGCTGGGTTATGTTAAACCCATATTTGTATTTTCGTGTTCGTTTGTGCCGTGTGCTTTTGGTTCGCCAAATAAAAGGCTCCGCTTTGCCATCAAATATCTGCTCTCCTGCGCTTGACTTCCTACAGCCTTTCACGTATACCTTGACAGATAATGGATAATCGTGAATGAATCATGAATAATAATCAGTGAGAAAGTTACAGAGGAGCAAAGATCATATATGCTATTTTCCGCTGCTATTGGTAAGGGTGAGAGCTTAGCATGTTTTGCAGGCATGATCTTTGTGCATCTATTATATCTATTGACCTTGTAGTCAAATATAATATATCATACTGTTTGAGAACAACAGCAGGGAAATATAGAGTGATAGTGAAGTGATTCTTCATAATGGGTAGAAGTAGCTACATCAGTGGATATGGTGAACATGGTAAGGGGGTCATATTCAGGGGAATACAACCCAGAGGTTCCATCTGTGTTTGGCTTGAATAAGGAGGGAGGGCTTCCAGAACGAGAGAGGTGTGACATTTTCCAATGCGGTCTTTAAGCCAGCCACAAAATGAAAAAAAAAAACATGCCCAGAGACAAACAATGATGCCTGGAAACTTGAACATCAGTTTGGTTTTCGGTGTTAGAGGTGTGAATTCTACAGAGGCTACTCTTCCTGTAACAGACTCGCTCCCACACGAAGAGAAAATATCAAAGAGATTATCACATTCTCATGAGTTTGAGTCCAGGTAACAAACAATTATGTGCGATTGTATATCATTTGCTGGATTTCTAATTTGTTGAGAGCACCATGTGATGTTGACTGTACTTGTGTGTTTGTATGAGGCATAACACAAGTGCATGTCATTCACATATTCTATAGAGTAGCAGCAAGACCTTTGGAACCTATTGGTGGAATCAACAAGTAGTTTTGATTTACGTTTGGTTGAGTTGTCAGCTAACAGTGAATTCAAAGTGAAATCAACAGCAAATGGCAGTATGTCATTGGATTTAGGTTAAAGTTGGTTGAAAAAAAGACTAAATGAACTTACATTAATGACTTTTTGCAAATCCAATCAGTTTTCCATGTTGATTTAACATCATCACATTGATTGTTTTGGTTGAAATTATGTGGAAACAATGTTGCTACAACAAGTTTTTGCATAGTGGGCAGTTTCACAGACCCAGATTAAATCAATTCATCAGAACGCTTGAAAACACAGGTCATTCACGAACAAAACTACTTGTTGATTCCACCAATAGGTTCCAAAAGTCTTGCTGCTACTCTATAGAATATCTGACATGTACAGTGGTATTACCCCATAAACTATGAGTGTCTTTAAAGGTGTTTGCATTAATGACTTGATGTCAGACAATTAAGCTCTCTTTCACAGCATATATCATCATCATTGTTATTATATCATCATCATCAATTTAATCACCATCAGTATTATCATTATTATCATCATCATCAGTATCATCATCGTCAGTATCATCAATATAGTCACAAAACTTATCCTCAACATCATCAATATCATCATCATCATCATTTAAATTACCTCTACTAACCTGTGCCCCTCATCATCATCAATGTCATCATCATCATCAACATCATCTAAATGACCTAAATTACCTCGACTAAACTCTGCCCCTGCACATTACCTCTTTATTGGTAATGTTATTTTATTTTTGCTCTTCAATTATTTCTATTTATTCATTGTTTAGTTCAGTTTATTTAGTAAATACTTTCTTAAGACATTTTTTCTTAACTGCATTGTTGGTTAAGAGCTTGTAAGTAAGCATTTCACTGTTGTATTCGGTGCATGTGACAAATAAAATTTGATTTGATTTTTGATTTAAAATGCCTCTGCTTTCTGTTCTTCAATCTTTTCAACATGAAGATGAACCATAATCCACAAGTAATTTAAGATATCTACTATCAGATATACCATATCTGACCCCTTTCAAGAAGATAGGTATATGTCGCACATCACTACTTCACAGGAGAGACATTTTAAAGTTTTTTAGGTATTTTTTTTAGCTAAATGCTTTTTTGGGCAGAAATACTTTCAGGAACATGTGAACTTTCATGTGCCTTAACAAAACACTTGTATGCCATCTGTAAATTCGAATAAAATTGTTAAATTACGAGTCTAGTTGGTTTAACCATGAAAAAAGACAGGAACCTACCTGCTAGCAATAATTGGTTAAGATAATGGATGGGCTTGACATGCCGACCTGCTACCGCAGATTTTTTGAAAGATATAATGTTAGAAATGGAGACATGCACAGGTTTCTTTCTGCCCATAATTTAGCAGGCGCTTTCAACAAAGATCAGTGGGAAAAAGTTGTGATGGACTACTTTCTGCACACAGTCCGTGTGAACCGGAATGACTTGACAAAACAATGGGCCAAACAAGCTATAGCAAGCTACAATCCTAACGGAAAAGACACTGTGTTGGGAAGTGCTCATCCATGTATACGGGTTAGAGTCTAGACATATTTTCAGATATTATACATTTCTAATTGTGTCATTAAGTCGTTTTCATTGCAAGTTAAAACATACTGTTAGCTAGCTAACGAACATTAGCTTTCTGGTAGTAGTATTATTTGTATCTCAGAAACTAATTTTCATGGTTAGTTAGAGCCTAATATTAGCTTCTACCTAACATTGAACCTTATTGGTTAGCTTTAGCAACCTGCAGATTCCTACTCCAGCATTTCATGCATGGTGGATAGCTATGACAATCTGTTTGTACTGTAGCTATGGGTTAGGATTATGGTTCATTGTTTAGCTAACTAGCTACATGTCGATATAAAAGACTCCATTTCGCCATAGAATGATTACATGACCCATCAAGTTAGCCAGGTGTGTCTGGGGGTGATTAGGGCCATCTATTGTATTTCATGAACATGTGAACTTGTGACCCACAACAGTGACCCATCCACTTAGCTAGATGTGGCTGGGGGGTGGTTATAGCCTTTCTTTCAGATGACCTATCAATTTTGGTAAGCATCATCTAATAATTCTAAAATATTTATGCAATTTTTTATCTGGACACTTTCAAAGTCAGATTAGGATATAGGCCAAGGACAAGATAAAGTGTATGTTTTACAGTCGTGTTTCTTTATTGTAGGCTGCTACTTAAAATAATTGAAGTCTTGAAATCTTTGGTTGTTTACTACACTACCTTACTCACTCTGTTTAGCACATGGCCTCACATGTGAATCCTTAAAGAGATGGGTGGGGCTAAGGCGTAAGAGGGTCTGAAAGATGCTAAATAGGTGTAGACAAAGAAGAGCTCCCCAGTAGGTGTGGCATATTATTCAAGGGCCAATTTCTCAAAAGTGGGGTTACAAGTGTAGCAACTTTCAATACAGAATGACTTTCCCATTGTTCCTCAACTGCAGTGTATGATATACAATTTCGTAGCTCTGACTCTATACTTTTATCCAATGTAAAAAACAACATTTAAAATGTTGCAGCAAAATAGTGAATCGATGTGGTCGGACACATATGTTATAAGACTGCCCAATAATAATTAAAGAAAAGGTTTTAATAATGTAGCCTATGCTCAAGACTCTCATTTTGTAAATAGACTATGGGGTAATTTGAATGTGTCTAACCAGTTTCTTCATCTACCAGTGTGCTTTTAGCCCATTTAAAAACAGACATCTCAAATGGCACCCTATTCCATATATAGTGCTCTACTTTTGACCTGAGCCCTATGGCCCTTGTCAAAAGTAGTACACCGCATACAGTAGGGAATAGGGTGCAATTTTGTACTTTGGAACAGAGTTTTGTTGTACAGGGAGCCTGTCTCTACTTCTGGTAAGTCATAGAAACAGCTCTTTCTGAAAATAGGCCACAATAAGGTGTTGAGTCTCAGAGAGTTACTGATTAACCCAATCACACTCCCTCAGCAGACATGTCATCCTGGCCAAGCAGCTGAAGCTGAGTGGGGCTTTTCAGTGTTCAGTGCTTCTGTAACAGCCTCCCTGTATAAATATGAGCATACTATTATCTTTGCCAAGAGATCTGAACCATAACTGCAGGGTTGCTGGTTGGAACCCTGCTCTGACAGTTCCCTCTAAATCACTACATTGATGGCAGCTTTGGGATAATACTCAATGCTTCTCAGGAGAACAGGATGCATGTTGCCTTAATTTAGGTAAATTAACATGTTATGGCCTGCCCTCAGTAGATTGTAGTACAGAAAAATTGGATGGAAAAACAGACATGCCAGTCCCACTTTAGTACTCTTGTTTGACCTGACGTAAAGTTACAGTGCTAGTAATCTGATCTCCAAGCCAGCCGGCTGGTGGTCGACACTACGGTACAGGTGGATTAATGAAGAGACTGTTCCGTATCTGTATCATAGCACATTGTAGATATCAGTTGAAAAGCACATCTTGAATGTAGGACATGTCATGACAATGTCATATACAGTGGGGCAAAAAAGTATTTAGTCAGCCACCAATTGTGCAAGTTCTCCCACTTAAAAATATGAGAGAGGCCTGTAATTTTCATCATAGGTACACTTCAACTATGACAGACAAAATGAGAAAAACATCCAGAAAATCCCATTGTAGGATTTTTTATGAATTTATTTGCAAATTGTGGTGGAAAATAAGTATGTGGTCAATAACAAAAGTTTATCTCAATACTTTGTTATATACCCTTTGTTGGCAATGACAGAGGTCAAACATTTTCTGTAAGTCTTCACAAGGCTTTCACACACTGTTGCTGGTGTTTTGGCCCATTCCTCCATGCAGATCTCCTCTAGAGCAGTGATGTTTTGGGGCTGTTGCTGGGCAACACAGACTTTCAACTCAATTTTCTATGGGGTTGACATCTGGAGACTGGCTAAGCCACTCCAGGACCTTGAAAGGCTTCTTATGAAGCCACTCCTTCGTTGCCCGGGCGATGTGTTTGGGATCATTGTCATGCTGAAAGACCCAGCCACGCATCTTCAATACCCTTGCTGATGGAAGAAGGTTTTCACTCAAAATCTCACAATACATGGCCGCATTCATTCTTTCCTTTACACGGATCAGTCGTCCTGGTCCCTTTGCAGAAAAACAGCCCCAAAGCATGATGTGTCCACCCCCATGCTTCACAGTAGGTATGGTGTTCTTTGGATGCAACTCAGCATTCTTTGTCCTCCAAACACAACGAGTTGAGTTTTCACCAAAAAGTTATATTTTGGTTTAATCTGACCATATGACATTCTCCCAATCTTCTTCTGGGTCATCCAAATGCTCTCTAGCAAACTTCAGACAGGCCTGGACATGTACTGGCTTAAGCAGGGGGACACGTCTGGCACTGCAGGTTTTGAGTCCCTGGCGGCGTAGTGTGTTACTGATGGTAGGCTTTGTTACTTTGGTCCCAGCTCTCTGCAGGTCATTCACTAGGTCCCCCTGTGTGGTTCTGGGATTTTTGCTCACCGTTCTTGTGATCATTTTGACCCCACAGGGTGAGATCTTGCATGGAGCCCCAGATCGAGGGAGATGATCAGTGGTCTTGTATGTCTTCCATTTCCTAATAATTGCTCCCACAGTTGATTCCTTCAAACCAAGCTGCTTACCTATTGCAGATTCAGTCTTCCCAGCCTGGTGCAGGTCTACAATTTTGTTCCTGGTGTCCTTTGACAGCTCTTTGGTCTTGGCCATAGTGGAGTTTGGAGTGTGACTGTTTGAGGTTGTGGACAGGTGTCTTTTATACTGATAACAAGTTCAAACAGGTGCCATTAATACAGGTAACGAGTGGAGGACAGAGGAGCCTCTTAAAGAAGAAGATACAGGTCTGTGAGAGCCAGAAATCTTGCTTGTTTGTAGGTGATCAAATACTTATTTTCCACCATAATTTGCAAATAAATGAATTAAAAATCCTACAATGATTTTCTGGATTTTTTTCTTCTCATTTTGTCTGTCATAGTTGAAGTGTACCTATGATGAAAATTACAGGCCTCTCTCATCTTTTTAAGTGGGAGAACTTGCACAATTGGTGGCTGACTAAATACTTTTTTGCCCCACTGTACATCAACGAACAGGTACCTCATGACCAGTTTTTCATATGTTGCATTGAACACTGCATTGACAACATGTTTTAGATGTAATCCTAGAGGACTTTGCAGCTGGCCCTACAACTCTCAAGTTAACAGGTTTGCTAAGATTAGCTTGTTTGTCAAAGTTTCTCACAGTCATAACATAGCTGTGTATCTTGCGGCTACCCACACAGGCAGGGAAGGCAGGCCTGTAGTGAGCAAACAGCTCAGAGGTCTGTCCAAAGTGCAGAGATGGCCCGCCACAGCCTACGCCTACGAGCTAAAGCACTGTGGACTGGCTAACCACTTGACAAGCGTTGGCGTGCAAAGAGTGCCTGCAACACTGCTGCAAAACAAAAGAGCAAAAGTAGGTTTTATTTCACAAGGCAGGTCATTTAAGAATTGAACCAGTGTCTGTAGTGACACCTCTAACACTGAGATGCAGTGCCTTAGACCGCTGCGCCATTCAGGAGCCTGACATTGTAATGGCCAGCAAGGTTCAAATCAAATTTTAAAAAATCAAATCAAATGAGGTTTGACTCATATTGGCTCATATTGGCTGTTCCTTATGAATGTTGATGCACACAGATGCATGCAGAGACATGCAAGTACCATCCACACATGTACACAAATGCATATATTTGCATTTTTATTTAGGTATTTAAAAAAGGGAATGATGCAAACAGATGAGATCATTACAGATGCTTGGGCATACAAATGCTACCTGTTACAGCTGAGACCTTGGTTTCTCAAATGATTGCCTCGCCTGGTTCACCAACTACTTCTCTGATAGAGTTCAGTGTGTCAAATCGAGGGTCTGCTGTCCGGACCTCTGGCAGTCTCTATTGGGGTGCCACAGGGTTCAATTCTTGGACCGACTCTCTTCTATGTATACATCAATGATGTCACTCTTGCTGCTGGTGAGTCTCTGAGCCACCTCTACGCAGACGACACCATTCTGTATACTTCTGGCCCTTCCTTGGACACTGTGTTAACAACCCTCCAGGCAAGCTTCAATGCCGTACTACTCTCCTTCCGTGGCCTCCAATTGCTCTTAAATATAAGTAAAACTAAATGCATGCTCTTCAACCGATCGCTGCCTGCACCTGCCCGCCTGTCCAACATCACCACTCTGGACGGCTCTGACTTAGAATATGTGGACAACTACAAATACCTAGGTGTCTGGTTAGACTGTAAACTCTCCTTCCAGACTCACATCAAACATCTCCAATCCAAAGTTAAATCTAGAATTGGCTTCCTATTTCGCAACAAAGCATCCTTCACTCATGCTGCCAAACATACCCTTGTAAAACTGACCATCCTACCAATCCTCGTCTTCGGCGATGTCATTTACAAAATAGCCTCCAATACCCTACTCAACAAATTGGATGCAGTCTATCACAGTGCAATCCGTTTTGTCACCAAAGCCCCATATACTACCCACCATTGCGACCTGAACGCTCTCGTTGTCTGGCCCTCGCTTCATACTCGTCGCCAAACCCACTGGCTCCATGTCATCTACAAGACCCTGCTAGGTAAAGTCCTCCCTTATCTCAGCTCGCTGGTCACCATAGCATCACCCACCTGTAGCACGCGCTCCAGCAGGTATATCTCTCAGGTATATATCACCCCCAAAACCAATTCTTTCTTTGGCCGCCTCTCCTTCCAGTTCTCTGCTGCCAATGACTGGAATGAACTACAAAAATCTCTGAAACTGGAAACACTTAACTCCCTCACTAGCTTTAAGCACCAACTGTCAGAGCAGCTCACAGATTACTGCACCTGTACATAGCCCACCTATAATTTAGCTCAAACAAGTACCTCTTTCCCTACTGTATTTATTTTATTTATTTATTTTGCTCCTTTGCACCCCATTATTTTTATTTTTATACTTTGCACATTCTTCCACTGCAAATCTACCATTCCAGCATTTTACTTGCTATATTGTATTTACTTTGCCACCATGGCCTTTTTTTTGCCTTTACCTCCCTTATCTCACCTCATTTGCTCACATCGTATATAGACTTGTTTATACTGTATTATTGACTGTATGTTTGTTTTACTCCATGTGTAACTCTGTGTCGTTGTATGTGTCGAACTGCTTTACTTTATCTTGGCCAGGTCGCAATTGTAAATTAGAACTTGTTCTCAACTTGCCTACCTGGTTAAATAAAGGTAAAATAAAGAAATAAATAAATAAATAAAAAAGACAGCAGTAAACTCAGCTGACACAACCTGTTACAGCTGAGACAGCAGTAAACTCAGCTGACACAACCTGTTACAGCTGAGACAGCAGTAAACTCAGCTGACACAACCTGTTACAGCTGAGACAGCAGTAAACTCAGCTGACACAACCTGTTACAGCTGAGACAGCAGTAAACTCAGCTGACACAACCTGTTACAGCTGAGACAGCAGTAAACTCAGCTGACACAACCTGTTACAGCTGAGACAGCAGTAAACTCAGCTGACACAACCTGGTACAGCTGAGACAGCAGTAAACTCAGCTGACACAACCTGTTACAGCTGAGACAGCAGTAAACTCAGCTGACACAACATGTTACAGCTGAGACAGCAGTAAACTAAGCTGATACAACCTGTTACAGCTGAGACAGCAGTAAACTCAGCTGATACAACCTGTTACAGCTGAGACAGCAGTAAACTCAGCTGACACAACCTGTTACAGCTGAGACAGCAGTAAACTAAGCTGATACAACCTGTTACAGCTGAGACAGCACCAAACTAAGCTGAAACAACCTGTTCTCATCTCTTCAGTAGGTCCTATGATTGAGTGTAGTCTGGCCCAGGAGTGTGAAGGTGAACGGAAAGGCACTGGAGCAACGAACCACCCTTGCTGTCTCTGCCTGGCCGGTTCCCCCTTCTCCACTGGGATTCTCTGCCTCTATCCCTATTACAGGGGCTGAGTCATTGGCTTACTGGTGCTCTTCCATGCCGTCCCTCGGAGGGGTGCGTCACTTGAGTTGGTTGAGTCACTGACGTGACCTTCCTGTCCGGGTTGGCGGCCCCCCCTTGGGTTGTGCCGTGGCGGAGATCTTTGTGGGATATACCCGGCCTTGTCTCAGGATGGTAAGTTGGTGGTTGAAGATATCCTTCTAGTGGTGTGGGGGCTGTGCTTTGGCAAAGTGGGTGGGGTTATATCCTTCCTGTTTGTCCCTGTCCGGGGGTATCATCGGATGGGGCCACAGTATCTCCTGACCCCTCCTGTCTCATCCTCCTGACCTGTTCACTGGATGTGCTACCTGTTCCAGACCTGCTGTTTTCAACTCTCTATAGACAGCAGGACCGGTAGAGATACTCTGAATGATCGGCTATGAAAAGCCAACTGACATTTACACCAACACACAGGCCTACACACCAATACACAGGCCTACACAACAATACACAGGCCTACACACCAACACACATGCCTTACAAACCAACAGCAAACATAGACAAACACATACATGCATGATTATTCTCACTCACATCAATTTGTACCTCCTTACACAAATATACCAGCATATGGTTACACACACAGAGAGACACTTATTTCCATCCTGCACACTCCATCACTTACTCCCACACACAGACTCACAAACACCATGACACACAATAGTGACATGATTGTGAAGTGGAGAGGTCAAACAGGCCTGGGTAATAGATCTACTGCTCTCTAGAGGGAGGTCAAACAGCCCTGGGTAATAGATCTGCTGCTCTCTAGTGGAGAGGTCAAACAGGCCTGGGTAATAGATCTACTGCTCTCTAGAGGGAGGTCAAACAGCCCTGGGTAATAGATCTGCTGCTCTCTAGTGGAGAGGTCAAACAGCCCTGGGTAATAGATCTGCTGCTCTCAGTGGAGAGGTCAAACAGCCCTGGGTAATAGATCTGCTGCTCTCTACAGGGAGGTCAAACAGCCCTGGGTAATAGATCTGCTGCTCTCTAGTGGAGAGGTCAAACAGCCCTGGGTAATAGATCTACTGCTCTCTAGAGGGAGGTCAAACAGCCCTGGGTAATAGATCTGCTGCTCTCTAGAGGGAGGTCAAACAGCCCTGGGTAATAGATCTACTGCTCTCTAGTGGAGAGGTCAAACAGCCCTGGGTAATAGATCTACTGCTCTCTAGAGGGAGGTCAAACAGCCCTGGGTAATAGATCTACTGCTCTCTAGAGGGAGGTCAAACAGCCCTGGGTAATAGATCTGCTGCTCTCTAGTGGAGAGGTCAAACAGCCCTGGGTAATAGATCTACTGCTCTCTAGAGGGAGGTCAAACAGCCCTGGGTAATAGATCTGCTGCTCTCTAGTGGAGAGGTCAAACAGCCCTGGGTAATAGATCTGCTGCTCTCTACAGGGAGGTCAAACAGCCCTGGGTAATAGATCTGCTGCTCTCTAGTGGAGAGGTCAAACAGCCCTGGGTAATAGATCTACTGCTCTCTAGAGGGAGGTCAAACAGCCCTGGGTAATAGATCTGCTGCTCTCTAGAGGGAGGTCAAACAGCCCTGGGTAATAGATCTACTGCTCTCTAGAGGGAGGTCAAACAGCCCTGGGTAATAGATCTGCTGCTCTCTAGAGGGAGGTCAAACAGCCCTGGGTAATAGATCTACTGCTCTCTAGAGGGAGGTCAAACAGCCCTGGGTAATAGATCTGCTGCTCTCTAGAGGGAGGTCAAACAGCCCTGGGTAATAGATCTACTGCTCTCTAGAGGGAGGTCAAACAGCCCTGGGTAATAGATCTACTGCTCTCTAGTGGAGAGGTCAAACAGCCCTGGGTAATAGATCTACTGCTCTCTAGTGGAGAGGTCAAACAGCCCTGGGTAATAGATCTACTGCTCTCTAGAGGGAGGTCAAACAGCCCTGGGTAATAGATCTACTGCTCTCTAGAGGGAGGTCAAACAGCCCTGGGTAATAGATCTGCTGCTCTCTAGTGGAGAGGTCAAACAGCCCTGGGTAATAGATCTACTGCTCTCTAGAGGGAGGTCAAACAGCCCTGGGTAATATATCTGCTTCTCTCTAGAGGGAGGTCAAACAGGCCTGGGTAATAGATCTGCTGCTCTCTAGTGGAGTGGTCAAACAGCCCTGGGTAATAGATCTACTGCTCTCTAGAGGGAGGTCAAACAGCCCTGGGTAATAGATGTGCTGCTCTCTAGTGAGGAGGTCAAACAGCCCTGGGTAATATATCTGCTTCTCTCTAGTGAGGAGGTCAAACAGGCCAGGTTAATAGATCTGCTGCTTTATATCAAATACCAGTGTTTTTTATGCAAAGTTGACTTATTTATATCAGGGTTATGGTGGCACATTACCTAAAGAGTTTAAAGAAATGTAAGCAATGAGTGCTGTAAATATTTGAATAACTAGCCACACTTTTTCATATTTCTGATGTCATCAGGTGACCAAGGATTACAAAACAATATTACTGGTTACAATAATTAATAACTTCCATTAATCAAGCTTTTGGTTAAACTAAGCTTAAGTTAGTTAAGGCTTTGTTAATTAAGGATAATTGAATTACTAAGTGGAGTGGGTTAATGTAGAACCATTTATGAGAACAACTTGCAGCAGAACATGTTACATTTTCACACTTTGACAGGCTTTGTCTAGGAGTTCACACCTTTGCTTTGAAGTGGTGAGTCCCTCTGCTGGCTCAGAGTGGAGGGTTTTTCTTGTCAATGCACGTGTTTGCCAATTCATCTATGTGTGAGACCTCAACTGAAGGTTAGTCATCCTGTGTGGGTCTTGCTCTCTTGCTCGATCGAAACCGGGTGGAAAATGACAGGGTGATTATCGTCACACACCAAACTGCTGCCAGGAAGAAAGTCACAAACAAACAACAGCCCCTTAGCTCTACAAATGAATGTTGTCCTTATATGGTAAACTGAAGCTGGTGGTGCTGTAGTTGTGTCATTGAAGGTACTGACATCACATGCTATTAAGGATAATCAGTTTAACATACTAGACACCATTTACTAGTTCAAGGGTGACACATACAGTATCAACATCAACTCGAACCTTTAATTTGTGGTAGTGTAGTGTTGATCCTGCCATCATCCTCCTAGAAACTGTGAGCAGTCAGCATGTATTGAAGCACCTAGCTATATACAGGGGATACGGTACCACATGAGGTTGGAGGCTACTTAATTTGGGAAGGAAAGGCTCGTAATGGCTGGAGCAGAATGACTGGAATTGTATCAAATACATCAAACACATGGATCCAGGTTTCCATGTGTTTCATGCCATTCCATTCCCTCCGTTCAAGAAATTATTATTAGCCGTCCTCTCCTAGAGTACAATATGGAACCACTGAGTTATACAGGGCATACAGACCAACTAGTTAAATACATGGCAAATGGTACCACCTAGTTACTGTATATGCAGGGCATACGGTACCACCTAGTTATATACAAGATATACGGTACCACCTAGTTAATGTATATAAATGGGATACGGTACCACATAGTTAATGTACAGTTGAAGTTGGAAGTTTACACACACCTTAGCCAAATACATTTGAACTGACATTTAATCCTTGTAAAAATTCCCTGTCTTAGGTCAGTTAGGATCAAATCAAATCAAATCAAATTTTATTTGTCACATACACATGGTTAGCAGATGTTAATGCGAGTGTAGCGAAATGCTTGTGCTTCTAGTTCCGACAATGCAGTAATAACGAACAAGTAATCTAACTAACAATTCCAAAAAACTACTGTCTTATACACAGTGTAAGGGGATAAAGAATATGTACATAAGGATATATGAATGAGTGATGGTACAGAGCAGCATAGGCAAGATACAGTAGATGATATCGAGTACAGTATATACATATGAGATGAGTATGTAAACCAAGTGGCATAGTTAAAGTGGCTAGTGATACATATTACATAAGGATGCAGTCGATGATATAGAGTACAGTATCTACGTATGCATATGAGATGAATAATGTAGGGTAAGTAACATTATATAAGGTAGCATTGTTTAAGGTGGCTAGTGATATATTTACATCATTTCCCATCAATTCCCATTATTAAAGTGGCTGGAGTAGAGTCAGTGTCATTGACAGTGTGTTGGCAGTAGCCACTCAATGTTAGTGGTGGCTGTTTAACAGTCTGATGGCCTTGAGATAGAAGCTGTTTTTCAGTCTCTCGGTCCCAGCTTTGATGCACCTGTACTGACCTCGCCTTCTGGATGACAGCGGGGTGAACAGGCAGTGGCTCGGGTGGTTGATGTCCTTGATGATCTTTATGGCCTTCCTGTAGCATCGGGTGGTGTAGGTGTCCTGGAGGGCAGGTAGTTTGCCCCGGTGATGCGTTGTGCAGACCTCACTACCCTCTGGAGAGCCTTACGGTTGAGGGCGGTGCAGTTGCCATACCAGGCGGTGATACAGCCCGCCAGGATGCTCTCGATTGTGCATCTGTAGAAGTTTGTGAGTGCTTTTGGTGACAAGCCGAATTTCTTCAGCCTCCTGAGGTTGAAGAGGCGCTGCTGCGCCTTCCTCACGATGCTGTCTGTGTGAGTGGACCAATTCAGTTTGTCTGTGATGTGTATGCCGAGGAACTTAAAACTTGCTACCCTCTCCACTACTGTTCCATCGATGTGGATGGGGGTGTTCCCTCTGCTGTTTCCTGAAGTCCACAATCATCTCCTTAGTTTTGTTGACGTTGAGTGTGAGGTTATTTTCCTGACACCACACTCCGAGGGCCCTCACCTCCTCCCTGTAGGCCGTCTCGTCGTTGTTGGTAATCAAGCCTACCACTGTTGTGTCGTCCGCAAACTTGATGATTGAGTTGGAGGCGAGCGTGGCCACGCAGTCGTGGGTGAACAGGGAGTACAGGAGAGGGCTCAGAACGCACCCTTGTGGGGCCCCAGTGTTGAGGATCAGTGGGGAGGAGATGTTGTTGCCTACCCTCACCACCTGGGGCGGCCCGTCAGGAAGTCCAGTACCCAGTTGCACAGGGCGGGGTCGAGACCCAGGGTCTCGAGCTTGATGACGAGCTTGGAGGGTACTATGGTGTTGAATGCCGAGCTGTAGTCGATGAACAGCATTCTCACATAGGTATTCCTCTTGTCCAGATGGGATAGGGCAGTGTGCAGTGTGGTTGAGATTGCATCGTCTGTGGACCTATTTGGGCGGTAAGCAAATTGGAGTGGGTCTAGGGTGTCAGGTAGGGTGGAGGTGATATGGTCCTTGACTAGTCTCTCAAAGCACTTCATGATGACGGATGTGAGTGCTACGGGGCGGTAGTCGTTTAGCTCAGTTACCTTAGCTTTCTTGGGAACAGGAACAATGGTGGCCCTCTTGAAGCATGTGGGAACAGCAGACTGGTATAGGGATTGATTGAATATGTCCGTAAACACACCGGCCAGCTGGTCTGCGCATGCTCTGAGGGCGCGGCTGGGGATGCCGTCTGGGCCTGCAGCCTTGCGAGGGTTAACACGTTTAAATGTCTTACTCACTTCGGCTGCAGTGAAGGAGAGACTGCATGTTTTCGTTGCAGGCCGTGTCAGTGGCACTGTATTGTCCTCAAAGCGGGCAAAAAAGTTATTTAGTCTGCCTGGGAGCAAGACATCCTGGTCCGTGACTGGGCTGGGTTTCTTCCTGTAGTCCGTGATTGACTGTAGACCCTGCCACATGCCTCTTGTGTCTGAGCCGTTGAATTGAGATTCTACTTTGTCTCTGTACTGGCGCTTAGCTTGTTTGATAGCCTTGCGGAGGGAATAGCTGCACTGTTTGTATTCAGTCATGTTACCAGACACCTTGCCCTGATTAAAAGCAGTGGTTCGCGCCTTCAGTTTCACACGAATGCTGCCATCAATCCACGGTTTCTGGTTAGGGAATGTTTTAATCGTTGCTATGGGAACGACATCTTCAACGCACGTTCTAATGAACTCGCACACCGAATCAGCGTATTCGTCAATGTTGTTGTCTGACGCAATACGAAACATCTCCCAGTCCACGTGATGGAAGCAGTCTTGGAGTGTGGAGTCAGCTTGGTCGGACCAGCGTTGGACAGACCTCAGCGTGGGAGCCTCTTGTTTTAGTTTCTGTCTGTAGGCAGGGATCAACAAAATGGAGTCGTGGTCAGCTTTTCCGAAAGGGGGGCGGGGCAGGGCCTTATATGCGTCGCGGAAGTTAGAGTAACAATGATCCAGGGTCTTTCCACCCCTGGTTGCGCAATAGATATGCTGATAAAATTTATGGAGTCTTGTTTTCAGATTAGCCTTGTTAAAATCCCCAGCTACAATGAATGCAGCCTCCGGATAAATCGTTTCCAGTTTGCAGAGAGTTAAATAAAGTTCGTTCAGAGCCATCAATGTGTCTGCTTGGGGGGTGATATATACGGCTGTGATTATAATCGAAGAGAATTCTCTTGGTAGATAATGCGGTCTACACTTCTTAACCACTTCATGTTAAGAATTTGAAATGTCAGACAAATAGTACAGAGAAATATTTATTTCAGTATGTATTTTTTTCATCACATTCCCAGTGGGTCAGACGTTTACATACAGTCAATTAGCATTTGGTAGCATTTCCTTTAAATTGTTTAACTTGGGTCAAACGTTTTGGGTAGCCTTCAACAAGCTTCCCACAATATGTTGGGTGAATTTTGGCCCATTCCTCCTAAACAGAGCTGGTGTAACTGAGTCAGGTTTGTAGGCCTCCTTGCTCGCACACACTTTTTCAGTTCTGCCCACAGATTTTCTATAGGATTGAGGTCAGGGCTTTGTGATGGCCACTCCAATACCTTGACTTTGTTGTCCTAAGCCATTTTGCCAAATCTTTGGAAGTATGCTTGGGTCATTGTCCATTTGGAAGACCCATTTGCGAACAAGCTTTAACTTCCTGACTGATGTCTTGAGATGTTGCTTCAATATATCCACATAACTTTCCTACCTCATGTTGCCATCTATTTTGTGAAGTGCACCAGTCCCTCCTGCAGTAAAGCACCCCCACAACATGATGCTGCCACCCCCGTGCCTCATGGTTGGGATGGTGTTCTTCAGCTTGCAAGCCTCACACTTTTTCCTCCAAACATAACGATGGTCATTATGCCAAACACCAAAGGACATTTCTCCAAAAAGTACCATCTTTGTCACCATGTGCGGTTTCAAACCGTAGTCAAGCTTTTATTATGGAGGTTTTGGAACAGTGGCTTCTTCCTTGCTGAGTGGCCTTTCAGGTACAAAAGTATCTATATCCACAGTAAAACTAGTCCTATATCAACATAAAATTTCCTCCAGCATCCTCACAAGGTCCTTTGCTGTTGTTCTGGGATTGATTTGCACTTATTATATTATTATTATATTTGCGTACTATTGTTTGTACAGAAGAATGTGGTACCTTCAGGCGTTTGGGAATTGCTCCCAAGGGTGAACCAAAATTGTGGAGGCCCACAATTTTTTTTCTGAGGTCTTGGCTGATATCTTTTGATTTTACCATGATGTCAAGCAAAGAGGCACTGAGTTTGAAGGTAGGCCTTGAAATACATCCACAGGTACACCTCCAATTGACTCAAATGATGTCAATTAGCCTATCAGAAGTTTCTAAAGCCATGACATAATTTTCTGGGATTTTCCAAGCTGTTTAAAGGCACAGTCAACTTAGTGTATGTAAACTTCTGACCCACTGGAATTGTGATACAGTGAATTATAAGTGAACGAATCTGTCTGTAAACAATTGTTGGAAAATGACTTGTGTCATGCACATAGTAGATAACTGACATGCCAAAACTATAATTTGTTAACAATACATTTGTGGAGTGGTTGAAAAACAAGTTTTAATGAATCCAACCTAAGTGTATGTAAACTTCCGACTTCAACTGTATATCTAGGGCATATGCTACCACGTACTTATATACAGGACGTACGGTACCACCTAGGGAAATACAGGGCATATGGTAACACCTCATTGATGTATGTACAGGGCATATGGTACCAACTAGTTACATGCATGGCATATGGAACCATCTAGTTGATGTACATACAGGGCATAAGGTACCTCATAGTTATATACATGGCATATGGTAACACCTAGTTATACAGAGGACATACGGTACCAAAGACTTAAATACAGGACATACGGTACCACGTAGTTATATACAGGGCATAGACCGATTTTCTTAATGCTTCCTGGTCTGACAAACAGCAGTGTAGCTCTGCCACTTTCCCCCGCAGAGGTGGAAGGGGGACATAGGCCGATGCGAGGGATTGAGATGCAGCCCTTGCAAAAAACAGATATCTCTAGCTTAAACTGACAGATTTGAATCGGGATTTAAAAAAATGTTTCTTAGATTGACTCAATTTAAACAAGTTATTCACACTTGAATTGTGTTTTACTCAACATTGTAGGCTAGCTGTATGCATTACCAGGTAAGTACTAAGCATATTTTATGTCTTTGGGGCAAATACTACATTTCAAAAAGGACTCTGAAGTATAGCTTGCAACAAACACCCACTCCAGTTAGGAATTCTACTACTTATTCTATTGAATAAAACAAACCATTGTATGTTATAGCTATTCACAATTTTATGCCTATGCCTTTGCATACTAAGAAATTATGTTCAGATGAAACCAAATAATTATCTCTCTGAACTGCAGACGACTGACTGACAAGTCCATGTTTTACTAAACTAGTTTGGAGCATAAGTGGATCCTCCCCCTGATGCGTGGAGCTAAATGCTATAACACTTTGCTACACCTCATTTAGGTGTTGGTCAGGACTCTCTCACTCGGTTTGTGACTGCTTGCAATATTGTATGTTTTGTTATATTGTCATATTATCCTCTTTGGGCCTCCTCTTTCATAAATGTTGTCTTTATTTTGTTTCATTTTGGAGTGTTCAGAATCAGTTAGCCAACACTCTAACCATATCCATTCATGTGGAACCATCATGGGCAGGCTCAGATCAATTCTTTTCACATTGTCCTTTCCAGCACAGTTCTAGAAACAATGGTGGATGTGTACGCAGGCCAGCCCAGTACAGCTTGGCTCATAGTGCGAAAAGGGAATCGGTTTGATACCATCATCAGTCTAATCTATCAACATGGTTTCAGAGCATTTTGTCTAATTCTGTTAGTAAATCAATTTTGTATTAATTACTTTGTCGATGTCCATCATCTATTTTTATTGACATGTTACGAGTTACAATTTGTATGATATGTTATGAATTTGCAAACGTACAATAATTTACAAAATTCAAATTTGTTGTGGCTAACATTAGCTAGGTGGCTAGTTGGCTAACACTAATTTTAGCTAGCTGGCTAACGTTAGCTAGGCTATGGGTTAGGGTTAAGGTTAAGAGTTATGTTCAAGAGTTACGTTTTGGGTTTGAGGAAGGGTTACATAAAAGGGTTAAAGTTAGGGTTAGGGGAAGGGTAGCTAACATGCTACATAGTTGCGAAGTAGCTAAAAAGTGGTAAGTAGTTGAAAAGTTGCTAATTAAATAAAATGCTGAAGTTGTCAGTGATGAGTTTTGAACATGCAACCTTTGGATTGCTAGACATTCGCTTTCAAAGCTTGCCATCCACCCTGACCAACCACCCTCTTTTCATTTTTGCCTTAAGTAATATTTGCTCTTATGTAACCATACCAAACTTAACATAGCATACTAATATCAGTGCCCCGGATTTACTTGTACTATGTTACGTCTCGTCTATAAGACCAGGCAGAACCTATGCATCTGGGGAGGCTCTTTTTATGTTCTTAACGTTATGCCTCAATAAATGAGATGGCTGTGCTATTACACTGGGTCCTTCTCCTCCACATCTGTTTCACTCAAACAGCCACCCACACAGCTCTACAGCACCACCCCTTAGCTGTACAACCATTTATTTTCTAATTCAAACAGCAAGAATGAAAAAAGAGCTTCAACAGAACACAATATGTTTGTACTTTCAGTACAAAGCTAAAAGTGTGATAATGATGATGACGATGATTTAAAGTGCGTATGATTCAAAACACAAGATCATCACACAATATTAGATGTTTACAGAAAGTGCTCTATTTTGTTAACCGCTGACATGCACAATTGTTTGGGACTGTATCAACACTGGACTAATAAACAAAATACTAAACTACGTTTTTTAGAGAAACATGTCCCTTTTTAGAAAAACTATTGCTTTTCTTTCAATTAGTTCATTTGTGTTCTGATTGATCATGATTTTTATCAAACATTTATTACATTTGTCAAATTCTCATATTTTCTCATTCTCTTTGTACAAGGGGCACTGACTAACACATTTAAAAGACAAAAAGTATTATTAACACTACCTTTAAGAATGATTAAGCTAAGTTCGTCCTAGCCTTAACACCTGACATCAGAGTACACTCTCTCCTGTGGCATCTCTCTCTTCTTTCTCGCTCTTTTAGTTTTCTTCTCAGAGAAATTCAATGCAGCATAATTCAACGTATCTCCATCTTGATCCTAAGAGGAACACATTTTAGAAACATAGAAAAACCATGTTTCTTACACATAAATACTTGTCAGATACATGTTGTTCATATCACATGGTTATATTCATAGAAATAGAAAAAGTATCTATGAGTCAGTAGGCCACATATTGGTTAGAAAATAGATAATTAATGGCTCAATATTCATCACATAGAGTAGTTTTCAAGGGTTATCATGAGCTATTGAGGGATTTCAACCTAAAATTGGAATCGAACCATTTCACAATATAAATATACCTGTTCTCCACGTAATCTGTCATGTCTGCCAACCTGAGAGGCCCCCACTGCTTCAACAGAAGAAGAACAAATCTAATAAAGCATTGCTGTCTGTTGAAAACATCTTATCACCAAAGCAGAAACTTTCCAGGATTTTTTCAAATGTACCTGATTTTCCCATTAAAGAACATACCATTTTGAAATTTCAGAAGCTTTTTTAAATACATTGTCATGGTCCTAGAGTCATGAAATGTTCAGAGTACATTGAGGGGCGTTACAGCTCTCAATAAATGAAAAGACAAATTTAAATTGCAAGGTTTTCATCAGACAGTGACTAAAAGGCAAGACTATTTTCAATATCAATTCAAAACGATTGTTACTTCAGCATAGCAAAAGATATCTAACATATTTTCATAATCATATTGCTTACCTTTGCAATTTTCACATATTTGCTCTTTTCGTCTGGTGCAGACAAGGAACATGATCCCAATCCCACACAACACCAACGCCACTGCCAAACCTACAACAACCACTAGCAGAGACATTTATGAAAGAAACATAAAAAGGAATGTCATGAAGTACATATTTACATTTTTACTCAAGAAATATGTATTATGATTGATAGCCAGATTTATTTTAATATATTGGCACTATAACAGAATGATGCGCTATAAAACATTAGGCTTACAGATGTAGGATCTTCATTTGATCAGTATTTTGTTCCTGATAACTTCCTACACAACTTGTGATGTATTGGAGTTATAAAAAGGCTTATAAAGTTTGTAATTTCCACTTTTAAATCTCAGACTTGATTTGCCCTAACAAAATATTTATTAACCCTTACTAAAATGTACATTAATTTCAATCCACATAATAATCCACATTTCCTGTTACTGCGGGATTATTTTCCTGACTGAAGCGACCTGGCTCAAATTAAGATCCTACATCTGTACACTTCAATTAACCTGATCCTACCTGACACATTCACTTCCGTGTTACTGGCCAGGTCCAATTCTGTTCCTTTGCCAAAAAGGATCTCCCCACATATGGCCACAGCACAGTAGTAAGTCCCAGCATCAGGTGGGCTGAGGTTGTTCTTGGAGAGGCTGTAGACACAGCTCTGTGTAGGAGAGGGAGTCTCAGGGCTCTTCTGACACTCATCTCTCCTGTTCCCAGGGGTGTAAATGACTCCTGGATGGGATTCTCCTGATCCAATTCTGAACCAGTACACACTGTGTTCTCCTGTACAGGCCTCAGAGAGCACTGTACACTGCAGAGTCACATTTTCTCCTGGGTGGAATGGGTCAGAAACTGACCTCTGTACCACGGTCTTGTAATCAGACCTCTGGGGATTCTTGCCTAAATGGTACATTTAAGGTTTCATATAAGTCAATCTGAAACAACACTTTCTCAAATGCAATGCAATAAAATAATACCATACAGACGCATAGAAAACATATGCCGATGTAAGAACCCTGAACAAAAAATGAAGGGCATTAATATCTTCACATTACCTTTTAATACTAAAAAAGTTCCATTGATAAAGTTGACTTCACATTCTGTGATATAGACACAATAGTAAACAGCTTCATCCGTTGGTTCCATCTTTTGGATTGTAAGACGATATATCCCGTCAGCTTGAGCCTTCTCCATACTAAGATGTGAATTTCTAAATTCCTTGTGCAGTTCAGGCCTTGACTGATTTTTCTGCATCTTTGCAACAACCTGAGGAATTTGCCCTGTTACTTGCTTGAACCAGAACATGTTTCCCTCATTGTATACTTGCTTTGAGAAAACACAGTTGAGAATCACTTGGTCACCAATTTGAACCCGCTGAACTTGAAAATGCCGCGGAACATTGTTGCATTGTGTCACATCTAAAAATGCAAAAACAATATAAAAGTTTAGGTTAATGAGAAGAGCGAGGACTGTAGGACTGAAGAAAACTGAACAGTATCAGAAACCCTATAAAGACAAATTCTCCCTCAAATGCTTACATTGTGAACTGAACTGAATCACATTATGGTTAGACAAGTCAAGGTATTAATTGCAAAACTTACATATTGTACTAAATAATACTACAAAAACCCTGATTCTGTTCATCTTGGTGTGTAGCTCCAACTTCAGGTTAGTCCTCTGACCGGTGGATAAAGGCTTAAAAAAAGATGTACCAATATGCAGGTTTGAAGACCTACCTGATAGGCTGTTGCAAAAAATAAAACACAGTACTTCCTGTAAAATTTTCTAGCAACAGAGTTTTTGGTTACCCAAACACCTACAGTGTTTCATTTAGCCACTATTCAGTGATTTGCTGAAGCTGTTGCACTTCTCAATGTATCTATTATATAGAGGTCTGCCACTCTTTCCTGAAATGCTTTACAAGAGGGTAATGTCAAAAAGGCTTCATTGCTATTTGTACATCTTTTAGATAATGTTATGCCAAAGGTAGTCACTGCCAAAAGTTTGTAAAGGGGAATAGCCAAACAAAAGTTATCAAAGTTGTGAGCTCATTGTAACTTTATTGTACAGGTAATATACTGTAATAACCATGACGGCACAAGACCAACTCTGTTATCTTTTTTTCAGAAATTACACATAGTTAAAGATAATTGTCTAGCAAACAAATCCTGTAGCAACAGGACATTTTAATTATAATGTGGATTTTTTTAGGGATTGATAATTATTTTCTAAAGGAAAATTAAATATGAAATGTTTAAATAGAAATTATAAATTTCTGAAGCCTTTTTAAATCTCAAATACACCTCAAGTAAAAAAAAATCTCAGGGTGATCAAATTAAGATCCTACATCTGTATGCTTGCCAGGCAACCAGGGTGGTGCAGTAAAGCTCAGTTTAGCAGTGTGAAAAGGGTATAAGTGAAACTGCAGTGTGGTTATCTTGCATGAATTGTAAGAGGGGGTGTTGTCAAGTCCTTGAATGGAGACCGTACCATGTGGATATACAGAATATATAAGGGTGGAAAGGGTGCCCAGATGACCTCCAGGAAGCGATATGGGCTATGGTGGTTTTACATGATTTCATTGTGACATTATTGATGCAACTTTGTGAGACTGCACTAGGTTCACATGGAAACAATCATTTATTGGTGAAATGTGTTTTAATAAGAAATGGTACATATTGTAACGTAATAAAAAAAAATGCTGTACATCAACCGATTAATAAATTCAAATTTGGACTGGGGGTGTAACGCAGAGGACAGGCTAGCCGATGACCCAATGAGGGTGCAGAATGCCTTCCAGAACCGAGACGAGAACTGAGGGCCCCGGTCGGAGACCATGTCCACGGGCGTTCCATGGATGCGGAAGACGTGCTGCACCATAAGCTGGGCTGCCTCCTTGGCCGAGGGTAGTTTGGGGAGAGAAATTAAGTGGGCGACCTTGAAAAATCGGTCGACCAGGATGGCAGTATTGCCTTCAGACGGGGGGAGACCCATGACAAAATCCAGGGATATGTGGGACCAAGGACTGTGAGGGACAGGCAGAGGTTACAGAAGGCCATCCGGAGCTTGCAGAAGAGTCTTGTTCTGAGCACACACGGTGCAAGTGGCGACGAATGCAGAGATGTCTGGAACCATGGTGGCCCACCAAAAGCGTAGTCGCAGAAACGCCAGGGTCCGCCGGGATCCCGGGTGACAGGCAAACCTGGAGGAATGGGCCCACTCCAGGTAGTTTCGGGGGAGAGGTGGTGCAGAAAAAATAAATTGCCCCTGCTGAAGACGTCTGTATCAGTCTGCTAATACAGGACTAGTAAAGGCCCAGTCCACTGCTTTTGTGAAAAAACTAAATGTATTTCAGTGTTTACCAGTTTTTTTTATCTGATAAATCTGGTGTAATATAAAAATATCTGCTGGATATGTTTCCTATGTTTTCCAGAAAATTAAAATTATTTCTATGTGATAACATTCCCTTTCCTAGATGCTTATCCAGAGCAATTTATGGTACTGAATGCATATATTTTCATACTTTTTCTTACTGGTCGCCCGTGGGAATCAAACCCACAACCCTTGCATTCCAACAACGTTATCAAATCACATCATCACAAACTACTTGATGTCTCAATGTACACAATTACTGTTTTGTGCATTATTTTTCTTCATGGTGTTGGAAAGTCTACAGAGACAATGCAGTAATGTACATTTACATTAAGTGGTTTGTAAGGATGGTAAATTAATACTGCACAAACAGTGATTGTTTTCCATGTTATTTGATATAGAAAAATCTTTAATTTGATGCTGTCACGCCTCTTCCCCCTGGCACTCGAGGGCGCTAGGCTCCTCAGCATTGCACACTCCTGCCACCATCATTATGCACCCCGTCCCCCGTCCCCCCCGTCACACGCATCAGTGATTATTGGATTCACCTGGACTCTATCACCTCTGTCATTACCTTCCCTATATATGTCTGGTGTCCCGCTCTGTTCCCTGCTTCAGCATAGATTGTTGTATGTCCTTGTTTACCGACGCTGTGCCCGTCTTGTTACCTGTTTGTTTCTGATTAAATGTTGACTCCCCCTACCTGCTTCTCACCTCCGGCGTCGGTCCTTACAGATGGGGCTTTATCGAATGATGAGGCTTTATCGAATAAAACAAACATTTATTGAGTAAATGGGAGTCTTGTGAGTGCAACTGTGTTCCTCGGCGTACACATCATGGATAAACTGAATTGTTCCACCCACACAGACAGCGTGGTGAAGAAGGCGCAGCAGCGCCTCTTCAACCTCAGGAGGCTGAAGAAATTCGGCTTGTCATCAAAAGCACTCACAAACTTTTACAGATGCACAATCGAGAGCATCCTGCTGTATCACCGCCTGGTACGGCAACTGCTCCGCCCACAACCGTAAGGCTCTCCAGAGGGTAGTGAGGTCTGCACAACGCATCACCGGGGGCAAACTACCTGCCTTCCAGGACACCTACACCACTCGATGTCACAGGAAGTCCATAAAGATCATCAAGGACAACAACCACCCGAGCCACTGCCTGTTCACCCCGCTATCCTCCAGAAGGCGAGGTCAGTACAGATGCATCAAAGGGACAGAGAGACTGAAAAATAGCTTCTATCTCAAGGCCATCAGGCTGTTAAGCAGCCACCACTAAGATTGAGTGGCTGCTGCCATACATGTAAAAAATGTTTCACTAGCCACTTTAACAAAAGGCTAAACTGTGTTTTGCAATATTGCACTTGTGATTTCATGAATATGAATATTTTCTAGTAATATTATTTGACTGTCGCACTATGCTATTCAGCGTTGCTGATGACAATTATACCGGATCCGGGATGGGTGGTTCAGAGAGGTTACTGACTCCCCATTCCGCATGCGGGAGCGTAATCATCGCCTGAAACTAATTAGCATAACGCAACAGACATAAATATTCCTAGAAAATATTCCTATTCATGAAAATCACAAGTGAAATATATTGAGACACAGTTTAGCCTTTTGTTAATCACCCCGTCATCTCCGATTTTCAAAATATGCTTTACAGCCAAAGCTAGACAAGCATTTGTGTAAGTTTATCGATAGCCTAGCATAGCATTTTGTCCAGCTAGCAGCAGGTAACTTGGTCACGGAAATCAGAAAAGCAATCAAATTAAATTGTTTACCTTTGATGAGCTTCGGATGTTTTCACTCACGAGACTCCCAGTTAGATAGCAAATGTTCCTCCAAAAATATTATTTTTGTAGGCAAAATAGCTCCGTTTGTTCTTTACGTTTGGCTGAGAAATCGTCCGGAAACTGCAGTCACGAAAACCGCAAAAAATATTCCAAATTAGCTCCATAATATCAACAGAAACATGGCAAACGTTGTTTATAATCAATCCTCAAGGTGTTTTTCAAATATCTATTCGATAATATATCCATCGGGACAATTCGTTTTCAGTAGGACCGATTGGAGTAATGACTACCTCTGTATTTTACACGAGAGTCTCTCTGGGGGCATCAGGTGACCACTTGCGCAATGTATCCGCCTACGGCTATTCTTCAACATAAAACTAAAACTACGTCACAAGGCTGAAGACACCTTGGGGAATACGTAGAAAGCGTAATCTGGTTGATAGCCCATTCACAGCTCAATAGGGACTCATTGGAACGCAGCACTTTCAACACATGGGGCACTTCCAGATTGGATTTTTCTCCGGCTTTCGCCTGCAACATCAGTTCTGTTATACTCACAGACAATATCTTTACAGTTTTGGAAATGTTACAGTGTTTTCTATCCTAAGCTGTCAATTATATGCATATTCTAGCATCTTGTCCTGACAAAATATCCCATTTACTATGGGAATGTTTTTTTTTTCTCCAAAAATGAAAACACTGCCCCCGAGTCACAACAGGTTTTAAGCAGCCACCACTAAGATTGAGTGGCTGCTGCCATACACGTAAACAATGTTTCACTAGCCACTTAGAGCTCCCCCCCTACATTGTGCAATTTCCGCCTGAAGACATACCCAAATCTAACAGCCTGTAGCTCAGGCACAGAACCAATGATATGCATATTATTGGTACCTTTTGAAAGAAAACACTCTGCAGTTTGTGTAAATGTGATTTGAATGTAGGAGAATATAACACAATAGATCTGGTTTAGATAAAACAATGAAAAAAAAACATACGTTTTTTATTTTTGTATCATCATCTTTAAAATGAACAAGATAAAACAAACATTCAGATAGGATGATGGGGACAATTTCAATTAAATATTTTAGAGGGCAACAGTACTTGTGCAAAGTTTCAGAATGATAACTTCCAAAATGATTGTGCTACATGACATTTATCATGAAGTCACCCAGGTGTCCCACACAAGTAGCCCAAATGTACCCAAGTGGCCGAATTGGTGAAGGTATACATTTTGAAACAAATAACTATATACAAAATACCAAAATGGTATTCTAACACACCCCCCCAAAAAAATGGAGGAAAAAAAATGGAAAAGAAAATGAAAAAAATAATAATTATTGATTAAAAAATATGTGAAAAAATATATATGTATATACATTTACAAAATAACATGGGTAACTATTTTCACACTTTCAATAATTGGAAAGACCCTCAGTCCTCTATCAAATTAAATCAATTTATATAGCCCCAGCCTAAATCCCCAAACAGCAAGCAATGCAGGTGTAGAAGCACGGTGGCTAGGAAAAACTCCCTAGAAAGGAAAAAACCTAGGAAGAAACCTAGAGAGGAACCAGGCTATGAGGGGTGGCCAGTCCTCTTCTGGCTGTGCCGTGTGGAGATCACAGTGGTTGTAGAGGGTGCAACAGGACAGCACATCAAGAGTAAAAATGAACATTTTAGGGATCCATAGCCGCAGGCAGAACAGTTGAAACTGGAACAGCGGCAAGGCCAGGTGGACTGGGGACATCAAGGAGTCATCATGCCAGGTAGTTCTGACACATGGTCCTAGGGCTCAGGTCCTCCGAGAGAGAGAAAGAGAGAATTAGAGAGAGCATACTTAAATTCACACAGGACACCGGATAAGACTCCCATTCGGAGTCAGTGTCACTGTGAA
Source organism: Oncorhynchus tshawytscha (assembly GCF_018296145.1). Classification (NCBI taxonomy): domain Eukaryota; kingdom Metazoa; phylum Chordata; class Actinopteri; order Salmoniformes; family Salmonidae; genus Oncorhynchus; species Oncorhynchus tshawytscha. Next base: position 25,533,227 of record NC_056449.1, read on the forward strand.
AGAAAATGTTCAGTTAGAATAGTTTCACATATGAGCCCTGTATAAACAGGTATAATAAACAGATATATATATAGAGAGTACAGGGAACATAAGGTTGAATATATTATTATGACCTGCTAGATCTACAGTCTCTTTTATATTATGACATTTCAGCTAGATCTACTGTCTCTATTATATTATGACAGACCAGCTAGATCTACTATCTTTATTATATTACAACAGACCAGCTGCATCTACTGTCTCCATTTCACTTTGGCCATTGTTGTGGGCCTGCCCTCCCCTCAACAGCCTCAAATATGTTATTTCATGTGGGTTGGGGTGGGGCGGCAGACACACGCATCTCACATTTCATGACATTACATGTTTATATATTGCTTCTAAAATAAAATAAAAATCACAAATAATATTTTATATTATTAATTTCAAACAAGGGCATTAGCATGATAAGAACTTACCAGTCCAAAACGATGTCCTCTCCCGTTCAAAAAAGATTCCTCCACAATCGCTAAATGAATCGTCCTACAACAATCTCTGTCTCACCTTCCCAATCAATTTTTTCTAAAATTCTGTGTACATCTGTATATCTAGACTTAGATTTAGCTTTCCCTGACTTAGTCGCCATAATGATTGATATACTGTATAAACTGCTGAATCTGCGCGTTCACCAAACAATGCAGTGCGTAATATGGGTTTCTCCTTCCGGTATGAAACTTCAATAGCGAATGACTCACTTTACGCTGTAGCTTACTATATGGGTTGGTCTTGCAACACATAAACATGGCGTATTTCCGTTTAGCTCAGCTCATTGGCTATCTACCCAGCTAGATTTCAAGACAATCAGTGGTCATTGGGTTAAAAGACAGTCAATCAACGAAACAGCGGGCAAATCATTGGTGCACAATGATGTCATGACTTGTTGTCTTCAAATCGGTTTCTTTCAGTCAATACGTCCTGCGAAATGGCCCATCAATTTTGATTGTGTTACAAACAAACCAGTTGATTGCAGTGAAACCAAACATGACTGGAAAAGTCACGTTCTGTGTGGGTTATTTACCTGGAATGTGTCGTCGAAAATGGAATGAGACGGAATTCACGACACAAGCGGTTCACAAAATGTTTCGTGTTAGGCTATAAAAACAGATTTTATCAAACAAAAGATCATTCATTGTGTAACAATGAGCATTAGAATTGCCAACAGATGAAGATCGTCAAAGGTACACAATTTATTTCAATGCAGTTTGTGATTATGTTACGTCTGTGCTGGTTAATATATATATATTTTTTTATGGGGCTCTATGCTCAGATAATCGCATCGTATTCTTTCGCAAGAAATCCTTTTTTAAATCTGACAGCGCAGTCGGATTAGCAAGATTCTAGGCTTCCGATACATGTGAGACACTTGTCTTTTCATGAATGTTTAATATGACTATTTATGTAGCGATCACTGTATGTTGTGGAATTTCAGCCCGCTAGTGGGTTCCGTGCGCAGAGAGGTTAAGAACAAACTCTTATTTACAATGATGGCCTAGGAACAGTGGGTTAACTGCCTTTTTCAGGTGCAGAACAACAGATTTTTACCTTGTCAGCTCAGGGATTTGATCTAACAACCACTAGGCTACCTGCCTTAATTACTGTCAATACAATCCATCTTAAAGTAAAGGTAAGATTTCTAGGAACCTCAGAGTTTATATTGCAGTTAAATAAAACATTCACCTCAACAAATCAATCATATTGTCTTGGCTGCAAAGAACCTGAATATACATTTGCAGTTGGGATCATCTTATTCAGGTACAAAGTATTTTACTATTGCAATGCAAGTTTTCAGACTATATCCTTTTTGGAATACTTAGCATTTTTAACAGGGACAGATAAATGAGAGTGGTCTGTTGTTCTTCTGTGAATCTGTTATCCCACAATCATACAAAGATGTTATTAGTTCATTGTTATTATGTTCCCCCATATATTTGTAGTTGGGATGGACTGTAATGCCCTGCTTCCAGTTGGTAGTGGTCTGTGTGTAGCATTGATATTTGAATAATTGAGTAACTGGTGCTATAATTTTATAACTTGAGGTATAATTTAATAACATATGCTATAAAAAATGGACTACATGAAACATTCAATTTTAAACGATTAATTCATTTTGATCTATTTAACCCAAACATCATGTCGGGGGGTTGTTGATTTTAAATAACATGTAGAATATAGTTACTTCTATATTAATTCTGTTGTTGGAACAGGTTCCACCTCTCTGCAAATATGTGATAGCCCTCTCATTGCTAACCACTTGGGTCAACAGGTACAAATAGTAGGCTACACAAGCATATAATGGATTACTATCTTTACATTAATGCTTTAATTAAACTTTTTACTGAGACCAACAATTTGAGATGCCTGCAATGCCACTCTACTATTCTGTAACAAAGCCTTGTGGAAGTGATTCACTCATCTCAGGAATTGTTCATTTTTTCTCCATGTTTCTTCTCAGAGATTCAGTGGTGACTGGCTACAATACACTGCAGTGACCTTTACGACCAAGACAACTGGAACCAGGAGAAAGAAATTAACATATTGGGATGGACTGTAATTAACAGGGGGGCATCCCAGTCGGTCCACCATTGTAAATTGCAACCTGACAGAAACCAGCAATACTTTTTCATAGATATCAATTAGAGTTTGTTTTCTACAGTTTAAAGGAGTGTAATTCCCAGAGTTACTAGCCAATCCTATATACAGTGTCTGGCTTGTGATTTTTTGTTTCACTGATAATTTTAGAAATCAAGTGTGAATACATTTGCAGTATGTTAAATTAGTAGGCAATTTCCAGGAGTTGACCTTTGCTGACAGTTTTGTAAATCACCCTTTGTACCACTATAAAAGCTCAATTGTAAATAATGTGATGAGTTAGATAATGTTGAATGATGAATTGGTTTGCTATCTTATTGTATCTTTTATGGGTTACAGTACACACTGTGTTCTCCTGTTCAGGTCTCAGAGAGTAATGTACACTGTATAGTTATAGTCTCCTGGATGGACTGGATCAGACTGGCTGCTGTTCGACAGTCTTACCTACATACATTTAAAATAGATTTGAAACAACATCAATATCAGTAGTTAATTATTTTTGTAAAACTATGCATTCATAGAAACTTCAAAATATGAAATATTTTGAAATGACGTAATGTACTGTACATAAATAACACCTGAACACAAAGGTGGACAATGGAAATACAACCATTTTATTAAGAATGCTGGAGTTAAAGGTGAACTGCATTGTCAACTGTGTTCCTCCAAATGTATTAGGTTATTTCTCCATAACTGATATTGTGAACTAAAAAACCCTGTACATACAGTGCCTTGCGAAAGTATTCGGCCCCCTTGAACTTTGCGACCTTTTGCCACATTTCAGGCTTCAAACAAAGATATAAAACTGTATTTTTTTGTGAAGAATCAACAACAAGTGGGACTCAATCATGAAGTGGAACGACATTTATTGGATATTTCAAACTTTTTGAACAAATCAAAAACTGAAAAATTGGGCGTGCAAAATTATTCAGCCCCTTTACTTTCAGTGCAGCAAACTCTCTCCAGAAGTTCAGTGAGGATCTCTGAATGATCCAATGTTGACCTAAATGACTAATGATGATAAATACAATCCACCTGTGTGTTATCAAGTCTCCGTATAAATGCACCTGCACTGTGATAGTCTCAGAGGTCCGTTAAAAGCGCAGAGAGCATCATGAAGAACAAGGAACACACCAGGCAGGTCCGAGATACTGTTGTGAAGAAGTTTAAAGCCGGATTTGGATACAAAAAGATTTCCCAAGCTTTAAACATCCCAAGGAGCACTGTGCAAGCGATAATATTGAAATGGAAGGAGTATCAGACCACTGCAAATCTACCAAGACCTGGCCGTCCCTCTAAACTTTCAGCTCATACAAGGAGAAAACTGATCAGAGATGCAGCCAAGAGGCCCATGATCACTCTGGATGAACTGCAGAGATCTACAGATGAGGTGGGAGACTCTGTCCATAGGACAACAATCAATTGTACATTGCACAAATCTGGCCTTTATGGAAGAGTGGCAAGAAGAAAGCCATTTCTTAAAGATATCCATAAAAAGTGTTGTTTAAAGTTTGCCACAAGCCACCTGGGAGACACACCAAACATGTGGAAGAAGGTGCTCTGGTCAGATGAAACCAAAATTGAACTTTTTGGCAACAATGCAAAACGTTATGTTTGGCGTAAAAGCAACACAGCTCATCACCCTGAACACACCATCCCCACTGTCAAACATGGTGGTGGCAGCATCATGGTTTGGGCCTGCTTTTCTTCAGCAGGGACAGGGAAGATGGTTAAAATTGATGGGAAGATGGATGGAGCCAAATACAGGACCATTCTGGAAGAAAACCTGATGGAGTCTGCAAAAGACCTGAGACTGGGACGGAGATTTGTCTTCCAACAAGACAATGATCCAAAACATAAAGCAAAATCTACAATGGAATGGTTCAAAAATAAACATATCCAGGTGTTAGAATGGCCAAGTCAAAGTCCAGACCTGAATCCAATCGAGAATCTGTGGAAAGAACTGAAAACTGCTGTTCACAAATGCTCTCCATCCAACCTCACTGAGCTCGAGCTGTTTTGCAAGGAGGAATGGGAAAAAATTTCAGTCTCTCGATGTGCAAAACTGATAGAGACATACCCCAAGCGACTTACAGCTGTAATCGCAGCAAAAGGTGACGCTACAAAGTATTAACTTAAGGGGGCTGAATAATTTTGCACGCCCAATTTTTCAGTTTTTGATTTGTTAAAAAAGTTTGAAATATCCAATAAATGTTGTTCCACTTCATGATTGTGTCCCACTTGTTGTTGATTCTTCACAAAAAAATACAGTTTTATATCTTTATGTTTGAAGCCTGAAATGTGGCAAAAGGTCGCAAAGTTCAAGGGGGCCGAATACTTTCGCAAGGCACTGTAACTGCAACCAACCCAGTTTCCCAGAACCAGATTAAGCCTAGTAATAAAAATCATTGGAAGATCTCTATTGAAAATGCTTGTAAATCCAGGACAAATCTTAATCTGGTTCCATCAATGTTCAGGATGGAAATGCACTTACACAATATACTGAGAAGTACGGTAATAACCCTGCTTCTGGTCATCTTGTTGAGTAGCTATTACACTATGCCGATGTCATCTGACAATAACATGAAGTGTGTCATATGTAAATAAAAATCCAAGACCGACCTGATAGGCTGGTGATGACACTCAGTGCTTCCTGTAACATTGTAATGGTCTTGTTTTGTACGTTCAACTTGTTCAACAATGCTGCTCTGTATCCATGATATTTAAACCAACTGATCATCTTTTGATGTCCGGTTTCCCAGACAGAGTCAGCCTTGCATTTAAAAGTATTTTCAGTGGAGAATCGTCCTTGAACACGATTCTTAGTGTACCATCTTGTTAGATCTGTATCTGGGAAACCTGCCTGCGGAGTTTAAATGAAGCCAGAAGTTGTCTAATTAGAGCTGTTATGTCATTATGCACCGTTCTTTGTATTGTTTGTTATCAATCTAAATATTGTTGATTTAAAGGAGTAGGCCTAATTCCATGTTAGTTCATCCAGTATGAGGAGAAGACAAATGTGGCTTTTTAAGACAACGTGAATGATATACTCAGCTACGACTTCGAGGATGATATGCAAAAAAAGTATTTGGAGTTACTAAGTATTGTACTTTGACAGGACTTGGTACAGTTGGTTTAATTACAGAAATGTGTGGCTGAGAACTAAGAACGTCTTAAACATCCCTAATTCTAAAAAAGTTAAAAGCACTGGGGGGTGGGGGGGAATGCTAATAAAAGGACACTGATAATGAGATCAACATAACAAAGACTGCACAAATGTAAATGTAAGAATAATTTGTTGGAAACATTCACAGAAGACAGAACCCAATATCAGGATTATCCATGTATGAACAGGTTTTCGTTGTTTATTGTACACTGGTGCAAAACATTGAACAGGAAAGTTCACAGATTTTAAAAAGTACAGTAGAAGCTAAAACATTAGGAACATCTACGGACTGACAAGTCAACAAAACAAGCAATTTGAAGCCGGGACATTATAAAGTTACAAAAGCAGCTTGCTTTGTGTAGGCAAATGTAAATGCTGCTTTCATGTGCTAAAACACATCAGGCATTTACAGTATCTAGATAAATGTTTAGAAAAACAAATACATATGCCATTCATATTTTCTTTTAAGGTTTCATTTAGTTATAAAGTGAATTTCAAAGTTCCAGACATTTCAGTGTTCTTTTCCATATTTGCTGTTCTGCTGTGTTACCTTTTCATGTGAAAGATAAAACACAACATTTATTGTAATAAATTAAACATTTGAAAGATGAATGACTTAACTAGACCCACTACTCAGTACCGTAGTTGAAGCAATTTCATTCCCAGTCTGAGTACCTGACATCCGAGTACACACTCTCCTCTGGTGCCTCTCTCTTCTTTCTTCCTCTTTTAGTTTTTCTCTCTGCGAAATTCAATGCAGCATAATTCAACATATCTGCATCTTCATCCTATGAATAATCATATTTTTTGCCATACTGTTAAGATAAAACATATATGTGATGGTATAAACTCACTGGGTCATAACTGAGATTTGTTAGAGCAATTACACCCACACCATCTCATTGCTTTAGGCTTTGTTTTGAACTCTGAATGGGATATTCAATACTTAATAATAAAAAGTACAAAAGTAATGTCAACAGCCAAATCAATGGGCAGCAAACTTCCTTCATCTTTGCATATACACTCCCATTCAAAGGTTTGGGGTCACTTGGAAATGTCCTTGTTTTTGAAAGAAAAGCACATGTTTTGTCCATTAAAATAACATCAAATTTATCAGAATTACAGTGTTGACATTGTTAATGTTGTAAATGACTATTGCAGCTGGAAATGGCTGATTTTTTATGGAATATCTACATAGGCATACAGAGGCCCATTATCAAATCAAATCAAATCAAATCAAATTTATTTATATAGCCCTTCGTACATCAGCTGATATCTCAAAGTGCTGTACAGAAACCCAGCCTAAAACCCCAAACAGCAAGCAATGCAGGTGTAGAAGCACGGTGGCTAGGAAAAACTCCCTAGAAAGGCCAAAACCTAGGAAGAAACCTAGAGAGGAACCAGGCTATGTGGGGTGGCCAGTCCTCTTCTGGCTGTGCCGGGTGGAGATTATAACAGAACATGGCCAAGATGTTCAAATGTTCATAAATGACCAGCATGGTCGAATAATAATAATGCAGAACAGTTGAAACTGGAGCAGCAGCACAGTCAGGTGGAAGTTGAAACTGGAGCAGCAGCATGGCCAGGTGGACTGGGGACAGCAAGGAGTCATCATGTCAGGTAGTCCTGGGGCATGGTCCTAGGGCTCAGGTCAGTTGAAACTGGAACAGCAGCATGGCCAGGTGGACTGGGGACAGCAAGGAGTCATCATGTCAGGTAGTCCTGGGGCATGGTCCTAGGGCTCAGGTCCTCCGAGAGAGAGAAAGAAAGAGAGAAGGAGAGAATTAGAGAACGCACACTTAGATTCACACAGGACACCGAATAGGACAGGAGAAGTACTCCAGATATAACAAACTGACCCCAGCCCCCCGACACATAAACTACTGCAGCATAAATACTGGAGGCTGAGACAGGAGGGGTCAGGAGACACTGTGGCCCCATCCGAGGACACCCCCAGACAGGGCCAAACAGGAAGGATATAACCCCACCCACTTTGCCAAAGCACAGCCCCCACACCACTAGAGGGATATCTTCAACCACCAACTTACCATCCTGAGACAAGGCTGAGTATAGCCCACAAGATCTCTGCCACGGCACAATCCAAGGGGGGGCGCCAACCCAGACAGGATGACCACATCAGTGACTCAACCCACTCAAGTGACGCACCCCCTCCAGGGACGGCATGAGAGAGCCCCAGCAAGCCAGTGACTCAGCCCCTGTAATAGGGTTAGAGGCAGAGAATCCCAGTGGAAAGAGGGGAACCGGCCAGGCAGAGACAGCAAGGGCGGTTCGTTGCTCCAGAGCCTTTCCGTTCACCTTCCCACTCCTGGGCCAGACTACACTCAATCATATGACCCACTGAAGAGATGAGTCTTCAGTAAAGACTTAAAGGTTGAGACCGAGTTTGCGTCTCTGACATGGGTAGGCAGACCGTTCCATAAAAATGGAGCTCTATAGGAGAAAGCCCTGCCTCCAGCTGTTTGCTTAGAAATTCTAGGGACAATTAGGAGGCCTGCGTCTTGTGACCGTAGCGTACGTGTAGGTATGTACGGCAGGACCAAATCAGAGAGATAGGTAGGAGCAAGCCCATGTAATGCTTTGTAGGTTAGCAGTAAAACCTTGAAATCAGCCCTTGCTTTGACAGGAAGCCAGTGTAGAGAGGCTAGCACTGGAGTAATATGATCAAATTTTTTGGTTCTAGTCAGGATTCTAGCAGCCGTATTTAGCACTAACTGAAGTTTATTTAGTGCTTTATCCGGGTAGCCGGAAAATAGAGCATTGCAGTAGTCTAACCTAGAAGTGACAAAAGCATGGATTAATTTTTCTGCATCATTTTTGGACAGAAAGTTTCTGATTTTTGCAATGTTACGTAGATGGAAAAAAGCTGTCCTCGAAATGGTCTTGATATGTTCTTCAAAAGAGAGATCAGGGTCCAGAGTAACGCCAAGGTCCTTCACAGTTTTATTTGAGATGACTGTACAACCATTAAGATTAATTGTCAGATTCAACAGCAGATCTCTTTGTTTCTTGGGACCTAGAACAAGCATCTCTGTTTTGTCCGAGTTTAATAGTAGAAAGTTTGCAGCCATCCACTTCCTTATGTCTGAAACACATGCTTCTAGCGAGGGCAATTTTGGGGCTTCATTATCACTCATGTGTTTCAAAAGCACATTGTGTTAGCTAATCCAAGTTTACCATTTTAAAATGCTAATTGATCATTAGAAAACCCTTTGCAATTATGTTAGGACAGCTGAAAACTGTTGTCCTGATGAAAGAAGCAATAACACTGGTCTTCTTTAGACTGGTTGAGTACCTGGAGCATCAGTATTTGTGGGTTCAATTCCAGCTATAATAGTAATTTACAACATTAACAATGTCTACACTGTATTTCTTATCAATTTGATGTTATTTTAATGGACAAAAAACATGCTTCTCTTTCAAAAACAAGGACATTTCCAAAAAGCAAACAGACAACCACAACCAACCATAGAAATATAATACCTAGAAGGCAGTTCCGAATTCAAGTCAGGACTGGCAGCCAGTGCTAGTGTACCCATCAGTTTCATAGTGAAATTGCCAGGGTTAGAGGTTCCAAAACCCTTCTATGGATTATACTGTATGTCTATGGCCACAACACAACATTGCCTCTTGGGTTCCATGTGGGCTTTGGTCCAGCTACTGACTCATTATTGTCCAGTAAAAATGTATTTATTATGCAGTTCATTTTATTTTATTAAACAGTTACCCAATCAATGGCGACAAGTCAGGAAGACAGGTATGAAGCAATTTACTGTATATCGGCACATCCCTTGCCAGCCTCTTTGTAGGTTATGTGGTAAACTACTCCACAAACACATAGTGTGATGCCGCAGCTGGGGACTAATGATACGTACAGTATACACACTCGTAGCTCCACTTTCTTTTTTAAAGGCATTGATCTATATTTAACTACCAATTATGCTATAGTCCTTTCAAATACAGTACATGACCGAAACTATGTGAACACATGCTAGTCGATGTTAATATGGAGTTGGTCACCCCTTTCCTGCTATAACAGTCTCCACACTTCTAGGAAGTAGTTACACTAGATGTTGGAACATTGCTGCTCGTACTTGCTTCCATTCAGCCACAAGAGCATTGGTGAGGTCGGGCACTGATGTTGGGGGATTAGGCATGGCATGCAGTCGGCGTTGCAATTCATCCCAAAGGTGTTCGATGAGCATGAGGTCAGGGCTACTTGCAGGCCAGTCAAGTTCTTCAACACTGATCTCGACAAACCGTTTTTGTATGGACCTCACTTTGTGCACGGGGCATTGTCATGCTGAAACAGGGAAAGGCTTTCCCCAAACTGTTGCCACAAAGTTGGAAAAGCAGAATTGCCCAGACTGTCATTGTATGCTGTAACGTTAATATTTCCCTTCACTGGAACTAAGGGCGGCAGGGTAGCCTAGTGGTTAGAGCGTTGGACTAGTAACCGGGTTGCAAGTTCAAACCCCTGAGCTGACAAGGTTCTGCCCCTGAACAGAAAGTTAACCCACTGTTCCTAGGCTGTTATTGAAAAGAAGAACTTGTTCTTAACTGACTAAAGGTAAAAAATAAAAAAGGGGCCTGGCCATAACCAGGAAAACAGCCCCAGACCATTATTCCTCTAACAAACTGTTTCAAACTGTTGCACAGTGCATTGGGGGCAGTTAGCGTTCTCCTGGCATCCGCCAAAACCCAGAATCGTCCATCGGACTGCCAGATCTCTGGAGTGATGAATCACGCTTCACCACTCCAGAGAATGTGTTTCCACAGCTCCAGAATCCAATGGCGGTGAGCTTTACACCACTCCAGCCTAAGCTTGCATTGCACATGGGGATCTTAGGCTTGCTCGGCCATTGTGCTGATGTTGCTTCCAGAGGAAGTTTGGAACTCGGTAGTGAGTGTTGCAACCGTTGGACAGACAATTTTTACCTGCTACGCACCTCAGCACTCGACAGTTCCATTCTGCAGGCTCTTAGATGTTTCTACTTCACAATAACAGCACTGACAGTTGACCGGGGCAGCTCTAACAGGGCAGAAATTTGACAAACTGACTGGTTGGAATCCTAAGACGGTACCACGCAGGCTGTTTTGTAAGGCTATTCTACTGCCAATGTTTGTCTATGGAGATTGCATGGTTGTGTGCTCAATTTTATTTACCTGTCAGCAACGTGTGTGGCTGAAATAGCCAAATTCACTAATTTGAATGAGGGTATTACTTCTAACACAGAAATAGGTTACCATCCAACAGACATTCCCATCATGATGGATAAATGCACTACTCCACTTGTTTAATCTTGTCATTACTACACATTTGCACTGACTGATCAACATTGCAAGATTCTTTTCAGTGTTCCCAAAATTCCTCAAGAACCCATCCACATGTAAAATGTTGCCAGGGTTACGCAGGGGAATCTTCAGCTAAATAAGTTACTTTGATAAATATATCTGTACACACAGGAAATGTAATTGACTTATTGTAGTTTAGCTGTTTTTATGTAAAACCATCCTCCCATCACCTTAGAATAGAATGAGTAATGTCTATGAAATATATCTGTAGTAGTCAGGAAAATTCATTTTGTAAGAAAAATCACAAGAACTTTATTTGAAGCGGCAATTTATTTTCAGATACATTTAGCATATAAAAATGTTGTGTACTATATAGCAATAAGGACCGAGGCGGCCAGAGTACCTTAGTTCTATTATAAATGTGTTTTTGTGTTTTTGTGTAATACCTGTGGTATATTGTCTGATATACACATGACTGAAATGCTGTTTCAGCCAAACAGCATGAGGACCCAAAATACACAATTTATAATGTTGAATAATCACCTTTCGGTTTAAAAACATGGAAATGAAACACAAAGACTGAGTCTGAAAATAGAAGGAAATTCACATGAGAAATAACAGAGACAGGTTGCTTAAGATTCAAACCTTCTCAAACAGCCTAAGACAGAGATGTTCCACCATTTATGTGATTTATACTGTATGTTAAGCATTGGAAAGAAGGCAACACTGCTGACCTGGGAAGGAAGGCAACACTGTATATTAAGAACTTGGAGAGAAGTCAACACAAACACTGACTGCTATGATTCTCAATCTTTAACACTACTGCCATCTCTTGGTAAGAGGAGGCATGACATTTGGAAGAGGAAATTGTTCATTGATAATATTCAGATCGTGACAGAAAGAGTGTAAAAAGAGTTTGATGACGATATCAACACTATATGATAATAAGTACACGAACAATTTGTTTGAGAAAACAACATTCAAATCTATTTCAGCATAATCCTAATACAACAACACTTTTACCACTAGTTATTACCTATTATAACAAGCAACAGCAATGAGCTTCAGCAAAGAAGTATGTCACACATAAATCACACTCTTCTGACAGAAACGTAATTGTAGAAACAATGGCAACAAAATGTAAGATCTATTTGCTGGAATTTTAGCATTGAATTAGTCAGTTTCAGTCCCATCCAAAGCTTTTCACATCAGAGTAGACACTCTCTCCGCCCATCGCGTCGCTCTTGGCCTCGGCTGGAGTTGTGTTTTGAGGGAAAGTCAGAGCAGAGTACTGCAGCACGTCCTCACCGTTTCTCTGAGAAGAAAAATAACACATTACCGAGACAAACAATTAGAACATCTATATTAAATCTAAGATTTATCTGAATAATACTTTATCCTGCACATGATGATGATCTATACTGATCTATACTGATCTATTATCTATACTTATGCCTTGGTCTTAGCTACTGCCAAAATGTAATGTCTATTGAATAGTTGTGATGATTGCATGGCCAGCAGTTAATTACAATTCAGATAAAATAATTTCATACCTGATCACTTTGCTGATCGGAACTGGGAACTTCACCACCGGATTGAAGTGGAATGGCTCCTGCTTCAGTAAGAATACATCCAATTACTAGCTTTGTTCTGTTAACTACCATTTCTGATCAAACCATCAAGTATTTATCTAATTTAAGGCAGGGTGAACAAAACCTACAGAAAATAACTACAGAAGTATGCAATGTAATCATATGCCAAATTACAGGAAACACATTAATATAATGTGATTTCATAAATTTTACCCATGGGTATGTCCAAATACTTACAGCCATTAATCTGATTATTTAATACCAAACTAAAAACGAAAACATATATACAAATCAACCAAATGCTTCTCAGATAAAATAATTATAATCACAATTGACTTACCATTACAACAGTCACAGATCGTTTTATTCTTCCTTGTGTACATGAGGTAGATTATCAGAACGATACACATTAACAGTGCTTCACCGAGGATGAATGT